>NW_028318628.1:1867984-2181977 GCF_062004578.1 Staurois parvus
CGGATGGCTCAGGCTCTCAGTGTTTCACTGAGAGCCTGAGCCAGGTGCTGCTCCAGGCTCTGGCGTGGATTCCGACTTTGAAGTCGGTATTTTTCCCCAGCCTGGACTGGCAGATATACTGCTACAGGACAGCAGGGGTGTGCAAAATCACGTATATATACTTGATTTTGCATTTCCGGGTAGGCCGTAAATTCACGGTCGTGGCTGTCAATCACTGGGTCCCAGCCGGTGAATACCCCTTATCACCCGGAGATTACCAAGGATCTCCGATGGGGAGGAGGGCTGCTTTGTTTACTAACCGTCATCCTCCCTGTCATCTTGGACACACTGCTCTGGGTGGCTGTGCACAGCCATCCAGAGCAGTGTGCTTACAGTGAACCACCAACACACTACTCCCCAGTAAAACACTCCCAGCACACAGTTAACCCTTTGATCGCCCCTCATGTTAACCCATTCCTGCCCAATGCCATTAGTACAGTGTCAATGATTTTTTTTTTTTTTTAGCACTGATCACTGTATTGGTGTCACTGGGGATGTCAGTGACACCAAGTCAGTTCCCCCAGTGTCAGAATGCCCGCCGCAGTCCTGCTATAAATCGCTGATCGCCACCATTATTAGTAAAAAAAAATCCCAGCATCTATACCGCCATTTTAAACGCTACAACTTTCACGTAAACAAATTAATTTACATGTATTGGGATTTTTTTTTAGCAAAGACATGTAGCAGAATACATTTTGGCGTAAATTTATGATGAAATTTGATTTTTAAATTTTTTTACTGAACATATTTAATAGCAAAAAGTCAAAAATATTGTTTTTTTCTCAAATTTGTTGGTCTTTTTTTTATATAGCACAAAAAATATAAACCGCACAGGCAATCAAATACCACCAAAAGAAAGCTCAATTCGTGGGAAAAAAGGACGGAAATTTAATGTGGGTGCAGTGTTGCATGACTTCGCAATTGTCAGTTAAAGTAACGCAGAGTCATAACACAATAGATGGCCTGGTCAGGAAGGGGGGCAAATCCTCAGGAGGGCAAGTGGTTAAGGTAAAAAAAAAAAAATGTCCCACTGTTTGTATTGCCTCCACACTACCCTAAATACTTACCTGAGTCCTGTCTTAATCTAGCGCTGTGTTCGAGTGCAGCATTACTGCTCTCTCTTCCTCTCCTCACAGGACACAGCGAGAGCAGCATTAGCCATTGGAGGGGAGGAGGGAGGCAGGTTGGTCCTCTAACTAGGGTTAGAAAGCATTTGACAACATAGGACAAAGTATTACATGAACTTTGGGTGTCGAGCTTTGCCTTGCACGCTCATAAACATGCCACTTTCTTGGCACATTTGTAGTGCCATTAACAATGAATGGCACTGAAAGCGTAACACGTGTTTATTGAGTGTAGCGCTACCCTGTTGTGGGCCGCTGTGTTTCTAGGTCCCCCTAAATGCCGCACAGCCAGGCAACACGCATTTTCCACACTTGCATCCACAGTCAGTGAACAGTCCATGATCTTGGTGTTGGTTATTTTATTAGGGGAAATAACTTGGATAGAGTAACAGGGATTATGGGATGCTCAGCTTGACTGAATCAATGCACAGGGACAATTTTCTTCCTATTTACAGAAACAGATCCTGGACTGTTCTTTTCCTTGAGAGCACTCAAGGAAAAGAACAGTAGACACTAGCAGCCCTCCTGGCTGCTCAGAACCTCTCCTAGGGCAAGGAGAAAGGATTAAGCACAGCACCGTCCTTTGAAAGCTTGCTACACATGGCAGTCTCTCCCCTTGTATATCCCAGGGTGTGCTGATGTATTCACTGTGTCCTCCTTGCTCTCACTGCTCCCAAGCCTTGATCCTGTTCATACCGCAAAGCTGAATGGATCCTCCTAAGCCAACTCGATCCCAATCTAGAGGCCAGCCCCCCTAGACCTAGGGAACCCCTTCCAGGCCACCAACAGCCTCCTTAGAATTTCATCTTCCACCTGACTCCCCTGCTAGCCTAATTCTCCCATATTTATGGGTTGGCCTCACCACTCTACCTCGGCCTTCAAACCTGGGATTGGTTAGACTCCCATGAACATGCAGATTAGGTCTCCACTCCTTCCGCCCACTGGATTCTTGAAGTTTCCACCAGAAGCAGGTGGAGGTGAGTCCCAACCCATTAACACATTCAGCTTGACCTGCAGTAACCCAAACTGATTACAGACTCACACAGTTGCCATGAATCATACACAATAAATTTACCTACACTATCTTAATAGCACACTAAAGGGTGATAAATGAGCATTTCCTGCATATAGGCAAAATCCTGGAATTTTGCAAGTGTACACACAATACACTAGTGTGGATGCAAGCTTAAAGTGGTTCTAAAGGTTTGGGGGGGGGTTACCTTAAAATAGAATTAGGGCCCCCCCCCCTGTTTGTACTTACCTAGGTGGATGCAGCATCAGGCCAATTCTGCATCTGTCCCCTGTCAGCTCTAAGAGTGAGAACTCAGCGATCACATGAGTGACTGTCAGTCACCGCTCTCTGCTCAGCCACCCCAGCGCTCACTGAAGAGCTTGGCTTTGCTGGGGAAGGGAGCGGATGGCTCAGGCTCTCAGTGTTTCACTGAGAGCCTAAGCCAAGTGCTGCTCCAGACTCTGGCGTGGATTCCGACTTTGAAGTCGGTATTTTTCCCCAGCCTGGACTGACTGAGTGTCATCAGCCAACAGCAGACTTCAGTCTGCTGTCAGCTGAAAACAGGTCACAGGCGTGCAGAACGTTCTGCACTCCTGTGATCCGCAGGATAAGTACAGCCAAAATAGCTTTGGCTGTACATCCCCTTTTATGTATTCTTTGCATTAACCACATTCCCATCGTCCTATAGCAGATATACTGCTACAGGACAGCAGGGGTGTGCAAAATCACGTATATATACTTGATTTTGCATTTCCGGGTAGGCTGTAAATTCACGGTCGTGGCTGTCAATCACTGGGTCCCAGCCGGTGAATACCCGTTGTCACCCGGAGATTACCGAGGATCTCCGATGGGGAGGAGGGCTGCTAACAGTCATCCTCCCTGTCAGCTTGGACACACTGCTCTGGATGGCTGTGCACAGCCATCCAGAGCAGTGTGCTTACAGTGAGCCACCAACACACTGCTCCCCAGTAAAACACTCCCAGCACACAGTTAACCCCTTGATCGCCCCTCATGTTAACCCGTTCCTGCCCAATGCCATTAGTACAGTGTCAGTGATTTTTTTTTTAGCACTGATCACTGTATTGGTGTCACTGGGGATGTCAGTGACACCAAGTCAGTTCCCCCAGTGTCAGAATGCCCACCGTAGTCCTGCTATAAGTCGCTGATCGCCACAATTATTAGTAAAAAAAATCCCAGCATCTATACCGCCATTTTAAACGCTACAACTTTCACGTAAACAAATTAATTTACACGTATTGGTATTTTTTTTTAGGAAAGACATGTAGCAGAATACATTTTGGCGTAAATTTATGATGAAATTTGATTTTTAAATTTTTTTACTGAACCTATTTACCGTATTTTTCGGACTATAAGGCGCACCGGATTATAAGACGCAGTATTAATGAACGGATCTATTTTCATATATAAGACGCACCGGATTATAAGGCGCATAAAGCGAAACAAAATAGTCGGATAAGTCAGACTTTATTCAAATCATTAACAATAACTGTCAATATTACACAATATTAAAGCGAAACAAAATAGTCGGATAGGTCAGATATTACACAAAAGAGTATGCTCACTTTTTCAATCATTCATATTCTACGAATCCATCAAATTCCTCGTCTTCGGTGTCGGAATTTAACAGTTGGGCGATAGCGGCATCAAGCAAGCCCGGATCCCTCTCATCATCATCCGATTCAGTCTCATTGCTGTTGCTTGGCTGTTCATTGATGATTCCGGCCTTCGTGAAAGCTCGGACGACAGTTGAAACCGATACCTTAGCCCAGGCATCGACGATCCATTGGCAGATAGTGGCATAACTAGCCCGGCGTTGCCTGCCTGTGTTGGTAAATGTGTGCTCACCTTCTGTCATCCATTGCTCCCATGCGGCTCGCAATTTAGCCTTGCACGCCCTGTTGGCACCAATATCTAGTGGTTGGAGTTCTTTGGTCAATCCTCCAGGAATGATGGCAAGCTCCGAATTGGTTTTCTTCACTTGGCTTTTGACAGTGTCAGTGAGATGAGCGCACATAGAGTCGTAGATCAATAAGGCCGGAGACTTGTGGAAGAAGCCATCTGGTCTCCTGACGTAAACTTCTCTCAGCCACTCGCTCATTTTCTCCTCGTCCATCCAGCCTTTTGGATTGACCTTGACGATGATCCCAAGAGGAAACGTTTCTTTTGGCAAAGTCTTCCTCTTAAAAATGACCATGGGTGGTAGTTTCTGGCCATTAGCCTGGCAAGCGAGAACTACAGTGAAGGATGATTTCTCATTCCCTGTGGTGCGTATAGATACAGTAGACGTCCCTGTTTTTTCTACAGTACGGTTCGCGGGGATGTCAAAGGTGAGAGGGATCTCGTTCATGTTTGTGATGTGGTCTGACTGGATCTTCTTTTCGATGATCTTGTCCTTGCAGTAAGTGCGGAAGATGGCCATCCTTTCTTCATAATCCTTTGGCAGTTGCTGCGAAGTGGTAGTTCTTGTGCGGATGGAGAGATGACGCCTTTTCATAAAACGGAAGCACCAAGAAGGACCTCCTTGAAATTCGTTGATCTTCATATCTCGTGCCATCGCTGTTGCCTTAAGTCGTATGGAGACTGTAGAGACGCTTCTACCTGCTGTTCTCTGTTCAGTAATCCACTGCTCAATTTTGTCCTCTAATTGTGGCCATCTTGCCTTGTTCCCTCGGAAACTCTTCTACGTCTTCTTTACTTGACGCAGGTCTTCTTCTTGTTTCCTCCACTTCCGTACCATTGATTCATTAATGTTGAATTTTTTCGCTGCTGCTCTATTCCCATGTTGTACTGCTTGGCTGATGGCCTTGAGTTTGAAATCCGCGTCGTAAGCATGTCTCTTAACAGGTCTCTTAACAGGAGCCATTTTGGGGTCCTTAATTACCGGATTTGGAAGCACAGTACATATCAGGAAAAGTAGTTTTCGGTAAGTGAAAAAGCTTCGTCTTAATAGTTTCGTGTTGATTTGTTGTTGATTGCTTGGCTCTGATTGGTTTATCGTCGCCAGGATAAGCTCGAATAAGCAAGGGGAGTGGCTTCGTCGCTTACCAAAGTCGTAATAAAACATTTTGACAGATTCTTCAGCACAGTGTGAACATACACTGTTCATACATAAGGCGCATCGGAATATAAGGCGCATTGCCGATTTTTGTACAAATATAGGGATTTTATGTGCGCCTTATAGTCCGAAAAATACGTTAATAGCAAAAAGTCAAAAATATTGTTTTTTTTCTCAAAATTGTTGGTCTTTTTTTATATAGCACAAAAAATAAAAACTGCACAGGCAATCAAATACCACTGAAAGAAAGCTCAATTTGTGGGAAAAAAGGACGGAAATTTAATGTAGGTGCAGTGTTGCATGACTGCGCAATTGTCAGTTAAAGTAATGCAGAGTCGTAACACAATAGATGGCCTGGTCAGGAAGGGGGGCAAATCCTCAGGAGGGCAAGTGGTTAAAAAAAAAATGTCCCACTGTTTGTATTGCCTCCACACTACCCTAAATACTTACCTGAGTCCTGTCTTAATCTAGCACTGTGCTCGAGTGCAGCATTACTGCTCTCCCTTCCTCTCCTCACAGGACACAGCGAGAACAGCATTAGCCATTGGAGGGAAGGAGGGAGGCAGGTTGGTCTTCTAACTAGGGTTAGAAAGCATTTGACAACATGGGACAAAGTGTTACATGAACTTTATGCTATAGGGAATGGATCTGCAACAAAATGATTGGTCTTTAAAGTGTTAGTTAACATTTACAGAAAAAATGAAACAGTGGACCCCCCCCCTCCCATAACTGCTCTACTCACCTAACATTGACAGCATTGACCAGTATCCATTATGTCCATCCTGGTAGCACTGAAGGAGAAGAGGGAGAACAGCAGGAAATTCAAATCCCCAGACTTCTGGAGCGACTGTGGGGGTGCTGACTCCTCTGTAACCCTGGAGGTAAGTATCGGGGTGGGGAGGGTGTCCGCTGTTGGTTTACCTTTACATTTTTTTTTCTGTAAAGGTGAACTAACCCTTTAGGCCAGAATGGAAAATCATCCGTTTTGTGTCTTTTGTTCTGTGTCTAAAAGATTTGCAGATACTACATAATATCTGATATGTAATTAGTGCAGTACTTTGTGTCTGAACGTTACAAATATTTATTCAACATATTTCTGCTCAGAGTAAATTGTGAATTATTTTTTAACGTTAAGCCAGGTGATGACAGACTGTGGAAACATGTTACTTACCAGTCACTCAATTAGACCTACATACTAGCTTTATTTTTTGACATAGGTTCCTTTTAGACTGAAAACTGTCATCTAAAATTGTAGTTACAGTATGCTGCACAAGTTATTTTATTAGCAAAGTTGTATTCTTCATATTAGAACTATTACTTTACAATTAACATTTTAAGCAGAAATATTAGACCTGCAATTGCTGCCTTGTTCATGTTCCAGGTCAGTCATATTTAACATCCTTCACTGCTTGTTCATCCATTAACCTGAAACAAGCATGTACATATTAAAAATCACTTACTAATTAGTGAAGCAAGTATAAGGGTGGCATTTCCACAGTTTCAAAAACAGGTTAGGAACCCACAAGCATTTTAAGTCTTAACATTTGACTAGGTGAGAAACTTTCATTTTTTTCTTACTTTTGTTTTGCTTTGCTTGACAAAATTAATATGCGAGTACATTTTTTATCACTAAAGATACAAATTGATGTCTTAATGCACACTAGAGTGCTTCATAACATTGACAATGCAAAGATTTAGCAGACCAAATAATAACAAATGAAACCATAAGCATAATAAGAGTAAGACCTAGGTCTTCATTTAAAGCTGCATCATAGTATCAAAGACACTTATCCATGTTGTTTAAAATCAATACACAATACACTGCCCGTAATTGAATTATTTAACTAAATAATCCAATTTTATTTTTTTTAATGGACCTTTATTTGCTAGTCTCAATCTGTCACTGATATCAAATGGTTTTTTATAAATCTGTATGGTAAAAAAAATTAAATAAACTTAAAATTAATATTTTTTTCTAGAACATTTATGACTGTGCGACTTTCAGTTTTTTAACACAGTTTTCCCCATTTCACTACTAAATATTTCTTGGTTTTATGTGATATTTATATGAAATTGAACTCTTGTGAAACAGTGGTAAAAAAATCTGACAGACTAGTAAAAAATGGCCAAATAGGACAAAAAGTTGACAAATTATTAAAAAAACTAAAAAACACCTAGAGAAAGTTCATTGTTCCTTCAAATAAGAAAAAATGTCTTCTGTAGGATGGAACAGTTATCTGCAAAATAAATTTTTCTGGGTTAATTTAACTTAAAGGGATACTAAACCCAGGACCCTGCATTCACTATATCTGGTCTCCCACAGTACACACAACATGGAAATGCAAGTATTTTAGTAAATATAAACTGCGAAATACCATTTCTCTTCAGCAGTTAGAGCAGTCTTGTGACTTCAGCAGAGCACTGGTTAAAGCTTGTAGGAGTTTTCTTTCTGCTCTAGGAAGATGTGAAACCCCTGACCCTCTGTCTGAACAGTGCTGATTGGCCCTGTGCTTATCACATGCACTCTCCCAAGAAGAAAAAAACCTCTCTAGCAATACACACCAAACTGAGCATGTGACTACGGATTCAGTCTGTATCAGGTGGTCATTTCAACAATAGGAGGGGCAGAAAAGAATGGATCAAACAGCCTTTTTACACAATGCAGAGGATTAACCCCTTAGGTTCCACAGTGAGAATATCAAGCATGCTTTACTGCATATACAGACTGATTTTACTGTTGTGGGTTTAGTAACACTTTAAGTGAAAATATGGCATAAAAGAATGGATAGACTATCCGTAACAGCAACATAAAAAGTAGAACAGGTAGAAATTTAATTTCACAAACTGTAAAATTTCAATTTAAACTTTAATAAATATGTCCCTCATAATGGTCAGAATCAATTTTCTTCATATAGATCTTTTAATTTTTCATGAAAAAAAACCCTTTTGCTGGAACCTCTAACTTCTGTATAAGAGGTTAACTTGTTCTTACTTGGATTCAAATAGTCTGTGTACTTTATTATCACTCCATAGTGGTTTATATGTTAACTCCATTTGCTTTTATCCCCTCACACATTGTCAGTTTAGCCACTATTCTTAGCACTTTGCTTTGAAGTCCTGCTGTACAGCAGAACTCCCCTGGGTTTAGTAAAGATGGCTGCCATTTGAGTGTTTTAAAGTTGCCTGTGTAAAGAGCTCTAAATGGAAATAAAATCCTATATGTTTCAAACAGAAAATAAAAATCAAAACCCTGGATTTCAAGTGTGATTTTTTTTATACCATTGCAGACACTTGATGTTTTTTTATCAATGAGCTAAACTGGTGTGCTAAAAGTTTGCAACACCTTAGAGGAGATTAAGAGACCTAGTTCTTTAAATGGAATACTTATACTTTCCTCACTACCTAGCAAGCCACTGTCTTAGAACAAGCATGTAAGTGTTAGGTGTACCAACAGCACATGCCTTTTCCAATGACTCAACAAGGACTGGAAATCTGCAATGGTAGCTGTTATATTACTTTTCTGACAGATTCCTTTCAGAGTGCCCTGAAAAATGTGGCTGAAGTGGAGGTCAGTGTTATGTATAAACAGTACACTTACACTTACATCAGTGACCTTGGATTTAAGATTTGCTGCTATCCATATTAGGCTTTTAAAGTGACTGTAAAGGATGAAAAAAAGTTGTTGTTTTATATAACAAACATGTTATACTTGCTCTGTGCAATAGCCCCGATCCTTCTTTTCTTGGGTCCCCCTGCCGGCCCTCCTGGCTCCTCCCCCCATTGAGTGTTCCCATAGCAAGCTGCTTGCTGAGGGTCTACTGATGCAGGCTGGCTCCCAAGCCAGCACTGTGTCCATTGACACACAGAACACTGCTCAGCCATGCCCCATGCTCCCTCCTCACTGGCTGTGATGGGCTTCCACTGCTGTCTTTGAGCCATTGAGGAGAGAGAGAGCCAAGAGAGCTCTCTTGCACAATGTTGGATCGAAATCGGACTCAGTTAAGTATGGGGGCTGAGCTGCATGTAGAAGATTTTATTTTAACTCAATGCATTCTATGGATTAAGGAAAATAAATCTTCTGCATATAACTATCTGCCTTTAGAAACACTTTAAAGTAAAACTGTGGCCAGGTTTATACATCCAAGTATTAAATTATATTTATTTATTATATTAATTCTACAGTATAATTATAATATAAGCGGTTGTAAACCCCTGATTTGAAATATGAGCAAAGCATATTCTTCTATAGCGTGTACTTCTCAACCTAGAGTAAGTGTCATCTCTCTCTGCTGCCTCCTTCTGCTGCTATATGTCACTTCTGACAGGTATTCCTGACACCAAGAGACAAAAGTTGACAGGGGAGGGTATTCCGACACACAGACTGTCATTAATGGCCTAGGCTCTGTTCCTGAGGGGGGGGGGCTGCCTTTGCCATTTCCTTGCCCTTGTTCTTGCCCCTTACCTCCAATCAACTCTCACTGAGCTCTACAGAGTGTAACTTCAGCTCCCAACCCCTATACAAATTCTGGACTTTGAATGGCTGTACAGAAGAAATGTACAGCCTCTGTGTATCACTTAAGGGCAGTCACTTCACTGGGTATATGTGAGGGTTTTACAACCACTTTAATAAGAATTAAGCTAGGCTTAAAAACAAGCCATCACTAACCCATACATATTTAAAACAAATCCTTGCTGGCCTCTCCAGGCACTGTGAAGACCATACACATTATTGCACATATACCTATGACAGTGCCCTCCCAGAATGCTGACTGATCCAGTCACCTCCCTCTTCCCCACCAACTTTGCTGTTGCTTCTTCTAGGCCCTGCCCCTCTACTCTTCGCCCATTAGGCAGCCACTGATTTAACACTTGCACATGCGCACTGGAGTTACACTTTACCCAGCTCCGTTCTCTGCATCTAACATGACTCATACTGTGCACACAAAATTAAAAACTGCTAGAAGAAAGGGACCTTTTTCTACAGAGGTTTGCATGTCTCTTCTGCTAAAAAAAAACTACTTCCTAGCAATGTTTTATTAGGAGTTTATTTCTGCTTTAAGTCTTTTTCCCTCAGCTCACTTTGTTCCCCAACCCAAAGCATAAACTCAATGTTTACATTAGAGATTAGAAGGCTGGATGTGTCATTGTTGGGTTGATTGAGGAGGCCATGTCTAGCCTAAATGTGGCTACTCGCCCTATTTTAGCTAATCCTTCTAAGCTCCTCTGCAAGGCCGTTCATGCTTTTTTATAACCAATCGCATCTGATGAGATTAATTGTTTGGTGTTCTTTTGTCCATTGGAAAAAAAATGATTCACCTAGACCAGGCGATCTGCTGTGCTTTTGTTACCCATCACTTTTGTTGGTTTACTGTTGAGCATTGAATTGGTATTCCTTCCTGGTGATTGTTGATGCAGAGCTTTCGGTTTTTTCATAGACCTCTACCCTTAGTTTATCCTTTAAAGCCCAACTCCATTAAAACTAAAACTCCTCCCTTGCAATGGGACTACGCCAGCACTGCAAGGTTTAAGGTGATTATAAAGGCAAACAATTTTTTAATTAAAATGAAAAATATGCTATAATTACTTGCAATGGTATTGCACAGAGCATCCCCTTACCTCCTCTTCTGTAGTCCCCATCAGCACTTTCCCTTCCTCCTTTCCTGCGGCTGCCCCCTCAGAAAGCCTTGTGCTTTCTCTATAGACACACGCAACCATGCCCTCCGTTCCTTAATCATAGTATTTGGCTGATAGTAGCAGAAGTCTATGGCTCCTGCTGCTCTCAGAGTTTCCTGTGAGACAAGGAAGAGAGAGCAGCAGCATTGCTAATGGGACAGCGCTGCTCCCCCCAGAAGAATGAATTCCCCCCCACTCCAGCAATAGACCTTGCATTTGTCTCGGTGATGTCAGATATCCTTAGACTGCTGGAGAGTAGGGGAGAAAAGGCTGCAGGGACTATTCTAGCAGCACAGAGAAGCCAGCAGGGGCAAAGAATTGGGTAAGTAAAAAGGCCCTTTACAAACCCCCTAGACCTAAATGAGCAGTTAGATCTTGCAGTGGAGGCATAGCCCTACTGCAAGGGAGGAGTTATAGTTTTGTTGGAGTTCAGTTTTAAGGAGTACTTGTCATGGTTGTGATTATGCAGGAACGCAGGAAAACTGATGAATTTCATCTCTAAATGTTATGTTGCAGACTTGCTGTACTTTGAAAAGTGCTCTATTTACCTTATTTAGTTTTCCTTTATATGTGTGATCCTTATTTAAGCTAAGTCAAGTCTGATTGCAGTTGCCAGGTCAACTAGGCAACCTCGTTCACTCTGCTTAAAAGAGAAGTATGGGAATAGCTAAAAAAAAAAAAAAGAAATCAGACTCACCTAGATGGCTGCAGCACCAATCCTAGCTCCCCTGTCTACCTTGAAAGGTGAGCGATCAAACTGATCGCTCAGTTCTCCTCCTCGGCTCTGAACAGAGAGTGGTGACTGTCAACCAGCTCTCTGCTCTGCCCCTCCAGTGAAGGAGTGCTGGGCTGTGGAGGCAACAGGATCAGCATGCTGAGAGGCTGAGCCAGCTGGTCCAGGCATCTGGGTGGATCCGGACTGTAAAGTCGGGATCTTTCCTGAGCCTGGACTGGCTGAGTGACATCAGTGCCGTTGGCTGAAAACGAGTCACAGAAGTGCAGAATGGACTGCACTGATGTGATCCATAGAAGTATAGCCAAAATAGCTTTCGTTGTACTTCTCTTTAAGCCTCAGAGACTGCATAGCAGTGATAAAGAATTTTTCCTGTAACTACAAACCTACAGGTCCCCTTCACATATAAAATATATATGAACTATAACACACAGGAGTTGCAAGACAGTGTATGTAACAAAGCACTTAAGGAAGCAGAGACTGTTAGACTTTAGCTAACCTCTGACCCTCCATCAAACAAACTATTAGCACTGTGACCCTAAAAACTTGTTATTATGCTTAAAGGTAATCTCTAGGATAAGCAAATATTGCCTAATTGCAAGAGACATGTGTATTCTTGTTTGAGTCTTGGTGTACTATGTTATGTACAGCACAGCGATGATGTCACTGTTACTATTACAAGGTAATATTAGGGTTTACAAAGGCATTTGGTGCACACAATGTGGATTTACAAAAGTATCCTTTGTGGCTATTGAGGAATATATTAATAGAAAAATGTTGTAGTCCGGAGTTCAGTTTTAAAATACAAGTGCACATACAGTAAACAATAGGTTTGCATGTTTTTTATGAACTTCTACATATGTTGTCTTTCATTCTTATTTTCTTTAATTACCTTATTTCTTGTTATGACTAAACTCATTTTTTTTTTTTTTTTTTAAAGAATGCATCTGATCAGATTTCTTTCCGAGCTTCTGGTGGGCTGACGGTTGTGGAACAGATTCTGCAAAGTGCGACACCTGTGTGTAACACCAGCACATCTTCCCGCATCCCTTTCAAGTATGTGTTCAGCGCTTTCCAGTGTGAGAAAACTTGGTTAGGGATAGAGCTATATTTATTAACATAATTATGTATGCATTATGTTTGCAGATATTACAGCTTTGAATATGCTAAGTCTGAATATCAACAAGTATAAACATTTTAATATGTATATGTTCATTGTCTGAAACTTGAATGATAGATGTTCTTTACCAATGGTAACCTGATTGCAAAGCATTCTCTGAATGGCGCTCATACCAAGTGGCCGACCCCCTGT
This sequence comes from Staurois parvus, assembly GCF_062004578.1. Lineage (NCBI taxonomy): Eukaryota > Metazoa > Chordata > Amphibia > Anura > Ranidae > Staurois > Staurois parvus. The sequence goes on from NW_028318628.1 coordinate 1,880,954, forward strand.
GTTCATAATGGCGCAGGGCAGCTGCTCGGTGCGGGAATTGGAAAAAAGTGAAACTCCTTTCTCCCATTGAATTGGGAAGTTTTCATAACAAATGCCATTCTGCCCAAACAACCTGATCACAGACAGGCCTCTAATCAACATCCTGGAACTTTTCCAACATAGGACCCATCAACTTCAGGGGGATGTCAACAAGGGTTCAATTGGACATTGTCATGGCCATAGTCTGCATCAACCATCAAGTCAAAACAAAAAGTCAGGTAGCTCAAAGAGAGGAGATCTGAATCTGTCCTGGGCAGAAAGACAATTTCCATCCTTGTCCGAGGTGCACATTCCAGTGCAAGCAAACTTTCTCCGCTGTCAGCAACTTGATCCAGGAGAGTGGTCTCTCCATCCTGAGGTTTTTCAGAACCTCTGTTGCTGGTGGGGAACGATGGAAATCGACCTGCTAGCAGCCAGGTTCAACAACGCACTGTACAAGTTTGTCACTAGGTCCAAGCTTCTTCAAGCCTTTGCTGTGGATGCTGTAGTAACTTTATTGAATCAGTTCTTTGTAATCGAAACCTTCCCTCCATTGAAATCTTTTCCATGTCTGCTTCGCTGGATGGAGACAGAGGAGATTTTGGTGACCCTCAAGGCACAGAATTGGCCTAGAAGGACATGGTACCCAGATATTTGTTGACATGTCATGAAATCTTGTGGCCGAGACATCTCGAGGTGCAATCTACCATCCTGCTTCACAGTCACTGGCTTTGATAGTCAGACTGTTGAAGCAGGTTCGTGAAGGACTCGGTCATTGGATTCGGTCATTCTTATTCTGCGTGCTAGGAAATCCACAATTTACTATAACACTTTAAAAGCCTATTTTGCATTGTACAGTATAACCAGCATTTGTGCTCAATCTGACATGATACTCTGTGATACAGAGTCTTTTTATGAAACACTTGTATTGTAGTTGAAAAATTTGTATTGTGTGCTAGATTTGTACTGGTGCTAATGGCAAAAAGTTTTTTTGCAATAAGAAAATTAACTTTGTGTAGTTGTTTCCCGTTGTTATTACTCTCCTGCTGATTGAACAGCTATGCTTTCTAAAACTGGCCATACATTCAGTGTGAAATCTTTAGTTTTAAGACCATTCATTTGCTTTTTCTAATCAAATCAACATTTTTTTTTTGACCATAGTGATGAAAAAATTTGAAGGAACGGGATGAAAAATCTTTTTCTATTTCAATGGTTTTTATTAATTTTTTAAACAGTATAAAACAGAGGCAATAAAACACGCCCACAAAGGGGCTATCAATTGCACAGATAAAAAAAATACAAAAAAAAGGAAAAACAGTGCTCCAATGCCAACAGGGCAAAAGGTACGCCCACGCAGGGGCTATCAATGGCACATAAAATACAAAGCATTAATGTAACTGACTATAACAACTAAAGGCAGCTGTCCAGTCACACCAAAAACAGAGAGAGAGAGAAAGGAAGAAAGAGGGAAAAAAAAAAAAGCGCCAAAGAGCAGGGGTCCAAGAGCGCCAATACCAAATGCCATTACATCCCCAGACTTGCTGGGGGGAGTGTGGGAAAGGCATATTGCAACCACGGCTCCCATATTTTCAAAAATTTACGTTGAGAGTCATTGCGGATACTCGACATCTGTTCGTTGAGCATCATAGTGGTCATACGATCCCGCACCCCCTGAAGAGGGACAAATGGACTCTTCCAGGCCTGAGCAATTGGTCTAGTGGCCGATAAAAACAAATAGGAAGCCAAATTATGCTGGTGAGCCAAGAGGCCCGGTATGGGGCAATGAAGCAAGGCATACCGAGCATCCCAGCGAATGGAGAGATGGAACAAGGTGAAAAGGAGGCCAAACACATGAGACCAAAAACGAAACAGTCTCGGGCATGACCACTAGATATGCAATACATCTCCACGATTGCCAGAACCCCGAAAACTTTGATCAAGACAGGCAGGGTTAGCCCGGGCCAACCGAGCCGGAACACAATACCTTATAGGCTGCCTCCAGTGTGGTCGTATTAAATGAGCATTTAGCTATGAGTGACCAGGCCTTATTCCAGTCCTCCGGATCCACAGCCACTCCCAGGTCGCGTTCCCACTGAACAACATATGAAAGAGAAGTATGCGACAAGTGTCTGTTCAGAGCTGCATAAAGAAGGGATATAAGGCCCGGAGCACCCGGGCGCTGTTGGCAAAGCTGTTCAAAGGCAGATTTCTGGTACGGGAAAGCAGAAGTGCCCCGCAGCGAGAGCAACCAGTGTCGCAATTGAAGGTATCGAAAGAATTCCACAGAGGGGACATTCTGGGATTCCTGAAGAGAGTTCCAGGTGGGAAAGGACCGAAAAATCAAAAAGTGTCGCACCTGCGAAAAACCATTAGTCACCCACCAAGAAAACGCCCTTGGGTGATCTAAACCCAGTGGGAAAAGAGGGTTGTTAATAATTGGGAACAAAGGCAGAACAGGTGACATCAGGCCACCAGAGTAACGTACCGAGTCCCAGACTTGTAAGCCATGAAGTAACATCAGACTCAGTGCCATAGGGCGCAAGGCAGGGGGAAACCATAGAAGCGTCGACGTTGCGATAGGGGCACAATTAGGTAGTTCCAACAGGACCCAGAGAGGAACGTCGGAAGTTACATTAGGCACCCCAAGACCACCCTGGAGTCTATGAGCAAAAAGCGTAATTCTGGATACTCTGGGGTGCTTATCGGCCCAGATAAAACGCATAAACTTTGCCTGAAGCAACCGAAGAAAATGAGGGGGAACCCGCACTGGGAGTGTGCGAAAATAATACAACAATTTCGGCAAGATGGTCATTTTCACCGAATTAACCCGTCCTATCCAAGACAGGTGCGGAAATTGCCAGGAATGCATAAGAGAGGATAGAGAGCTAAGCAATGGATAATAATTTGCAGCAAACAGGGAGTCATAGGTGGGGTCAAGCGAATGCCTAAGTATTCAAGAGAAGAGGAAGCCCATTTGTAAGGGAAGTGGGAGTTTAGGCGCGAAACCAAATCTGAAGCCAAAGTAATATTGAGGGCGACAGTCTTATCCAAGTTGATACGGAGACCCGAAATCAAGGAGAAGTGCTCAAGAACCTGTTGCAAATTAGGAAGCGTCGTCAGGGGGTTAATAAGAGTCAAGAGGGCATCGTCCGCAAAGAAAAATCTTTTTCGAACAAATTTCTATCAGTGAATGTGGTTTTCATTTGGGAAAGTCTATTCACTCTGAAGTCGAATGCTATAAGCAAAGAACATTTTGAAGAGCTTTTGACATTTTTCAAGTCATTCAATGTACTTAGAATCTTTGTATGAATATTGGTTTGAAAATCTATTAGTTTATGGCCAGCTTAACAGGTAACATGGTTTTATGACAGTACGGTATTGTGACCATTTTGTGTGATTTTTAGAGTTTGATGGTGTGTGTAGCTGTTCCAGGTGCATGAATTGTTGCATATCATATAATTTTTTTTCTTTGATTTTGATGTGAGTGAACCCCTGTAATTGTGATTGCAGAATTATACTTTTATGTATTTCTGTTCTACAGTTTGTTTTTAATGAAGAGCCTTGGTGAGGTCTTCTGCCTTTAAGAATTCTGAGTAGAGTGGTTAATCAGTTGCTACCTGCCCACAGTACATTTACTGCAGGCGACCAGAATGGGCAGGCTGGATCACGTACGTGTACGTCATACAGCCGAGGGACGCGCAATGCTCTGCTCCCATGACTGCTGTGTCCACGATCGTGCTTAAAGTTCCCGGGATGTCACGTGATCGCTATGCGATCACATGATTTTGTTGTCAACACAACTGTTATGATTGGGTTTCATTCACAACAATTGTGCTTAGTATTGTAATGCTGTGATTGGCCCACAGCTATCACATGGTACCTGGGCCAGTTACAGCACATAATAGTAACCACAGCTGGTATGAATGTAACCCATTCATGACAGTTCAAAACATTGCTGTTACAGAGATCATCACTGTAACAGTAATCAAAGTGTAAAAAAAAAAATCCATGACCCCCCCCTAGATGAAATACAGTGCCTTGAAAAAGCATTCATACCAATTGAAAGTTTGGGATTTTATGTGATAGACCAACACAAAGTGGCACGTAATTGTGAAGTAGAAAGAAAATGATAAATGGTTTTCAAAATTGTTTACAAATAAATATCTGAAAAATGTGGTGTGCATTTGTATTCAGAGTCCCTGAGTCAATTCTTTGTATAACCACCTTTCGCTGCAATTACAGCTGCAAGTCATTTTGGGAATGTCTTTACCAGCTTTGCACATCTAGAAAGTGAAATTTTTGCCCATTCTTTGCAAAATAGCTCAAGCTCTGTTAGATTGGATGGAGAGCGTCTGTGAACAGCAGTTTTCAAGTCTTGCCGCAGATTCTCAATCGGATTTAGGTCTGGACTTTGACTGGGGCATTCTAACACATGAAGATGCTTTGATCTAAACCGTTCCATTGTAGCTCTCGCTGTATGTTTAGGGTCGTTGTCCTACCGGAAGGTGAACCTCCACCCCAGTCTCATGTCTTTCGCAGACTCTAACAGGTTTTCTTCTAAGATTGCCCTGTATAAGGCTCCATCCATCTTCCCATCAACTCTGACCGGCTTCCCTGTCCCTGTCGAAGAAAAGCATCCAACCAACATGATGCTGCCACCACTATGTTTCATGGTGGGGATGGTGTGTTCAGGGTGATGTGTAGTGCTAGTTTTCTGCCAAACATAGTTTTGCTTTTAAACCAAAAACTAAAATTTTGGTCTCATCTGACCAGAGCACATTCTTCCACGTTTGCTGTGTCCCCCACATGGCTTCCCGCAAACTGCAAATGGGACTTCTTATGGCTTTCTTTCAACAATGGCTTTCATCTTGCCACTCTTCCATAAAGGCCAGATTTGGGGATTGCACAACTAATAGTTGTCCTGTGGTCAGATTCTCCCACCTGAGCTGTGGATCTCTGCAGCTGCTCCAGAGTTACCATGAGCCTCTTGGCTGCTTCTCTGATTAATGCTCTCCTTGCCCGGCCTGTCCGTTTAGGTGGACGGTCATGTCTTGGTAGGTTTGCAATTGTGCCATTTTCGGATGATGGATTGAACAGTGCTCCATGAGATGTTCAAAGCTTGGGATATTGTTTTATAACCTAACCCTGTTTTAAACTCCACAACTTTATCCCTGACCTGTCTGGTGTGTTCCTTGGCCTTCATGATGCTGTTTGTTCACTAATGTTCTCTAACAAACCTCTGGGGGCTTCACAGAACAGCTGTATTTATACTGAGATTAAATTACACACAGGTGGACTATTTACTAATTGAGTGACTTCTGAAGGCAATTGGTTCCACTAGATTTTAGTTAAGGGTATCAGAGTAAAGGGGGCTGAATACAAATGCACACCACACTTTTCAGATATTTATTTATAAACAATTTATCATTTTCCTTCCACTTCGCAATTATGTGCCACTTTGTGTTGGTCTATCACATAAAATCCCAATAAAATACATTTATCTTTTTGGTTGTAACATGACAAAATGAGGAAAATTTCAATTGGTATGAATACTTTTTCAAGGCACTGTATGTAAAAAAAAATTGCAAAAAAAGAAACAAAATGTTTTTTAATTATTTTTTTTAACATACTGTCACAGTCAGTATCCCTGATCCCCATCACACCAGTCATATGATGACTCTGTACTGCACTGGTGACAGTATGTAAGAAAAAAAAAGTTAAAAAACAACAATTTTTATTTAATCTTTTCATTTTCCAATAAATTGTGACAAAAAAAATTGCTATGTCAAAAACCTTGCCGTGCCTCTTACTAAATACCTCACACTGTCTACTTTCCAAAAAGGTATCATTTGCCTGGTATTTGTACTGTTCTGGCATTTTAAGGGCCTCAAGAAATGAGACAGACTGTCAGTACACCAGGACTAAATGATTTTCAAATATATATGCCAAAGTTCGTAGATGCTATAACTTTCATACAAACCAATTAATATACACTTATTGGGATTTTTTTTTACCAAAGGCATGCAGTAGAATGCATTTTGGCCTAAATTTATGAAAAAATTGTTTTTTTATTGGAAATGCTTTCTTTTAATTGAAAGTAGAAAATATAGTTTTTTTTCTAATTTTTTGTCTTTTTTCATTTATATAGCAAAAAATATAAAACCCAGTGGTGATCAAATACCACCAATTTAAATTTCTATTTGTGTAAGAGAATTGATATAAATGTCATTTGTGTACAGTAGTTGCATGACCGCACAATTGTCAATTAAAGTAGCACAGTGCTGAATAGCAAAAAATGGCCTGGTCATGAAGGGGTCATAGTAACACTATAAATTTAAACATAAAATCACAGCTAGTGAATCTAACCCTCAACAACTAATATAACAAAATTGTCACTAATAATATATTATAGATTAAAAACATAACCTACATTAATGACATCATTTTCTATTATTACTTAATAACTAAATATTATAATAATAACTATTATTAATTAATAATAGAACATAACATACATTAATTCAGGAATAATATAAATATTAAATAAATAATACATTAATAAAATACAGTACATTTATACATAAACAGTAAACTCGTCTCTGAGTATCTCTTACACAAAGTGCCAAATCAATGTAAATATCTTTCTCAGAATTCATAATGTGCAAAAACCGCAATGCAGTTCATAAATCTGTGCAATAACAGTGCAGATTACATCCATAAGTGTCCTTCAAAATGACCACAATCTGAAAAAAAATGCTTCAAGAAGATTCATCAATATGTGTAAATAATTTCATGTCAAATAATTTTATACTTGCTTCATCATAGATTTGTGCAGTTCAAATGGCCTTAACAAACAAGAAATAGAATTTTATATATATATATACACACACACATACATACACACTGCTCAAAAAAATTAAAGGAACACTTTGAAAACACATCAAATCTCAATGAGGAAAAATATCATGCTGGATATCTACTGATATGGACTGGGTAATGTGCTAGGAACGTTTGGATGCCCCATCATTTGATGGAAATGAAAATTATCAACCTACAGAGGACTGAATTCAAAGATACCCCGAAAATCAAAGTGAAATAAAGATGCATCAGGCTAGTCCATTTTGCTAAAATTTCATTGCAGCAACTCAAAATGGTACTCAGTAGTTTGTATTGCCCCCACGTTCTTGTATACATGCCTGACAAAGGCGGGGCATGCTCCTAATGAGACAACGGATGGTGTCCTGGGGTATTTCCTCCCAGATCTGGACCAGGGCATCACTGAGCTCCTGAACAGTCTGAGGTGCATCCTGGGGCATTGGATGGACCGAAACATGATATCCCAGAGGTTTTGTATTGAATTTAGGTCAGGCGAGCTTGAGGGCCATTCAGTGGTATCAATTCCTTCATCCTCCAGGAACTGCCTGCATTCTATCGCCACTTGAGGCCGGGCATTCTCATGCACCAGGAGGAACCCAGCACCCACTGCACCAGGGTCTGACAATGGGTCCAAGGATTTCATCCCGATACCTAATGGCAGTCAGGATGCCAATGTCTAGCCTGTAGAGGACTGTGCGTCCCTCCATGGATATTCCTCCCCAGACCATCACTGATCCACCACCAAAACAGTCATGCTGAACGATGCTACAGGCAGCATAATGTTCTCCACAGCTTCTCCAGACCCTTTCACGTCTCACATGTGCTCAGGGTGAACCTGCTCTCATCAAGCACAGGGCACCTGCCAATTCTGGTGTTCAATGGCAAATGCCAATCGAGCTCTATGGTGCCGGTCAGTGAGCGCAGAGCCCTCTAGAGGAAGTCGGGCCCTCAGGCCACCCTCTTGAAGTCTGTTTCTGATTGGTCAGAGACATTCACACCAGTGGCTTGCTGGAAGTAATTTTGTAGGGCTCTGGCAGTGCTCATCCTGTTCCTCCTTGCACAAAGGAGCAGATAGCGGTCCTACTGATGGGTTAATGACCTTCTATGGCCCTGTCCAGCTCTCCTAGAGTAACTGCTTGTCTCTTGGAATCTCCTCCATGCTCTTGAAACTGTGTTGGGAGTCACAGCAAACCTTCTGGCAATTTCACATATTGATGTGCCATCCCGGAGGAGTTGGACTGCCTGTGCAACCCCTGTAGGGTTCAGGTTCTGCCTCATGCTACCAGTAGTGACACTGACCCTAGCCAAATGCAAATCTAGTGAAAAACAGTCGGAAAAGATGAGTAGGGAAAAAAATGTCAGTGGCCTCCACCTGTAAATCCAATCCTGTTTTGGGGATCGTCTCATTGTTGCCCAGTACACCTGTTGTTAATTTCATTAACACCAAAGCAGCTGAAACAGATTAACAACCCCCTCTGCAACTTAACTGACCAGATCAATATCCCAGGAGTTTAACTGACTTGATGCTATACTCTGAATAAAAAGTGTTCTTTTTTTATGAGCAGTATACATATATATATATATATATATATATATATATATATATACACACACACACACACACACACACACACACGGAAAGTGAGTACACCCCTCACATTTTTGTAAATATTTTATTGCATCTTTTCATGCGACAACACTGAAGACATGACACTTTGCTACAATGTGACGTAGTGAGTGTACAGCTTGTATAACAGTGTAAATTTGCTGTCCCCTCAAAATAACTCAACACACAGCCATTAATGTCTAAACCGCTGGCAACAAAAGTGAGTACACCTCTAAGTGAAAATGTCCAAATTGGGCCCAAAGTGTCAATATTTTGTGTGGCCTCCATTATTTTCCAGCACTGCCTTAACCCTCTTGGGCATGGAGTTCACAAGAGCTTCACAGGTTGCCACTGGAGTCCTTTTCCACTCCTCCATGATGACATCATGGAGCTGGTGGATGTTAGAGACCTTGCACTCCTCCACCTTCCGTTTGAGGATGCCCCACAGATGATCAATAGGGTTTAGGTCTGGAGACATGCTTGGCTAGTCCATCACCTTTACCCTCAGCTTCTTTAGCAAGGCAGTGGTCGTCTTGGAGGTGTGTTTGGGGTCGTTACCATGTTGGAATATTGCCCTGTGGCCCAGTCTCCGAAGGGAGGGGATCATGCTCTGCTTCAGTATGTCACAGTATATGTTGGCATTCATGGTTCCCTCAATGAACTGTATCTCTCCAGTGCTGGCAGCACTTATGCAGCCCCAGACCATGACACTCCCACCACAATGCTTGACTGTAGGCAAGACACACTTGTCTTTGTACTCCTCACCTGGTTGCCGCCACACACGCTTGACACCATCTGAACCAAATAAGTTTATCTTGGTCTCATCAGACCAAAGGACATAGTTCCAGTAATCCATGTCCTTAGTCTGCTTGTCTTCAGAAAAACTGTTTGTGGGCTTTCTTGTGCATCATCTTTAGAAGAGGCTTCCTTCTGGGACGACAGTCATGCAGACCAATTTGATGCAGTGTGTGGCGTATGGTCTGAGCACTGACAGGCTGACCCTCCACCCCTTCAACCTCTGCAGCAATGCTGGCAGAACTCATACATCTATTTCCCAAAGACAACCTCTGGATATGACTCTGAGCATGTGCACTCAACATCTTTGGGCGACTATGGCGAGGCCTGTTCTGAGTGGAACCTGTCTTGTTAAATCGCTGTATGGTCTTGGCCACCGTGCTGCAGCTCAGTTTCAGGGTCTTGGCAATCTTCTTATAGCCTAGACCATCTTTATGTAGAGCAACAATTCTTTTTTTCAGATCCTCAGAGAGTTCTTTGCCATGAAGTGACCAGTATGAGAGAGTGAGAGTGATAACACCAAAATTAACACACCTGCTGCCCATTCACACCTGAGACCTTGTAACACTAACGAGTCACATGACACCAGGGAGAGAAAATGGCTAATTGGGCCCAATTTGGACATTTTCACTTAGGGGTGTGTTCACTTTTGTTGCCAGTGGTTTAGACATTAATGGCTGTGTGTTGAGTTATTTTGAGGGGACAACAAATTTACACTGTTATACAAGCTGTACACTCACTACTTTACATTGTAGTGTCATTTCTTCAGTGTTGTCACATGAAAAGATATAATAAAATATTTTACAAAAATCTGAGGGGTTTACTCACTTCTGGGAGATATTCTAAGTGGCTGATCAAACAGCAGCATGTGAGAGTGCCGATTACCTCCAGGGGGGTAAGCAACATCTGGCATGTACGTCTGCAGACCGACAGGAGAATGAGTGATGGCAGAGGATGGGAGGGCTGCAACGCTTTTCAGGGGCACCATCCCCTTTGTCAAGGGGAGAGAAAGACCAGCATTTAAACACAACCAGCCAGGATGGAGAAGGACAGCAATAGGTGGCAGATATGTTGCACATAGCTGCTGTGTGATGGACCAATGGGACTAAAATAACCAGCATGTCATGCTATTTGATCAGCTCCTCATATGCATGTTGGCTTGATGTTTCATCTTGGCTGCCATCCGTGTTGGATTAAGAGAATTTACACTGTATGTGTGCTTTGTTTAACTCTTTATGTTCTTTCTTTAACTAGTATGCTTCCGGTTCCTACCAGTGTCTGTGCTGGGAGTGCGCAGGGTGCTTGCTCTCAGCACAGAGAGTTGTTTATTTTGGGCTGCACATATCTCGGCATTAAAGCCACCCGCCAAGTCAGTGGGAAGAGGTTAATGCAGTTTTGTTGTTTGATCCTATTAATCTCAGCACCCTGTTCTTGTGTTTCTCCTCATTCATACTTGAGGCGATCTATCCCAGATCATGCTTCAGGAGCTGCAGGGGAGTTTTTTTGGATCTACCTACCCTTTCATCTTCCCTGGTAAATTAACCTTTATGAATTTTTATGGACTTACGGACATTTATATAAATCAAAATAACTTGTGCTCTGTACTCCACCTATACCCAAAGGTGAAATAATTCCAACTGTCTCTCTCAGACAACTGCTGTTCCAAAGGTGCTTAAGCTCCCTGCTATGTAATAGAAAATATTTTCACAGTGCTGGCAATACTAAATTTATACAAATATTTAAATGAATACAAAAAAAAAATCTCTATGCATAACATAAAGTGCTCAGTGCATAAATGACTGCCAAGAAGCTGTGCAAGTATATTTCATTCTGCTACTTCAACTTTTCACCTTTTAGTGCTTCATGCTCCCCTCAAGTGCTCCCACACTCACTGGAGGGATTTTATTCTCTGTTAACAGCAAAAAGAGTCAAACAGGCATTCCAGTATTATTGCTGTATTGGCATTGGAGATGCTTTTCCTGCCAGGTTCACAACTTGACTCTTTGGCCTCTTGCTACTCTGTTCACTCTCATGCTCTTTCATCCACTATATACCACTCTGCATGGGACTCAATACTCAGCCATATATGTGAGCAAAAGGGGAATAGTATCATAGTGGCTTAGTGGTTAGCACATCTGCCTTGTAGTAAATGGGTCATGGGTTCGATTCCCGATCATGGTGCCTCCTGCATGGAGTTTGCATGTTCTCCCTGTGCTTGCTTCGGTTTCCTCCGGGTGCTCCGGTTTCCTCCCACACTCCAAAGACATGCTGGTAGGTTAATTGGATCCTGTCTAAATTGGCCCTAATATGTGTATGTATGAATGTGAGTTAGGGACCTTAGATTGTACACACCTTGAGCACCACCCAATCCACTCGACTAACCTTAGCATTTGCAATGAAAGAAGCAGCAGGCCATCCCCACACCCTCCAGCATTGCGCAGCCTCATCCAGATCTCATGGCGGAGCTGACCAGGTCCCTATCCCTGCCACTTGTTTCTCTTCTTCCAGGGGACGGTGCCATCCCCTGAAAATTGCCTCCCTTGTTTGCCTTGTGGTAAATACACCGCTTCTCACCCCCCTGTGGCTTGTGCACATGCTCCAGCTCCTTCAGGGAAGCAATCAGGGGGACTGATGTGAATGTTCAATATATATATATGTAAAGCGCTGCGTAAATTGACAGCGCTATATAAGTACCTGAAATTAATAAATAAATAGTGTAGCAAACTTTTATTAAAAACGAACATACAACTTTGCACTCACTTGAAAAAACAGTTGTATGCAGGCATACTATGTAAACCTGGAAGCATTGCCGCTGCATGTGCTCTATGGATCGGATGTGACTTCGCTGGATCCAGAAACTCCGCCCAGCATGTTTCATCTCTCCTCTGGGCGTCCTCAGAAACCGCTTTGAATCAGATGGAATACCTGTTTGACTCTTTTTGCTGTTTGCAGAAAGTCAAATCCCTCCGGTGAATGTGGGAGCAATTGAGGGGGGCATGACGCAGTAAAAGGTGAAAAGTTGAAGTGGTGGAATGAAATATACTTGCACAGTTTCTTGGTGGACATTTATGCACTGAACACTTTGAGAGAGACTGTTTAGCTTAATTTGCATTTATTTACTTATATGTAAGATAAGTTATTCACTGGGCACTTTATATTATGTATGGGAAGATTTTCTGTTTTAATTAGGGACATTTATACCAAATTTTTGGAGTGCTGAGTAAGCCGTGTACACTAAAGTGTACATACCATTTTTATATTTTTTTCAGAGATACTTGTCTACAGGGACAGATGAGCATCCCTGGACACAAAGGGGTTGATTCATGAGCGTAGCTACAGGAATCACACTTGCGACCTCGCCCATGCTCCAGAGGGGCCTGTATGGCCCGATTGCTAAACTGGCAGCTTTGGCTCAGTCAGCGGGGCGGGCTCTGGATGGTCATGTCATCGGGCTTGTCAATGAAAGGCATGCCTGATCAAATGTGCCTTTCCCAGCTGTAGAATGAGTACCAGCATCCCGTGAAATCCGGCATCCCTCACACCCAGTGATGTATTTAGTTCATGTGCTCCCCTTGGCAACACTAAAACCGGGTGCCCCACAGCTGCCGCCACCACAGCCCATCACCGCAATAATTCTCCCCCCACCACCCCCCACTGACCAGCACACATCCGAAAGCTGTGACCACCCAATCCACTCGACTAACCTTAGCATTTGCAATGAAAGAAGCAGCAGGCCATCCCCACACCCTCCAGCATTGCGCAGCCTCGTCCAGATCTCATGGCGGAGCTGACCAGGTCCCTATCCCTGCCACTTGTTTCTCTTCTTCCAGGGGACGGTGCCATCCCCTGAAAATTGCCTCCCTTGTTTGCCTTGTGGTAAATACACCGCTTTTCACCCCCCTGTGGCTTGTGCACATGCTCCAGCTCCTTCAGGGAAGCAATCAGGGGAACAAACTGAGTGCTGAGAGCTTGAGCCAAGCAGTTAACTCTAAACATGCTGGAGGGGGTACACAATTTCATGCAGCTCCTGACCATTGTTTCAGGCAAGTGGGGATAGATAATACTTTGATGTGAAAGTATTTAACTCCATCAATGCCAGGCAACAACAACAAAGGCTGGGACTGCAGACTTTCATGAAATTTCACAACTTCGCTGGCATTGTGACAACCAAAGGGAGAGGGGGCAGCTGCACAGACTTAACCCCATAGCTTCCAGGGAGGGAGCCGCGCAAGTGCCTCCTTTGCCATGTAACCAGCAGGTGTTATTTAAAGTACCCACTGATTAACTTACAGGAAAAGAAAAACAGGTGGTGGGGGGTGTCTTTCAGTGGGGGGGGGGGGTGTGTACTGTCAGTGGGGTGCAGTAGTGCAGTATTTGGGAGAGTCCTGTCAGTGGGGGTCAGGGGGCAGTAATTGGGGGGGTAGGGGGTCTGTCAGTGGGGGAGAGGGGGGCAGTAGTTGGGGGAGTTTATCAGTGGGGGCAGTTGTGTATGGGGTCTGTCAGTGGGGGAAAGGGGTGGTAGTTGGTGAGCTGTTAATAGGAGGAAGGGGCAGTAGTTGGTGGGGATCCATCGGCGGGGGGCATTAGTTGGGGAGTGAGGGTCCATTAGTGGAGGGCAGGGGTCTGTAGTTGGAGACAGAGGCGTAACTAGAGGGGTCGACCTGTGCAGCCCCCCTTTACACCTGGATTAGATGGGCAGCGGGAACAGCATGCAGAGAAACTGATTTCCTCCATTTTCTATCTGCAACAGCTGAAAGCCCACTTCTCCTCCTCTCTCTCTCCCGTAGACATTCAGCGGCTTCAGAAAGAAACTGGAGAGGATCGGTTTCTCTACATGCAGTCCCCTCCGTCCCTCCTATCTAGGTTCTGCTGCCCCCCATGTCCTCTCCTGCCCCGGTGTGTGCTCTCCTGCCCCCCCCCCCTTATCTGTCCGCAGTGCTGCCAGTTTCCCCCCCCCCTCCCCTATTCTGCAGGCTGCTGCAGGGATGTGTCTGAATGAACAGAGTCAGTGAACCGTTCTGATCACTGACTGTCAATTCATAACTGAGGCATAGTAAACTGTGTTTACTATGCTTCAGTTTGTGAATGAATGGGAAGCTCTGTAAAGAGCTATTCCTGCGCATTCATTCTGTGCTGCTCAGGCTGCAGAGATGGAGATTGAGGGCTACATCCTCAATCTCCTTTCTCTGTCTGAAAGGTGGAACATCAGAGGTCTGTTTAGACCCCTGATATCTCACCAAAGCCCCCCAACAGGGCTTCTAAAAAACTGTAAAAAATAAAATTGGAAAATAAAATGGTAAAAAAAAAATAACATAATAAAAATAACTACAGACACCAGGGGCGGAACTACTAGAGTCTTAAAGGTTGCACTTGCGAGCGGGCCCTGGCTTTCTGCCACTGGGCTCAGAGGGTAGGGTCCCGGCCAGGGGTCAGGGGCTCTTGATGATTTATTGCACTGAGGCCCTGAAGGTTCTAGTTACACCTCTGGGTTGATTTAGTAAAATAAAATCTGGTGCAGCTGTGCATGGTAGCCAGTCAGCTTCTAACTTCCGCTTGTTCAATTAATCTTTGACAAAACTGGAAGCTGATTGATTTCTATGCTGAGCTGCACCAGATTTTGCACTCTCCAGTTTTAGTAAATTAACCCCAAACTTTCTGCGTCCAGACAGCTTCAAATTTTGAGTTCAAGTCCACATTAAAGGCTAAGTCCACCATTAAAAAATAATAATAATAAATGTGCAAATTTTTTCAGGATAAAAATTGTGCTTTTATTATTTTTTTGCATAAGAGCCTGCAAAGCATTGCATCTGTGATCGGTGGATAATGGTTGCAGTGCCAGGGTCCTGCAGGCTCTTCCTCCAGCTCTTTGTCTGTATTGAGATACAAGTTTTCAGCTGGAGAGCTGGAGGATATGTCAATGGACTGCGAGTGCAGTGATTATCATATTCATGCTCCATTGAAAATTACAAGTCTTGTAAGGACTGGTAGTTCATTCATTCACAAATCTCTGAGACTCTCTCAGACTTTCAAAAGTGACAGCTGCTGCAGGGGAGAACCTCCACATGCCGCCATGGGGTAGGGAAGCATTCTGGGGGTGAAGAGGGGGTCTTCTTGGCACCATGTTACACCCTGTGCACCTTTGTAGCTTGGTGTAAAAGATGGAGTTAATATTTAAACAGGAAGTAAAGCCTGCAACTGAGGCTGTGTCGTGTAAAAAAAAAAATATAGAAATTAGGTTTAAAACCTGTAGATTCCTTTCAATTTATACACTCTTTATTCATTTGTCATGTCACTAGTTTATCCTAATGCGAGCTGTTACCTCCATCCCAAACTCGCTCATCCATTTCTTTATGGATTTTGCTTTGTGCACTGGTGCGTAGTCATGTTGGAACAGGAAGGGGCCATCCCCAAGCTGTTCCCACAAAGTTGGGAGCATGAAATTGTCCAAAATGTCTTAGTATGCTGACGCCTTAAGAGTTCCCTTCACTGGAACTAAGGGGCCAAGCCAAACCCCTGAAAAACAACACCATAATCCCCCCCTCCACCAAACTTTACATTTGGTACAATGCAGTCAGGCAAGTACCGTTTTCCTGGCAAGCCCCAGACCCAGACACGTCCATTGGATTGCCAGGCAGAGAAGCGTGATTCATCACTGCAGAGAACACGTCTCCACTGCTCTAGAGTCCAGTGGCAGCGTGCTTTACACCATTGATGTAAGGCTTGGATGCAGCTGCTCGGCCATGGAAACCCATTCCATGAAGCTCTCTACGCACTGTTGTTGTGTTCATCTGAAGGCCACGCAAAGTTTGGAGGTCTTTAGCTATTGACTCTGCAGACAGTCGGCGACTTCTACCCACTATGCGCTTCAGCATGCGCTGACCTTGCTCTGTCATTTTACGTGGCCTATCCATTTGTGGCTGAGTTGCTGTTGTTCCCAGTTGCTTCCACTTTGTTACAATACCACTAGCAGTTGACTGTGGAATATTTAGTAGCAAGGAAATTTCACGGATAGACTTACTGCACAGGTAGCAACCTATCACGGTACCACACGTGAATTCACAGAGCTCCTGAGAGTGACCCATTCTTTCACAAATGTTTGTAGAAGCCGTCTGCATGCCTAATGAAGTCCATAGATGGGTCGAAAATCGTCCGATTTTTCGGCCGAAAAAAAAATCGTCCGATTTTCGCACCGTTAATGGGTTGGCCGTTTTTCTGGATTTTGTCGGATTTTTTTGATCGGTAAAGTTGGAAAAAAATCGCCCGATTTTGCCGATCGGCCGATTTTCGCGACAATGATGGGTAAATCGGCCAATCTTTTTACCGATAAAAAATCTGCGCATGACCCGTGACCTGCAAGAAAAAAAGAAGAAGAAAAAAAATTAAAAGAAAAGGAAGAAGAAGAAGAAAAAAAAATAAGAAGAGGAAGAAGAAAAGGAAGCAGAAGAGAAAGAAGAAGAGAAAGAAGAAGAATTCCAGTCCACTATTATATTTGACATTAAAAAGTATTGCGGTTGCAACAATGTATCTATTTGTATCCGAAAAACCATCTGTATCCGAAATGGATACAAATAGATACAATGTTGCAACCGCAATACTTTTTAATGTCAAATATAATAGCGGGGCTCTCTGCAGGGACAGGAGTAATTAAATGCCAGCCGTAGACGGGAAGAAAATCAACCGATTTTTTTTTTACTGTTGGTGGTAACGTTGGCCTATTGAACGACTGATTTTTCGTTTTTTTGTTAAAAAAACGTCCGGTTTTCTCTCCGTCTATGGCCTGCATATGTGCTTGATTTTATACACCTTTGGCCATGGAGGTGATTGGAACACCTGAATCCTATGATTTGAAGGGATGTCCCAGTACTTTTGGCAATATTGTGTGTGTGTGTGTGTGTGTTAAAGGATTTCTTTTTCATGTTTTATTGACAGCTTTATACTACAATACAAAGAGCAGTTGATAGCTATTTTTGAACACCATTAAAATATATTGCTGAAACACATGCGTGTGTGGTAGTGGTCTGCATTTTAGAGTGTTAAGTAGACCTTAGTGAGTGAGTGAAAATTTTTGTTATTTTTTTGTTTATATCTTCATATAGCAGAGCTGGTATGATACCTATATGTAATTAATATTTTTATGTCTGTAGGTCACTGTGCAATGCTGTAAATCTCTACACGTTAACATGTAGTAATTGTCCGGACAATTGCACCTATGTCCTCATGAGCAGTAAGATCACATTCCTTCTGGAGCTCCTCATACAGCAGCTGACGGTAGGTAAACAGAACCTTTTCTATTGTGGTAGAATTTCTTTTAATTTGTTAAGTTTCACACCAAACAACACTTTGCATGTTTTGTCTATTCCACCATCCTATACATACTGTATATTGTGGACACATAAGGCCCCTTTCCGATGAGGCTGACCCGCCAGCGGATCTGTTTGCTTGGCAGGGGATCTTTCCGCTGATCCCCGCTGAGCAAGCGGATGAGAGGTCTGTGTCCGCTCCGCTGCTGCAAAGCAGACACAAACACAGCATGCTTTTTCCTATGGAGCGGTCGGATGGAAACAGACCACCTGTCCTTTTCCACCCGACTATCATCCGATTCGATCCAACGGATGGTAGGGGAACGGATCCCCATCCGTCTGTTTTTGGCGTACAGGATCGGGTAGGATGCCAGTGGGTGTCCACAGGAACTTGTCCGCTGACACCCACCGCTCCATAGAGGTCTATAGATGGTCCGATCAGACCATCAGTGTGAAAGGGGCCAAAAGCTTTAATTCGGTAATAAAGTTGTAAAATATGTTACATTGTATGTTTCAGTTGTGAAAAAAAAATACTTTTTTTGTAATTTCTCATTTCAAGTTTTACATAAGTGACACAAGCCCAGATTTATACCCCAATATATAATTGACAATGTCCAGTGACTTAAAGAATACCAACTTTTTATGATTTTTTTTCACAATGAAGTTTCCTGGTAAAGCAGTCAGATGTTTTTTAATTTAAAAGAGGTATGTTCTCTTTCAGTGCTACATTGTGTGTTTAAAAATTGAGTGTAATACTAATATAAGATTGAATCAGATATTTGCAGATAGAAATGTTAGCAATAGTGCCATTTCTTACAGGTTTATGAGTGGCAATGAGATTTGCACATACTTACATAACTTAGGCTGTACACGTATCAAGCACATCAATATTTACTGGGACAGGGAAGTTAATGGGGGTGGCATTTTTGTTTTATTTGACTTATTTTAATATTTAGTATTTTTTGTACACTTTATTTGTTAATGGTGGGTGTGGATGAGGTTAGCAGGCACATAATCCTGCCTCCTATGCACTTATGCAGCAATAGATCACTAGTACATCTGTTTGTGTGGCAGACATATTGATTGTTGTCAGTATGAAAAATGAGATCCAACATGACCAATGATTGGATGCTGTTGGTAGCTGCATAGTCTGACACTGGGTGGACTACCTCTGCAGCTTTTATAGCTAAACTAACACAGTATAAGTGTAAGAGACATTAGTTCTTGTTTTGTTTTTGTTACGGCTTATTGGAGCTGTTGTGAATTTTTTGAGAAAAAAGGCACTTAAAGTGTGAAAGCTTTGTTTTTATTTTATTTTTTTATTAAAATAACAACTATGTCTATATCCCCTACCGGCACTCCTGGCCCATCCTCTTCGGCAGGTGCTCCACACGGACAGCTGCTTTCCATGGGGGCACCCGTGCGGGCTTGCTCATAAGCTGCCCTGTCTGTGTTCATTGACACAGAGCCCCGCCCCCTGCTCCCAGGTCACAGCATTTGAATGACACAAAGGTCACAGCAAATGACCCTGCTGCTATCAATCTACCCAATGAGAGCCGATCCTCTCATGCACATCACTGGATTGGATTTAGCTCAGGTAAGAAAAAGGGGGGGATTCCGTGGCACAGAAGGTTTTTCACCGTAATGCATAGAATACATTATTGTGAACAACCTTAAGGCTTTAGAACCACTTTATTAAAGGTACCGTGTGCCAAAAGTTGGCCATACACTAGTAGATTTTACAACAAACGTTTGTACAAAAATTCCTAGTTTATTTAACAGGTCAGTGAATGTTGTTCAAAACTACTCCACAACTTTCTTTACCTTTTGATGTCAAAATGAATAGACTTTTTCTGTTAGAAATAAATGTGACGAAAAAAATTCCATCGTGTGTGTGTGTCTGTCTGTCTGTCTTCAGCATAAATGAGTACACAACAACAGATTTGTCAGAAAACCTTTTCCTTTCAGATGATTTTCGTTGATTTCAAACAAGATTTATTCATTTGCACACACAAAAAAGTTTTCTTCCTAACAAATTAATTCAAGGCCATGTTGCAAAAATTAACACATCCCAATGAAAGTTTTAGGAGCAAAGCTAAATTTTAGACAACAAAATCCTAATTAACAAGAATTCAACTACAGGTGAGTCTAATTACTCATTACACAGGTGCTGTAGCAAAAGTGATACAAAAATTTAACAATGATGGAACTGCAACCATCTCTCAGAAATGTCCATGCCATCCACGGAAGTTAACACCTTGACAGGAGCTTCTTCTGATGATAAGAGCTGAAGAAAATCACCATGCAAGTTCACTGTAGTTAGCTAAAGAAGTTGAAAGCCAAACTGGGGTGATTGTTTTCAGTGACACAATATGGCATACACTGCAGAGGAATGGCATGCATAGGTGTCATCCACAAAGGAAGCTTCTCCTAAAGCCCATTCATGAAAAAGCCCGCCTAGAATTTGCCAGGGCCCAAGCTGAAAAGGGAGACTACTGGGACTCTGTACTCTGGAGTGATGAGACCAAGATAAATGTTTTTGTAACTGTTGGCTTCAAAACTGTATGGCGTTACAAAGGTGAGGAGTACAAAGCAAAATGCATGGTGCCTACAGTGAAACGTGGTGGCAGTGTTCTTTTGTGAGGCTATCTGAATGCTGCTGGTGTCAAGGAGCTGCATTTCATTGATGGTATCATGAATTTACAGCTGTAATGCTCTATATTGAAAGAGAAGATGCTACCATCACTCCGTGCCTTTGGTCTTCGTGCATCTTTCCGACATGTCAAAGATCCAAAACACACATCTAAGGCCACTGTTGCATTTATGAAGAATAGGATGAAAGTGATTCAGTGGCCAAGTATGACTCCTGATCTGAACCTAATCGAACACCTATGGGAAATTCTGAAGAGAGAAGTTGAGCATCACTCTCTTCCATCATTCAGGTTCTAAAAGAGGTCATTCTTGACGAATGTAACAAGATAGATGTTGCAATATGTTGCCAACTTGTCCATCCCATGCCTAGAAGACTTGATGCTGTGCTTACAAATCATGTAGGTCATACAAAATACTAGATGTAATAGCTTTTATTGTGGGATGTATTCGTTTTTGCATCAACTAATTTGGGTAAAACTGAAGATTTTGTAATCTTAAGTTATATTATTAACCTTACTTTCATGTGATGAGCTAAGTGAATGTTCTATAAAACTCAGTTTTGTCAAAATGTTGGAAATTGTTCTTGTGTTCATTGAGATATTGATTAAAATCTCACTTTTCAGAAGGGATGTACTCAATTATGCTGAGCACTGTATATATACACACTGTGTATATAGAACAACATCAGATGCATCCTTCTGAACCACATAATCCTTGGAAAAATCATGGGAATACAACAATGGCAGTGCACAAAGGGTCCTCTTTAGACTCCTCTGCTTCTGGAGACAATCTAAGCATTACAGAGTATTTCCCTATTGTAAGCTCAGTCAATGGGGCTGCTAAAGTTGCAAAATTTGAGATAAACCTGGTATAGTAAGCCATGATACCAAGGAAGGATCTGACCTGCTTCTTGTTTGTAGGTTGTGGCCATTCTTGGATGGCTTCTATATTGTTCATTTGAGGTTTTACCGCTCCTCATACAATAGTGTAGCCTAAATGCCTGGCTTCTTCTAAACCAATGGCACACTTTTAGGGATTTGCCCTAAAACCTTCCTTGAAGAGAGAATCCAAGACAGCCTGAACATGGCCAGTGAGACTCCCAGTCAATGCTATGTATCACTATGTTGTCAAGATATGCTGCTGCATACTGTTGATGAGGTGTTAAGGTTCTGTCCATGGCCCTCTGAAATGTTGCAGGGGCATTTTGTAACCCAAAAGGCATTTTTTATATTGAAATAAACCCTCAGGGGTTGTAGTCTTTTCTTTTGTTTTTTTTCAGTCAAGGGGATTTGCCAATATCCTTTTGTCAAGTCCAAAGTGGTCAGATAACGGACCTTCCCAAGTCTGTCTATGAGCTCATCTACCCTGGGGATAGGGTAGGTGTAAAATTTTGTCACTGAATTAAGCTTTCTGAAGTCATTACAAAGCCTCCAAATACTGTCTGGTTTGGGGACTAAAATAATGGGATTAGACCACTCATTGAAGTCTAGCTCAAGCATCCGCTTGACTTCGTCACTGATGTCTTTTTTCCTAGTTTCAGGAATTTGGTACTGTTTGAGTTTGACTCGGACCCCATGCTCAGTAACAATGTCATGGCAAACCACCAGGTAACTGAAAAATTTTCTCTGCTCCTTAACCCTTTGAGGACCTTAAGGTTTTGGAACGCCAAAAGAATCAATTTTTTCATTTTTAAAGTTCGTACACTTCAGTTGCTGTAACTAAGCCATTTCATGAAATAATTGGCAAAAAGCTAGATCCATTTGTTGTTTGTTGATAAGAACTAATATTTTGACTCAAACCAAAAAAAAAAAAGAGTTTTAAGTTCTTAATCACATGATACACGCAATTACAAACATGGGACAAATACGTCCCTTGGTCCTCAAAGGGTTAACAGGAACCCTCTAACTTCCTGCTTTGGGAATGAGTCCGTGTATTTGTGGAATTGTAACTTCAGGGACCAAGGGGACTTAGTACTACCAGGAGTTACAGGGACAGACTCCACAGTCAGTGCCACCTATCCTTCCAGGGCTCTAGAAGGTTTACATGGTATATCTGAGGGTGGAACACGGATGTTCGCAAATGTGTCATCTTAAACAATTTGCGCAACTCTTTAAATGTGACATGAATTGGGTGCCCTGGTCTGTAATTACCTCCTTAGGGACCCCAACGCGACTGCACACCATAATCAACTCCTTTGCAATTTTCTTAGCAGATGTGTTTTTTAAAGGAACTGTCTTGGGGCAATGGGTAGCATAATCCATAATCACAAAAATATGCTGATGGCCCTGGGCAGATTTGGGCAGTAAACCTGCAAGGTTCATGGCACTCTTCCAAAAGAGCACTTCAGTAATTGGAAAGGGCACTAGACAACTCCAGAAGTGGGGCAGGGATGCCAAAACGTTGATATACTGGACAGGATTGACAGTAATTCTCAATAGTTTTTTATACCCCAAGCCTGTGTAATGCAGGCCATAGATGGGTCAAAAATCGGCCGATTTTTCGGCCGAAAATAAAATCGGCCGATTTTCGGATCGTTAGTGGGCTCTTTGTTCGGCCGTTTTTCGGTATTTTGACCGTTTTTTTTTTTTTGTAAAGTTGGAAAAAAATCGGCCGATTTTGCCGATCGGCCGATTTTCACGGCAATTAGTGGGCAAATCGGCCGATTTTTTACCAATAAAAAATCTGCACATGAGCAGTGACCTGCAAGAGGAAGACAAAAAGAAGAAAAAGAAGAGGAAGAGGATGAAGAAGAGGATGATGAAGAAGAAGAGGATGAGGATGAAGAAGAAGAGGATGAGGATGATGAAGAAGAAGAGGATGAAGAAGGAGAAGAAGAGGATGAGGATGAAGAAGAGGATGAGGGTGAAGAAGAAGAGGATGATGAAGAAGAAGAGGATGAAGAAGAAGATGAGGATGAAGAAGAAGAAGAAGAAGAGGATGAGGATGATGAAGAAGAGGATGAGGATGAAGAAGAAGAAAAGGATGAGGATGAAAAAGAAGAAGAAGAAGAAGAAGTAGGATGAAAATAAGAGGAATTCCAGTCCAGCAAAAAGTGTCTCTGCAGAGAGCTCCGCTATTTCTTTGACATTTCTCTGACAGTTCCTTGACATTTACAGCGGTTGCAACATTGTATCTATTTGTTTCCGAATAAAAACATCTGTATCCTAAATGGAAACAAATAGATACAATGTTGCAACCGCTGTAAATGTCAAGGAACTGTCAGAGAACTGTCAGAAATAGCAGAGCTCTCTGCAGGGACACTTTTTGCCGGCTGTAGACGGGATGAAAATCGGCCGATTTTTTTTTACCATTGGTGGTAACGTCGGCCACTTGAACGACCGATTGTTCGTTTTTTTAAAAGAAAAATCGGCCGATTTTCGACCCATCTATGGCCTGCATAAGTCTTTCAGTGGTTTTCTCAACACTCAAATGACCTCCCAGCAAGTGTCCATGGATAATTCCAGTACCTCCTTCTGTATGGCTTAGGGACTGTTCAATATGTTCATAATTCTTTTTATAGATTCGGTAGAACAAATCCTTATTAATACTTTAATAAGGGAAACACAGTCTGTCTTCTGATTCGATAAGTACATCATTGATCATCACAACATTCTCCCAGGCCCTGGCAAGGGTAGGGAATCCCTAATCAATTATGGCACTATGCACTAAGTATAGTACAACTCCAACCAGATGAGTCACAGTACCTAGGTCAATTTCAAACTTTGCCGTTGCTATAGGATATTCTTGAGCATCCCCATGTACACAAATTACAATAATATTTCTAGCATGAAAATACACAGATTCAATCATATCAGCTTTAGCCAGAGTAACCAAATTTCCAGACTCCAGCAAGGCCATAATAGGCTTATTATTTACAGTCATTTTGCACATGTGCTTTCCCATAATGGGTACTGTAGTGCATGAAACATTAGCAATCAGAGACTGCCATCTACCTCCAAAAAAATAGGTCACATTGCATAGGTTAATTTGTCAATGGACAGTTTGCTGCCACAAATCCCAGTTCCAGGCAGCAAAAACACTTGACATTGACTCAGTTAGGTCTGCTGGCAGGCACTGGCTTCCCTTGTTTTGGACTCCAATCCTCAGACCTGGCACCAAAAGTTCTCCCCTGTCTCCATGTCATGCTTACCACACACTTCCCCTGAAACAGTCTTACCAGTTGCCAGGGAAAACCGTTGCTTTGGGTGGAAAGTCCATGAGGTTGTAGGGGTGGTGACCAAGCTCTCAACGGCAAAGTACCTCTCAATGAGCTCCACCAGACTATCAGATGACTTGGGGACCCTTGGCTCACTTATTTCTGAAGGGAAATAGGCAAAAACCTCATGTAATGGTCCATGAACACACGTTCATCTATTTGTGGCCCTGACAGGGACTCCATTTGCAGCCACTTTCACGCCAGGTGGATAAGGTCGAACATCTGCGATTGTGGAGGCCTCTCAATTTGGAAGCACAACCTCCTGTGCTCTTGCCAAGGTAATACATTTTTGTGCCAGAATTTCCTGCTTGACTTTCTCATAATCCCATGCATCAGCAGACTCCAAATCATAATAGGCCCTCTGCGACTCCCCAGTAAGTAAGGTGGTGACCAGTCCTTCCCATTGGGTTTTTGGCCAGCCTTCCCTTTCAGCGGTTCTTTGAAATGTAATCAGAAAGGCATCTGGGTCATCATCAGCAGTTATCTTGGATAAGAAGCAATCCACATGGGTGGCTGAGGAGCTTTCTAGACCACCTGTGGCTTTAGCAGAAGACTTCTGCGCAAGCATTTGCCTTACCTCCATCAGCATCTTTTTGTCTGTTTCCTCTGCACTCACTCATTTTTCAAACAGCCTCTGCGTCTGTTCCTGTACAGCCTTGGCCTGCTGTTGTAGTATAGTGTTTGCTGCTGTGCAGCATTAGACAGCAACAACTGTTTTTATTATTTCCTCCCTGTTCCATGAGCATGCTTTCAGGCACAGATACCAGTCCAGTTATGAAGTGACAAACGATGCGGTGTTTACTGGTACTATTTACAGGTCCATTTATGGGAGCTGTATAGTGTTCCACAAAATAAAGGGAGCAAAAACTTTAAAACAAAATCCTAGTTGTGTGCCAGAAGTAACTACACAAATCAAAGTCCTAAGTAGCACGCTGAGCAAGCCTAAGTCCTCATGCACACTGGACTTTTTTACAGTGCTGTTTTCAGCTTTGGACATTTTTTCTACAGCCAGTAAACCCCGCAGCATGTTATCCTATGTGTTCATGCACACACAGACTGTAATCAACATTTTTTGTCAGGGGTGTTTTTTGGCTGGAAAAAACCCCAGGACTAGTAGGTTTCTAGAAGAGTTTTTTAGCTGTAAAAACGCTCTAACGCTGAAAAACACAATAAATCGTGGCAAACCGGTGTTTTGGGGCGTTTTTTGACAAAAAAAATACTTTTTTTGGTAAGAAAAAAATGCAGCGTTATGCTAATGCAAAAATGCTAAAAACCTCTGGAAAACTCATTTTAATATGACTTTACACAGCTAATGTAACCAGCGTTATTAAAATGCCTAGTGTGCATGGAGCCTTATGCTTGTCAGTCTCCACATGCAGTTTTACAGCGTTCACCAGCCTTCAGCTCTAAGACGTGACTTGTCTGTTCACCAGGCTCTCAAGAACTTACTCTGAGTTTCAGGTGATCCTAAGGGTTCATGTACACTGCAGCTGATAAACTCACGTTCAGGAGCTTTTCTGCATTTTTTTTTAGCAGCCCCTGAACTCTCCCTAATGTTTTCCTATGTACACTATGTCGTTTACAGTCGTTGAGTTTACAGTCGATTTTTTGAAAGCACCAAACTTGCGTTCAGGAGTAGATTTTATCAGTGTTTCAAACGCTTGTAAACACGGCTAACCGCATATATAAGCATTTGCATTTAGAAGCGTTTTTTAACTGTTCCATATCCAGATGCTTGTATGGAATGGTAATTGAGCGCTGGGAACATCAATAAAAAGCAGCTAGCATAAGAGGTAACCTTTGGAACCCAATAAACACATGTAGAAAAATATATGCAGCGCTAATAAAACTAATGAAAACAAACGGAAAATCAGAACATAGGTTGCACACTAGCATAGATGAAAAAACTCAGTCCATATTACACGGTGGGATAAAGCGATAGGTGCAATTGTCCAAGTGATCCATGGTCAGAGATAATCGTGACTCTAGTGATCCTGTAATTGTACAAATAATGCACTAACCAGATAGCGCATAAAGTGCGCATGGAGCAATTAAGACCCGCTCCTAGTGCTCTTGACTTGTGATTTCAAGAGGATGTCATCTGCAGGTTAGCCACCAGATGTCATCAATCCAGGTACATTCGTAAGTCATCCACCAGGAAAATCATCAGCGGGGGAGGGGGTAATCACACATCACTCCAAACCAGCAGGAACCTTCAAAAGTGGGCTCCCATGCAATAGATGAGACCCAGAGAGGCTTATCCAGAGTAAAATCATAGCCACCAGGATGTCAGTCAGGATGGCCTTGTGGTAGGAGTACACAGGTCAGGGGCACCTCTCTAACGCGTTTCGTGTAAGTAACACTTCCTCAGAGGGAGCCTCTGAGGAAGACCATGTAATATGGACTGAGTTTTTTCATCTATGCTAGTGTGCAACCTATGTTCTGATTTTTCGTTTGTTTTCATTAGTTTTATTAGCGCTGCATATATTTTTCTACATATCCAGATGCTGTCCAGAGCCTTTTTTCATCATCAGAAATGCATACAAAGTGTTTTGCATGTACTCAAATGGACCGGTACACCAGCGCAGTCAGTTCCCGGTTTTGCGTGAAGGAAAAAATGGTAGAACATGCTGCATTATGCTCATGATGGTATCCATAGTGAATACAACCGGAAAAGATGAGTAATCTCAACACATAGTGCTCTCTCTGCTTCTGCTCTCTCTATTTCTCTCAAAATGTCTGAAATAGTTAATTTTTCAGTGCATTCTGGGCATTTTGGAAGGTCTCCTGAGCTTATCTTTAAAAACACTTCTAAACGCAAGCACTCATAAACGTGGCATACAAACACGGCTAAACAGATGTTTTTTAACCTACGTTTTCCAGCAGTCAATTTCCATCGTTCAGAAGTGTTTTCCAAACATCCCGTGTACATGGAGCCTTAATTGTCAAAAGTGAGAGGTGCAATACGAACTGGACAGGGAATCAGAGGTCTCTAAAAGTGTATGAGAGTAACCTGACAGATGTATAAACCCAGGCCTTGAAATTTCCACTCGTCTGCTCACATTGGCTAGTGGAAATTATGGTGGCGGTGAGTGTGTCCCCAGGGCCGTCTTGCTGAGCAGGCTCGGAACTCGGAGCTGGATCTGTCACTCGCGCTGGGAGCCGTCAGACTGTTCAATAGTTGAGCAAAGTGAGAGCAATGCAAGGAGTGAGTGCTGTGCTTTCTGCATCCCCCTAGAGTGCAGTACCCGGCTCTGTGAGTGAAGGTAACGAAATACTGCAACTTTTTATAGGTGTGTGTATTTGTATGTGTGTGTATTTGTGTGTGTGTGTGTATATGTGTGTATCTGTACATGTGTCTGCATGTATGTACATGTGTCTATGTGCATGTACATGTGTGTGTGTGTGCATGTATGTGTGTGTTTATGTACATACATGTGTCTGTGTATTTGTACATGTGTCTGTGCGTGTATATTTCTGTGTATGTACATGTGTCTGTGTGTATGTACATGTATGTGTGTCTGTACATGTGTCTGTGTGTGTGTATACATGTGTCTGTGTATGTACATGTCTGTGTATGTACAGGTGTCTGTATGTAAACCTACATGTATGGGTAGTTTCAGGATTAAGTGATTATTATGGGTGGTAGAGGATGGGGCACTTGAGGTATGCTGGGTTGGATAGTAGGTAGGATATGCTTGGTAGAGTTATGGTTTTGTGAGTGAAAGATTATGGGGGGGTTATGGTTGTATGCGGTGCTTGGTCTAAGTATGATGGAGTGTTTAGGGGGACATTGGAGGCCCTGATGTAATGTGGGGGGACTCTGGGGACCCTGATGTAATGTGGGTAACATTTAACAGTGTAATTTCATGAAATAATTTACGAGGGCGTGTTTAGGGGCGGAATTAGGGGTGTAGCAGGGTAGGGGTTGGGTGAGGCAACTGGTAGCGAGTAACTCTTAAGGCCTGGCTAGTAGCTTAGGACTTGAAATTTTAAGCCCTGTATAAACCCATATATACATTATATACTGTATATGTGGGTATATATACAGTCAGGTCCATAAATATTGGGACATCGACACAATTCTAACATTTTTGGCTCTATACACCACCACAATGGATTTGAAATGAAATGAACAAGATGTGCTTTAACTGCAGACTGTCAGCTTTAATTTGAGGGTATTTACATCCAAATCAGGTGAACGGTGTAGGAATTACAACAGTTTGCATATGTGCCTCCCACTTGGTAAGGGACCAAAAGTAATGGGACAGAATAATAATCATAAATCAAACTTTCACTTTTTAATACTTGGTTGCAAATCCTTTGCAGTCAATTACAGCCTGAAGTCTGGAACGCATAGACATCACCAGACGCTGGGTTTCATCCCTGGTGATGCTCTGCCAGGCCTCTACTGCAACTGTCTTCAGTTCCTGCTTGTTCTTGGGGCATTTTCCTTTCAGTTTTGTCTTCAGCAAGTGAAATGCATGCTCAATCGGATTCAGGTCAGGTGATTGACTTGGCCATTGCATAACATTCCACTTCTTTCCCTTAAAAAACTCTTT
Source organism: Staurois parvus (assembly GCF_062004578.1). NCBI lineage: Eukaryota > Metazoa > Chordata > Amphibia > Anura > Ranidae > Staurois > Staurois parvus. The sequence goes on from NW_028318628.1 coordinate 1,909,979, forward strand.
GGTTGGTTTTGCAGTATGCTTTGGGTCATTGTCCATCTGCACTGTGAAGCGGTGTCCAATGAATTCTGAAGCATTTGGCTGAATATGAGCAGATAATATTGTCCGAAACACTTCAGAATTCATCCGGCTGCTTTTGTCAGCAGTCACATCATCAATAAATACAAGAGAACCAGTTCCACTGGCACCCATACATGCCCACGCCATGACACTATCACCACCATGCTTCACTGATGAGGTGGTATGCTAGGATCATGAGCAGTTCCTTTCCTTCTCCATACTCTTCTCTTCCCATCACTCTGGTACAAGTTGATCTTTGTCTCATCTGTCCATAGGATGTTGTTCCAGAACTGTGAAGGCTTTTTTAGATGTCATTTGGCAAACTCTAATCTGGCCTTCCTCTTTTTGAGGCTCACCAAATGGTTTACATCTTGTGGTGAACCCTCTGTATTCACTCTGGTGAAGTCTTCTCTTGATTGTTGACTTTGACACACATACACCTACCTCCTGGAGAGTGTTCTTGATCTGGCCAACTGTTGTGAAGGGTGTTTTCTTCACCAGGGAAAGAATTCTTCGGTCATCCACCACAGTTGTTTTCTGTGGTCTTCCGGGTCTTTTGGTGTTGCTGAGCTCACTGGTGCATTCCTTCTTTTTAGGAATGTTCCAAACAGTTGTTTTGGCCACACCTAATGTTTTTGCTATCTCTCTGATGGGTTTGTTTTGTTTTTTCAGCCTAATGATGGCTTGCTTCACTGATAGTGAGAGCTCTTTGGATCTCATCTTGAGAGTTGACAGCAACAGATTCCAAATGCAAATAGCACACTTGAAATGAACTCTGGACCTTTTATCTGCTCATTGTAATTGGGATAATGAGGGAATAACACACACCTGGCCATAGAACAGCTGAGAAGCCAATTGTCCCATTACTTTTGGTCCCTTACCAAGTGGGAGGCACATATGCAAACTGTTGTAATTCCTACACCGTTCACCTGATTTGGATGTAAATACCCTCAAATTAAAGCTGACAGTCTGCAGTTAAAGCACAACATGTTTGTTTCATTTCAAATCCATTGTGGTGGTGTATAGAGCCAAAAATGTTAGAATTGTGTCGATGTCCCAATATTTATGGACCTGACTGTACATATAAATACAAAAAGTGTTTTATGTTATTTAATGCTGTGATTTTCTTAAATTTTACTTAGAAAGCTTATGCTGCATAGCAGAGATCGATTGTGCACAGCTAGTGTAGGAGTTCATTATGTTAAATATGACTGACTATTTGTGCTTACTATTTTTTTTCTTCATGTTATTATTTACTTTAATTAGTGTTTTTGTCATGTATGTTCATTCTGCAAAATTTAAACTTACATGCCTATAAGAAAAGGCATAAACTTCATTGCATCAGTCTTTGCACTGTTTTAACCCCTACAGTGACTATTGACCGTTCAGTTTATTTGCTTTTTTTTAAGGTTTGCTGTACTTGAATTTTCCTGTGATAACAAAGCCAGACTAATTATTACCCCATATATACAACATCATGTTTCAATACACAGTGGACACCAGTCCGAGTAGCAAAATTCTAAGTGCTGCTTGAAGCCAGTAACTGAGTATTTGCAAAGCACACTGAATATTTAATTTAAAGTTTCATTCCTAATTCATCAGCAGCTCATAATCGTAAGATATTCAGACACAGCATTCGTCCTAAAGCCTGGTGTGCAAATCTGTCCTGGAGCCAAGTCATTTGATAATTGAAAATCTATGTATGTGCCGTGAATAATTTACATAGTACCTTTTGAATCAGTCAGAAATTGGACTGTTTAGGGACATTTAATGGCTGTGCTTGTTTGCTTTTCAGTGAAACATTCATTACACACAATTCCTTTTATGTTGTAGAGTAGTATCTGTCTTTAGATTTATTTTAGTTAATTCATCCGTGTCTGTATTACAAGACTTAGATTTGCAGGAAAGGTGCAGTGAGGGGACACCAATTATGTATGGGGAAAATTATAATAAACTTGTATTAAAGCCGTAGAGACAGCTGTCATATCATTTTTTTCATATATTTTAAGTCAACCTGTCAGATACATTATTATGTACAAGAACAATCATACTGCCAAAATGCAGGCACCACAATTACCTTTGCATATAATTTATTTAACTTTTGTGTGACCAGGGAGGTGCCAGATCAAAGTACAACTTTTATAGTCTAGTAATCCAGTGCGAAAGCCACTACTGGTCACTGTAGCTCTGGCAGTAACAGTGGGCCTTTCCGTATCCAGCCGAAGCATGTCTTGAGTGGCTATGCCATGAATTGGGATTGTACCCAGAACAAAGCACAAAAGTGTGCATTGGGACAGTGGCAACAAGCACAGGGGCATGCATTGGTGCAATGTCAATGAGCACAAAGGCAGACATTGGTGCAGTGACAGATTAAATGGGGGAATGTGGGGCAGGTAGTCAGAGGATAAGGGGTTGGGTGCAGTGGTGAAAGTAACAGTTGATTGTGGTGCGGTAGCGGGAGGATGGGGGTCAGCTGCAATAGTTAGAGCGTGTGGGGGGAGGGGTTAGCATGAAAGCGCAGAGGTGGTGAGGAGGAGGGGTGCTTGGTAGAAGGTGTTTTATCCAGGAGTGGTGAGGAGCTATCAGCTGTAGCTCCAGATAGTTACAGCATTCCTGCCAGTAAGGGGTGTGTGGGCCCAAACCTGGAGTTGGGCTATAGGTAAAACTGTTAGCATACCTCCATTTAGCTAGTAACAGGATTGTTGCAGACAGAAGACAGTATACCTATATCTAAATCTATAATGTATTAGCAAAATAAATAAGGAAAACTTTATAGATACAGTATATGTTGCCATAAAGCCCTATTACATACAGTGTTGCATGTATCAGAACACTCTAGAAGTGCAGCTCTTTAAATTAATGTACATCTCCATTCCTCAGTCTGATAACAAGTTTAGTTCAGATAGTTACTTTTTTCATTATTTTTAAGGTTAGAGTGTACGTTGAAAGAAATGTTTTGTATTCGCATAGGCTAATTTTTGCATAAAATAATAAGACATCCTATACTCGGATGTGCAACTTGACATTGACAATAAATCCTTGACCTGTGACTCACCTAGATAGTGAGTCTAAGAAATACCAGTATCAAATTCAAATGACAACATGTAAGTTTTATTCCAGGATGCTCACTCTTTAACAAGTGATATTTTTTTTTTTTTTGAAGAGTTGAAAGATTTCCTCCTGAGCTGCGGATGTCTTAAAGCTTTTGTTTTTATGTAAACTCTCCTTTAGGCTATGGCCACAGACAATCTTGTAATAGAAATTGGTATTTTCTTGCAGGGGGAGTCTTTGAAGCAGCTGTATCCACCCTTGATTAACCCTTCCTTTGCTTATAGCTAATTTAGTTGCAAACATTTTCCTATATATTGTTTAGAAAAATTGGTAAAGAGGGGGTTTGTGTCTAAGTTTCCCTAATTTATCACGCTGGTCACTGTTACTTGTTTTAGAATTGTACTGCTGCTCAATTTTTTATTGTCTCATTTGTTGAGAAGTGTGTATTGTGTTCATGAACAAGCATCATTTGGTTGGTCTTTTTCATAAGAAAGTGCATTGGGCATTGATCATATCCGAAGCACTGGACTGCGTTATATAAGGTTACAGTAACCCATAACAATCAGTCACATTTAGAGGGCCATTTATTTTTTACTTGCAACAATTATTACTTCTGACAGGGAATAGGCAAAATTGAGAGATTTGTTTCCATAATTTTGACAAATTATTATTTCTGAATAAAATTTGCCATTTTGACCAACTACACTGGAATCAGTGGAAATACAAAATTAAGGCTATTCTTGGAAGTGCAATGGGCTTTTTTAATGACTCCTGAGAGTTAGGGAAGCTCTTTTCAACTATCCTGGACCTGTTTTTGTGCAAAATGTCCCTTCATTTGCCTCATTATTTTACATATTTTTTTAGCCTAGATTTAAAGACATTGGGGGAAAAAAATCATAGAAAACTTACTCATTACTTGTGGTGAAGCCATTACCTGTCAGTAACTGCCAGGGGCCAGTGCAAGGTCCAAAACCTGAAACAATCAGCCCCTGGGCTTTCAATGCTTCAACAGACTGCTTCTTAGGGGCAGTCATAGAAGTAAATGTAAACACAAAATCGGGAGCAGTTATAGCCCCTCCATTTGACCATAGATTACAGCTATAGTGATTTTTTTGCTGGTTGAATGCATATCATACTAATTTTTGCCCTCAACAACCTACCTTAATCATATATGAATGTTACGCTAATGAAAACCTGTTTTTGCTGTATTTTGCTGTATTCAAAGAGGAATAAAGCTCTTCTATAGTAGAATAAAGCTCTTCTATAGTAAAATGTTCACCGTAAACTTTAACATTTCACTACCTTACATAAAATCCACACTAATGTGATATCATTTTTAATAAGCAGATATTGTTGCTTATATTTGGGGTAAATATATGGGAGTGCACAAATCAGATAAATGTTTAGATGGGAAAACTTACAGGAAAACGCAATTTTTCAAATGTTTTACCATTTATTTCCAATAAAAATACATGAAATTATATATCCAAATTTTCTACCAAATTTAAAATCTTATCTGTCCAGAAAAAAAGACTGAATTTAAAAACCTAAGAGCCTAAGGCAATTTGCCCACTCTTTCTACCATGTATCATATTAAATAATGTAAATGAGTGCACAAAGCAAGGTCCATAAAGATATGAATGAGCAAGTTTGAGGCGGAGGAACTTGACTGGCCTGCACAGAGTCCTGTCCTCATCCCGATAGAACACCTTTGGGATGAATTAGAGTGGAGACTGCAAGCCAGACCTTCTCGTCCAACATCAGTGCCTGACTTCACAAATGCGCTTCTGGTAGAATGGTTAAACATTCCCATAGACACACTCCTAAACCTTGTGGACAGCCTTCCCAGAAGAGTTGAAGCTGTTATAGCTGCAATGGGTGGGCCAACTCAATACTGAACCCTATGAACTAAGACTGGGATGCCATTAAAGTTCATGTGTGTGTTAAGGCAGGCATCGCATCACTTTTGGCATTATAGTGTGTGTATATATATATATATATATATATATATATATATATATATATATACACACATTCATTTATTTAGTAAAAATAATCAAGCAACAATTTTTTATAAAAACCTGTCACGTCCTTTTTTTTTTTCCCTTGGTAATTTAAAGGCTAACTCCAACTTCTGGACTATGTTACATGTTGCACCCTTATTTAGTGTATGAAGTGTAGCATGGAGCAAATCGTAGCATGCATTCAGGCAATTTGGTAGTTAGGGGTACAAAACTGTTGTATCTTAGGACCCAGTTTTCTTAGGTTTAATTAGGGGAGGAATAAAAAGTGGAGTAGAAGATGTAGGTTTAGGGAGGAGGAAGAAGGGAGGGGGATTTTATTGCATATTTGGTTTTGCTGTTGTTAAACTTTCAATTCCCAGACTAGAAAGTATTCAAGGGTAGTTATGGGGAAGGAGTGGGAAGTGGGAAGATTTTTAAGGGCCTGTTGTCCAGATATGTAGATATAAAGATAGTTGATAAGAAAGAAGCATGACGCTGTTTCTCACAGAGTTATCAGACTCTTAGTAAAGAGCATTATATAGCGATATTGGATTCATGGACCCCACACCTTGAGAAACCTGTCATGTGTGGTGTGATGCTAGTCACCTTCTCATTTACAAGGAGGCATCAATATGATTTCTAACTTCAGAAAATAATGTGAATTGTTTTTTCCATGCCTGAGCTATCATCAGTTTAGTTTAAAACAAAGTGGGAAAGTTCAAAATGTTTTTTTTAAAAGATGGATTTAGCCCTAAAACCCTCAGACATAAGCAACTATATTAGTGTACCTGGGGCAGCCATATTTGTACATCGCAAGCAGAGTCTGCTTACAGCTACAGTATATAGCGCTGCACAGCGTTTTATCATTCTAGAAGTTACTAGACAGTGCCTTTCTGACTGGAAACAAATAGCTGTCAAAAGTAGTTAATGAAGTGAAACACTCACAATGCTTCTGGTAGCAAGAAACCACACCATCTTGTTTCCCTATGCTTTTGTTCACATTAGGGGGCAGCAGTTTTCTATTCTTGGCAAGCAAACATACCTTTTTTTTTACTTAAAATAAAAATGGGATATGGTAATGCTAACGTGCCCTATCGATTGGGATGGGTGAACTTTAATGATAGCTCAATTTTTTCTATAAATGTGTTATTTACATTGGTATACCATTTTTAACATAAGGAAGGTGCAATCCGAAAAAGAGAATATGAAGCATGGATTAGAAGTAATTTATCATGGAGAGAAACAATGCAAGAAATGCAAAAATTTAATAAGAATGGTATCAACATGAGAAATGAAAATTATAGCTGCTCAAGTGAAATAAAAATAATTTCCATGTCACTCCTAGAGGCATGTCTTTCCTTGGGAAGGGAACAGAGAGGGGAGATGTAAACTTGGAAGGGACATTCAAAAAGCCAGAGAGGACTTCTTGATATTCACATGAAATTTAAATGTCCAGTAGAACCAGGTGTTTAGAAATTGTTTCTCTTTATACTGTTAGGACCTCCATCAATGTAGTTTCTTCTACTTTGGAAATCAACATAATGATGGTGGGAGGGCCCTATGAGATTCCATTGAAGCGGGACACGAGCTCTTGCGGCATTAATCAAATTGTAATAGAGACCGCTTGCATCACTTTTTTAGGTATTGGAATCAGATGAAGGAGGAGAGCAACCAGATTGTTGGTTAAGATGACATCAGTGGGCTTAAATGTGATGGAAAGGATCTGTTTTTTTGTAGAATAGCTTAAGAATGGAGCAGTCCCAGAATTTATGCATAAGGGTGCTGAGGTATAGGGTAGAACATTGTGGGAAGATTTTTGAAGGCTGGATGGTACAAGAGTCTTGTCTCCTGTATTTTACTGGAGATGGAAGCTTTATGTGCAAGAGCAGATTATAACCAAGTTAAAAACCTGCAGGGGAGAATGTCAAGGATCGTTTGTGTGAGAAGGGGACACTACTTTGAGTTGAGTGTAAAGATGATGGGGGAATCTGCATTGCTTCCCAGAGGGGGCTCATGCTTTGGGTGTCACAGAGAGATTTCCAGGTTTTTTTATATCCCTCGGTGAAATGTTGGATTTGGTTGGATTAAAAAAGTGGCTGTAAGACATCTTCCCGAGTCCCTAGAGGAGTACAGCGGTTACCCAGGAGAGGAGGGCTTCAAAGATAACATCGAATGGGTTAGTGGTTTACAGACCACTTTCTGGGTGGTCCAGTTGCTTAGGGGTATTTTGGTGGCAGATTGTTCATAAATGCTCTGACATTTATATAGTAATTTGTTATTTGAAGTGCATTATTAAACATGTTTATGCAATTTTTGTTTAAGGCTCCATTCACACTTTTGCAACTTCAAAATCGTGTGATTTTCATTGCGATATTACAATGTGACTTGATGCGACTTTGGATGAGTGCAACTTTGGCTTTGAACAAGGATAATTGTTTCTGCTGTACAAAGTTGCACACAAGTCGCATATACAACATTCAGGTGCGACTTTGGAGGGTTTACATGAAGTTTATGGCCCTCAAGTCACATGAAAGTTGGACCAAAGTAGTGCAGGAACTATTTTGACGTTGCTGCGACTTGAAGTCGCACAGATATGAATGGTAACCATTGGTAAACATGGGAAGTGACATGTCATATGTCTTTAGACCCCAAAGTCGCATAAGTGTGAATGGAGCCTTACTGTCAGATAAAACATTTGGGATTCAGTATCAGTGACAGTGTAATAAAACACTGTAAGTGTTTTAATGAATTTTCTTCTAACAGAAGCATCTAAAAACATGCTAAGCAAAGTAAACTGTGCAATGTATTGTATATGGTGAGACCATTACATTAACATTACGCAGTAACCTAATGTTAGAAATCCAGTGATCAGCACGTCTACTTTCCACAGCAGCTTTTGGGATTTGTGTTGTGAGTCTGGTTGATCTTTTTAGCAGCTTAAGTGATTCATCCATGATTCATCTGAAGTTTAAAAGCCATACATATGTTTTTATTATTTTTTATTTTACACATTTATTTAGCACAAACATTTTTTAGCAATCTCTTACAGAGAAAGTTTAACCATTCACATATCCCTCTCCTAAACAAGTTACAGTGTTACTAAACCCACTGTATCCAGTCTTCTACAGTACACATAACATAGAAATGCAATTATTTTAGTAAATATAAACTTCTAAATACCTTTTCTCATCAGCAGTATATAGCAGTCTTGTGACTTCTATCAGTGTCCAGCCAAGCACTGGATAATCTTGAAGGAGGAGATTTCATTCTCCTCTGACTGTCCTATGAGGCTGCATAACCCCCGGATCCTCTATCTGGACAGTGCTGATTGGCCCTGTGCTGATCACATGCACCCTTTAAAAAAAAAAAAAGAAAAACAAACTCTCTAGCAATACACACCAAACAGAGCATGTGCAGACTTGCCACTGCTACTCTAACTATGGCAGATGGAATGGGGACAGAAAAAGAAGGGGATGATCAGAGAACTCAGGATCAAACAGCCTATTTACGCAATGCAGATGATTAACTTCTTAGGTTCCACAAGGAGTATAACAAGCATGCTTTACTGCATATACAGACTGATTTTACTGTTCTGGGTTTAGTAACACTTCAAAGGTTTCAACAGGGTCAGTTTGGGAGGAATCCAGTTAGCCTACCAGTAGGTTTTTGGGACTTGGAAGAAAACTAGAGAATCAATGCAAACATGCAGAAAACAGACAAACGCTGTGTAGATAGTGTGCTTGGAACGTGAAGTGTGAGTAATGGCTGGATACAATGTGAACCAATAATTTGGCAAAAAAGAAGAAAAGGTAAACAAATAATAGAGAAAGTGTTAGATCAGAGATGGGCGGGATATAGGGGGTAGAAGGGGCCCTGTGGCAGAGAAAGCTCTCCCAATTTCCTGTGATATCCAGGAGATGTATACAAAAATAAATAAAGGGCGAGTGTTACATTTTCAATAGAGAGTAGTTAAAGCCATTTGTTAATTTAATATGTTGTCCAGGAACAACAGACTTTTTGGAATTTGCCCATGGCGTCACCCAGTATTACAACCCTTTTTTACATTGGTTAGACACCAGGTCACTTTATTCTTAGCTTGAGTTATGGTTGGTTGTGCAGACCACCATGATTTTGCCAGTGTCTGCTTAGCTGCCATGATAAGAAAGATAAGCAATTGAATTTGTTTTTTTCATATGGGCTTCAATATGTAGATTGAGGGGAGCCTCTTATGAGTTTCTGCATATACCCCATCCTAATACAGTTGCAAGAAAAAGTATGTGAACCCCTTGGGATTACGTGGAGTTTTGCATGAATTGGGCATAAAATGTGCTCTGAACGTCATCTAAGTCACAACAATAGAAGAACACAGTCTGCTGAACATAATACTACACAAACATTAGATGTTGCCATGGTTTAATTGCACATAACATGTAAACATTCACAGTGCAGGGAGGAAAAAGTATGTGAGGCCCTAGCTTAATGACTTCTCCCAGAGCTAATTGGAGCCAGGAGTGAGCCAACCTTGACTCCAATCAGTGGGATGATATTGGATGTGTTGCTGACAGCTGCCCTGCCCTTAAAAAACACACACCTGTTTTGGGTTTACTGGTATCAAGAAGCACTGTCTGATGTGAACCATGCCTCGCAGAAAAGAGCTCTCAGAAGACCTACGATCAAGAATTGTTGACTTGCATGAAGCTGGAAAGGGTTACAAAAGTATCTCCAAAAGCCTTGATGTTCATGTGTCCACGGTAAGACAGACTGTCTACAAATAGAGAAAGTTTAGCACTGTTGCTACTCTCCCTAGGCGTTGTCGTCCTGTAAAAATGACTGAAAGAGCACAGCGCAGAATGCTGCATGAGGTAAAGAAGAATCCCAGAGTGTCAGCTAAAGACCTACAGAAATCTCTGGCACATGCTAACATTTTTGTTGACACATCTACAATAAGGAAAACATTAAACAAGAATGGAGTACATGGGAGGACACCACGGAGGAAGCCATTGTTGTCCAAAAAGAATATTGCAACACGTTTGAAGTTTGCAAAAGAGCACCTGGATGTTCCACAGCACTACTGGCAAAACATACTGAAACCAAGATTGAGTTGTTTGGGAAGAACACACAACACACTGTGTGGACAAAAAAAGGCACAGCACACCAACATCAAAACCTCATCCCCACTGTAAAACATGGCTGAGGGAGCATCATGGTTTGGGGCTGCTTTGCTGCCTCAGGGCCTGGACGGATTGTTGTCATTGATGAGAAAATGAATTCCAGAGTTTATCAAGACATTTTGCAGGAAAACGTATGACCATCTGTCCACCAACTGAAGCTCCGCAGAAGATGGGTGATGCAACAGGACAATGACCCAAAGCATACAAATAATTCAACAAAACAATGGCTGCAACAGCACAGAATACGCCTTCTGGAGTGGCCCAGTCAGAGTCCTGACATCAACCCGATTGAAATGCTGTGGCATGACCTTAAGAGAGCGATTCACACCAGACATCCCAAGAATATTGCTACACTGAAACAGTTTTGTGAAGAGGAGTGGTCCAAAATTACTCCAGATCGTTGTGCAGGTCTGATCTGCAACTACAGGAAACGTTTGGTTGAGGTTATTGCTACCAAAGGAGGGTCAACCAGTTATTAAGTCCAAAGGTTCCCATACTTTTTCCTCCCTGCACTGTGAATGTTTACATGTTCTGTGCAATTAAACCATGGCAACATCTAATGTTTGTGTAGTATTATGTTCAGCAAACTATGTTCTTCTATTGTTGTGACTTAGATGACGTTCAGAGCACATTTTATGCCCAATTCATGCAAAACTCCACGTAATCCCAAGGGGTTCACATACTTTTTCTTGCAACTGTATAATATAACAATGTATCCTAATGTAATACCTCAGTGGTAAACTTTGCTGCAAAAGCATTTGATTTTCAGCTAACAGTGTTGTTGAGAGCAGATCTCTTTCTCAAGGAATAGAATTAATATGCAGAAAAAAAGTTGAACTTGTTGCCCTCAGCAGCCACTTACACGTTTTTTATTTTTGAATGTTATTTGTAATTTGTTATGGTCAATTAGTTCACTTTTGCTTTCTTCCTATTCTTAAAATCCCGGTTTGCAGCCACTGTTCTGCGTAGTTGCCATCTGCATTGTCTGTATCATAAGCCACGGCTAATATCACATAATAACCACAGTAAGGCTTCACCTTCTAACTACTGCAATTTTCCGAATATTTGATTTGCAATTACTTTACCATTTTACTTTACCATTTCTGTTTTTAAGTCCCCTTTCATCTCAGATTAATTTGTTGAATAAGAAAATGAACAGTTACTTGTAGATTGGATAGATAATTTATCTCAGAGCTTAAATTGCAACTTCAAATTCTAAAGCTAAATCTGCTCTCACTCCCCATTCTAACACTGTTATATCTACCCTGTAAAAGAAAAGATGTCTTTACTTGCCTATTCTGAAGTTTCTCCGATCCAGTCACATGACGGGCTTCCAGGGCTGACTTTGGTGTAGAGGAGGGGCAGCCAACAACAGCTGCCCCATATTAAGTATATGGGTGACGTCAGCACCCGGGTTTTACAGCTATTGTTCCTTGCTCTCTCCTCTACACTGAAGCTGGTACTAGAGAGATCAATGCAGCTTCAGAAGATAGAATAGTCTTAGAACGGGGGTGGGAGCAGATTTAGCCTTAGTTAGAATTTGACTGAAATTTCATTTTAACATTTAAAACATGTATGTGTCACCTCTTCCCCTCTATCTAATGTTTGGATAGAATAGTGATTCTATAAAGTGGAATATTCCAATATGTTTGGCTAGACTGAACATCCTTCAAGTATATATTATTCAGATTGCAATTCGTTTGGAATATGAACAAACATAGTTCACTGTGGTAAACTAAGATCCCATTCACAATGACAATATTAAACCTGTGTTTATACTCTCGGGGTGCGGAAATGAAAAAAAACGACTTGTCCTTGTCTGAGCAGATGACCTGGGGCCAGCATCGGTAGCTGCTGCGGCGGACATCGTGATTGATTGACGTTGGATCTACTTCGTGGGACATTATTTTATTAAAGGATTTGTCAAAGATTGACTCCTATCTTTTTTCCACCCTACAGCTTTTTTTTTTGTGAATGGGGAGGGGGCAGGATTTGGGTGCTGGGTGCTAAAGGGGCTTCCAGATTCCGATAAGCCCCCTACCCGCAGACTCCCACAACCACCGACCAGGGTTGTGGGGAAGAGGCCCTTGTCCCCATCAACATGGGGACAAGGAAAAATGCTTATGGGGGGGAGTACCCCCCCATGTTGAGGGCATTTAGCCTGGTATGGCTCGGGGGGGGGGGGCGCTCACTCCCACCCCCCCTTTTTCCTGACCTGTCTGGCTGCATGCTCGGATGAGGGTCTGGTATGGATTTTGGGGGGGAATCCCATGTCATTTTTTTTTTTTTTTTTGGCGTGGGTCTTCCCCTCTAAATCCATGCCAGACCCAAAGGGCTTGGTATGGATGGGAGGGGGGACCCCCACGCTGTTTTTTTAAACTATTTTTTAATTGCCAGCAATTCTTTTACATTCAGCTGTCAGTGGGAACCCCGCTGACAGCTGAAACATGATGCATGCTTTTCACTACTAAAATTCCACATGACTTGATAAAATCATGCGGTATTTTAGTAGCCTTTTTTAGTGGATACCGCTTAGTGAATTGTGCCCTGGATATGGACCAATCAAAAAACGCTTCTAAACGCAAATGCTTATAAATGCGGTTAGTCGCGTTTACACACATTTGGCGTTTGAAACGCTAATAAAATCTACTCCTGAACGCAAGTTTGGTGCATTCAAAAAAACAACTGTAAACTCAACTTCCTGTAAACGACACAGTGTACATGGACACATAGGAAAACATTAGGGAGAGTTCAGGGGCTGCTGAAAAAAACAGCTCCATGTACACTGCATGTACACTGCAGCTGCTAAACTGAACGTCAGTTTAGCAGCTGCAGTGTACATGGAGCCTAACTTGTAAAAAATATGCAACTGCATAGGAAAGCCTTTGTGGAATAAATGCACCATAACAGTTCTCATTTACAAATCTTCATATTTGTTCTAACACAAAAATAGAACTAAAGAATATACAATAACAATGTGGTGGTCATCCAGCATGCCATAACACATAAGTGTGTCACAGCAACACAAGTGATATTCTGCTTGCTGCCTACATTCCCGGCAACAGCCTGTGTAAATGAATGTACTGCTTTCAGGGAGGATGTCCACTACATACGGTACTACTTGGTTGTGGAAGGTTGTGAACATAATGTCTATAGTCACATCTGTCTTTTAGTGATCCATTGATCATTTTGTGATTGTCTCTGCCCTGTTTTAGGAGTCCCCGGGCATAAGGTGCCTAGTTATATATTACTTGATATTACTATTCTACAAAGTAGAAAATAATCATGTAGATTTTACTGTAATTATTCTTGGAAGGGGATAAGGGTCTTTGTTATCATAAAAGGCTATCATTGATGGAGTTACTTGCTTTTCACCAGTCCAGAAATGTCAATTTAGAAATATAAGCTGGAGAATAAGTTCACAAGGCTTAAAATAACAGAGTGTGACACAATAGGCATGGTTTATAGGTGTGGGCCTATCATAACAGGCATGGCACAATAAGGAAAAAAAAACATCTTTATCATACAGTACAGGACAGATGCTTGATTTTCATAGTCCCTGAGTTATAGGCTTGTACCTTCAGGTGATTGGACAATGGTAAAGCTTTTGAGCATACAGTCAGGTCCATAAATATTGGGACATGGACACAATTCTAACATTTTTGGCTCTATACACCACCACAATAGATTTGAAATGAAACGAGCAAGATGTGCTTTAACTACAGACTGTCAGCTTTAATTTGAGGGTATTTACATCCAAATCAGGTGAACGGTGTAGGAATTACAAAAGTTTGCATATGTGCCTCCCACTTGTTAAGGGACCAAAAGTAATGGGACAATTGGCTTCTCAGCTGTTCCATGGCCAGGTGTGTGTTATTCCCTCATTATCCCAATTACAATGAGCAGATAAAAGGTCCAGAGTTCATTTCAAGTGTGCTATTTGCATTTGGAATCTGTTGTTGTCAACTCTCAAGATGAGATCCAAAGAGCTGTCACTATCAGTGAAGCAAGCCATCATTAGGCTGAAAAAACAAAACAAACCCATCAAAGAGATAGCAAAAACATTAGGCGTGGCCAAAACAACTGTTTGGAACATTCTTAAAAAGAAGGAACGCACCGGTGAGCTCAGCAACACCAAAAGACCTGGAAGACCACGGAAAACAACTGTGGTGGATGACCGAAGAATTCTTTCCCTGGTGAAGAAAACACCCTTCACAACAGTTGGCCAGATCAAGAACACTCTCCAGGAGGTAGGTGTATGTGTGTCAAAGTCAACAATCAAGAGAAGACTTCACCAGAGTGAATACAGAGGGTTCACCACAAGATGTAAACCATTGGTGAGCCTCAAAAACAAGAAGGCCAGATTAGAGTTTGCCAAACAACGTCTAAAAAAGCCTTCACAGTTCTGGAACAACATCCTATGGACAGATGAGACCAAGATCAACTTGTGCCAGAGTGATGGGAAGAGAAGAGTATGGAGAAGGAAAGGAACTGCTCATGATTCTAAGCATACCACCTCATCATTGAAGCATGGTGGTGGTAGTGTCATGGCGTGGGCATGTATGGCTGCCAATGGAACTGGTTCTCTTGTATTTATTGATGATGTGACTGCTGACAAAAGCAGCAGGATGAATTCTGAAGTGTTTTGGGCAATATTATCTGCTCATATTCAGCCAAATGCTTCAGAACTCATTGGACGCCACTTCACAGTGCAGATGGACAATGACCCAAAGCGTACTGCAAAAGCAACCAAAGAGTTTTTAAGGGAAAGAAGTGGAATGTTATGCAATGGCCAAGTCAATCACCTGACCTGAATCTGATTGAGCATGCATTTTGCTTGCTGAAGACAAAACTGAAGGGAAAATTCCCCAAGAACAAGCAGGTACTGAAGACAGTTGCAGTAGAGGCCTGGCAGAGCATCACCAGGGATGAAACCCAGCATCTGGTGATGTCTATGCCTTCCAGACTTCAGGCTGTACTTGACTGCAAAGGATTTGCAACCAAGTATTAAAAAGTGAAAGTTTGATTTATGATTATTATTCTGTCCCATTACTTTTGATCCCTTAACAAGTGGGAGGCACATATGCAAACTGTTGTAATTCCTACACCGTTCACCTGATTTGGATGTAAATACCCTCAAATTAAAGCTGACAGTCTGCAGTTAAAGCACATCTTGTTTGTTTCATTTCAAATCCATTGTGGTGGTGTATAGAGCCAAAAATGTTAGAATTGTGTCCATGTCCCAATATTTATGGACCTGACTGTAGTTAGTCTGGCTGAAAAAAGACAAAAGTCCATCCAGTTCAACCATTAAAAAAAAAAGTTATAATCCTACACCCACCGTTGATCCAGAGGAAGGCAAAAATCCCAGCAAAGCATGATCCAATTTGCTACTGCAGGGTAAAAAATTCCTTCCTGATCCCCCGAGAGGCAATCAGATATTCCCTGGATCAACTTTACCTATAAATGTTAGTATCCAGTTATATTCTGTGTATCCAAGAAAGAATCGAGGCCTTTTTTAAAGCAATCCACTGAGCTGGCCAGAACCAACTCTTGAGGGAGTCTATTCCACATTTTCACAGCTCTTACTGTGAAGAAACCTTCCATAAGAGTTATGAGACTGCTTGCAAGTTCCACAGGCTATTAATTTTTCAGTTTCTTAAAATCTGAAGTGACACCTATCAGCAACTGATATGTATGCAATGTCAGAACCTCTTAAATAATAAATATATCTCAAAAATATGCATTTCTACAGACATTCACTGTTCTGTATAATCTTCTTAACCTTAAAAATATTTTAAATATGTATGAATAGATGAAATGTACAGTACATTTACTGAAATAATTGCCAAGGCGTGGGGAAAGCTTAATCTCACTTGAACTCAAATCCTATATGAACTACTGAATGCATTATGAAAGACTTGCAGCTATTTAACCTGACAAATTGCTCAAATTCCAAAGAATCTAGGATTCCTGATCACCCATTTTTGCTTGGGACCTTCAACCCATCTCTGTAATACTAGGTTGATTGGCATGTCAGCAACAACTAATTGACTGTTGGGAGAAACTCAGGAACCTGTAAATTTGATTACCGTATTTTTCGCCGTATAAGACGCACTTTTTCTTCCCCAAAACTGGGGGGGAAATGTCAGTGCGTCCTATGGGGCGAATATGGAGCGGCCGGTCCGGTATTTCCACCGCGGCCGTGTCAGAATACCGGGCCGGCCGCTCAGCTCTGCAGCGGGACCTTACCTGTTCCTCTATCCAGCGGCGTGCTGGATAGAGGAACAGGTAAGCCGGGAAGACAGCGTGCGGCTGGATCGAGGAACAGGTAAGATCAAACAAAAACTCAGCGGAAGTAAGAGCGGGTACCTGTCAAATCAGGTACCCGCTCCCCACCTCCCCAAAGGTCAGCAGTCATCTGTACTGTCCGCAGTCTCTGGTCATCCCTGTGCTGTCCGCAGTCTCTGGTCATCCCTGTGCTGTCCGCAATCTCTGGTCATCCCTGTGCTGTCCGCAGTCTCTGGTCATCCCTGTGCTGTCCGCAGTCTCTGGTCATCCCTGTGCTGTCCGCAGTCTCTGGTCATCTCCTGTACTGTGTCTGCAGTCCATTAGTTCAGAATTTTTTTTCCTGTTTTCTGCCTCTAAAACCTAGGTGCGTCTTATGGTCAGGTGCGTCTTATACGGCGAAAAATACAGTATGCACTCCTTTAGAGTGCCAGTCCAAAGAATACATTGATAACCCCACATAATACAAAAAGGTTAACTGCAGGCAAAGCCACATAAATGGGAACAGTTTCAATTGCAAAAGGATTTGTAATATTCTGGAGTCAATCTTGTCATTTAGTTATCCCTGTAAGTCAGAATATCCACTGCAACGACAGGACAAATTTACACTCCCAGCTTTCTGAAGCTTTCTGGTCCGTGAAAATGAAGTAGCACACTGAAAGGATCACCACTTTCTATCTTCTTAACCAGTGTTCTCTGCAGCACTTGTGTGATTATCCCAAGCCTGATTGGTTCATATGTCTGATCCTTCTTCCTCCAGTCTGAGAGGTCCTACACTGACAAAGGGGGCAGGTGAGTTATCATGAGTCAAAAGCTGCTACATCTCAGAAGTAAGTCACAAAGAAAATTGTCTCCCATGGGTCTTTAATCTGTTAAAGTCCAATGGGAGACCATTTTCTTTGTGAGTTCCTACACTGGGGACAGTTTAAGGTACTTACACTACTTCTATTTTTTTGGGATCTGTCAGAAGATAGTACAGGAAGAGAAATATAAAAATGTAGAAAAAAGAAAAAAATTGCTGCCCATGTACATTTTGCAAATGAACACAGCACCAGAGTTATATAATACCATTACTGCAGTGATGTATTTTGATTTTGTGATGCCCTAGGCAAGAATAAAATTGCCCCCCATTATCTGAATGTGTCCCACGCCAGCCATGGCATACCGATCGGTGCCAAAATACGGTACCTAAAAATCTCAACATTTTAAAAGCCTTTACAAGTTAAAAGTTTAGAGTTGCACAAGAGGTCTGGTGCTAGAATTTTTGCTCTCACTCTGATGTTCATGGCAATACCTCACATGTGTGGTGCAATCGCCATTTACATATGCGTGAGGGACCTATGTGTGTGTTGCGTGTGAGCATGGGGGAACGGGGGTGCTTTAATTTTTTTTTTGCTTTTTTATTATTTATTTATTTTAACACTGTACCTTTTTAGCTTTTTTTTTTTCCTTTTATCAACTTCATTTCTATTACAAGGGATGAACAATATCCCTTGTGATATCATGGGCCATGGAGAGGTCTGTTAAACCCCAAATCTCTCCTCTGGGCTCCAATGCATGTGATCAGACACAGACCAGTCTGATCGGTTGCTTCACTGGCCACTGTCGGCCAGGTAAGCAAAGAGCCAAAACAGGAAGTGATGAAATCCTTGCTGCTCCCTGTTTCTGGCATCATACAGTAGGGAAAAAACATCCGTTCCTCTCACTGTCTGTCTAGAGCTGGATGCCGCTGGTCACATCCTTACTGGGTTCCCCGTCTGCACGGGAGAGCCCTGTAAAGGCGTCGGTGGCAGGAGGGGGTGGGACCCCCTTCTCCCACCTGTAAAAGTAATCCAGCGGCTTATTAGCCCCCGGATTACTTTTATCCTGTGCAAGATCGCTGGGGCAAGTAAAGCAGCACTTATCTGGGGTCCGTGGTGTCTGCGGCTGCAGTGACAGCTATCCAGACATGCGGCAATGGGGTCTCCTCTTCACAGTCAGCTGACCTCTAGTCTCTGCCCTCCGACCCTGACGGCCATATGCAGTGAATTGAATAGACGGCCGGCTGGCTGCAGAGAGGCCTGGTGAGCAGAGCGGGTTCAAAGAGCAGCCCAGCTGCTGCAGCTGCTTTGGTCATGCGGCCCTGGTGTGCCAGATGGCCAGTCCGGGCCTGGGCTTGAACATTTCCTGCCAGATCTTAACCATGTCATTGGGAGCAGCAGGGAATCAGTGCTCCGGGAAGTCACAGAAAGGGTAAGATAGCTTGCTTGCCGTGAACTCAGGATGGCATAAGCCGAGCCCACCTTCCCCTGCTCGAGAATTGCCGAGCCCGCCCCCTGCCTAAACCCTGCTTCCCGCCCGAGCCCTACCGAACTCTCCCAACCTGCCAAGCCCTGGACCCTTTTGCCTGGAGGCGGCGCCGCCCCCCTGAAAGATGCTGCTCTAGGCAAACGCCTTGTTTGCCTCGCAGCAGATATGCCCCTGCATTACTGTCATTTTTAGGCAGATGATATCTCTTCTTTTGAATGCCAGTGGGTCTCCTTTTGCAGCACCCATCCAGTAAAGAGGGAATACACAAAAAGTCGTTGACAGGAGAGACCATATTTAAAAAAAAATACCGGACTTTCTATTACTAATTATGGTTTAAAAATAGAAGGCTGTTGGCAACTACATTTAACTTGTTTTAATTTCTTTGTGGGTCCTAAATATTATGTGCTACATTAGTTTCTACACATGCCTAATGGGAGAGTCCTGGTTATGATGATATTAGGTCTTTCATACATAAGATATGGTGCCACGAGCCCTGGTTATGATGATATTAGGTTTTTCATACATAAGATATGGTGCCACGTGTCACGAGAGTTTGAAGATTCATTGTGCAGTCACAACTTGTTAAAGATTGGGAACAATCAGTTCCAGCAATTGCCCTTGCCACACCCTTTACCCTCCCTGTGTACCATACATTTCCCCCTGCTGCCTGTGCTCCGACCCCCGCAGTGCTGCCAGCTTCCCTCCTCTCCTTCCTACTGGCAGCTGAAAGCACACAATAGGATCCTTCAGGATTGAGAGTGGTGTAGGGGTTTGGTAAATATGTCACAGTTACCAGCCCCTTTCTTTCCTGAATGAACACAATGGTATTTTATTTACTAAAGTTGGTTCACTCAGAATCTCGTGCACTTCTGCATGGAAACCAATCAGCTTCCAGGTTTTTTTTGCTAAAGCTTAATTGAACAAGCTGAGATTAGAAGCTGATTGGCTACCATGCACAGCTGCATCAGATTCTGAGTGTAGCAGCTTTAGTAAATCCCCCCAATGAGTGATCAGTACCGATCAATTAATGTGTTCATTCAAAACTGAAGCATAGTAACTGCTGTCTTTTTTGGGGGGGGCTTGTCAGGTTGGCTGTATGGGGCCCCGTAGTTTCTAACAGCAGCTCCGCTGGTGTTTATAACAGATGGGGTGTGATTTTGTTATTTACTTTTATGTTTACATTAGTTTTCTACAGTTATATTTTTTAACTTCAAATATTATTTTATTACTATTCATGTTTTTGATACTGATACGTGATGGTGGTGCCACTATCCCAGAATGAATCCATAAGGTGCTAGCTTCTGGTCTTTGTAGCAGTGTGCCCTAAGGGTACATTTAGGCAAAAATAGAAAAATCTTTTCAATGTAGTGGGTTCCCTAAAGATTGTACATAAGATATACAATATCATTTTGTTTTGGTAACAACTGCATGTGTTATGCTATCAGTGGTACGAATCTTACAGGACAAGAGCAAGATGGTTTCATGATTACAACATCTCTGTGTTTTACCAAAAATAATGCTCCTAGCCTAAAAAGCCTTCAGAGTAAGCTGAAAGGTGAGGGCGTGCCTGCATGTGCTCTGTACATCTTGTTAAAACGTATTCACTTGTATAAACTTGCTTCAGCAATATAGGGTATCACAGACAATAGATGAATTGTTTGAGTCAAGTCTCTGCATTGCGTTGCTAACCTTTTAATCACTTCATTGGAGATGTAGCTCCAAGACTCCTCTTTCCAGTACACAGCTTCTTTGGTGAAAAGCAGTGTAGCCGATGTGACTCATCCTTGTCATCTTTCTGTAAAGAAAAGAATGTTTGCTATTACTTTATGCTCAATATCTTGTCACACTTACAACAGTTCTCCTTTATGATTGCTGCTTAGCATCAAACCAGTAGTACCGGCTTTTGGTGCTTTGAAATGTAGTATATTACGCTCTGCTGAGTCTACTTTTGGATAGTTATATAGAATATTGGAAAATAAATCCAGAGAAACCAGGAAACTGCTGTCCCAGAAACAAGTGCCTCTTCCACTGGAAGCTTGTATTTAAAGCTGGTCTATAGCCACAGCCAATACATTTATATTTATATACTGTATATGATGCACAATAGTCATTACCTGTGCATAGTCATTACCTGTGCATTCCAAGCCTCTGTGTTTGAAATTGACAGTACATTCCTTTTGACCACAATGTACAGAAACTGCTGTGAGACTGCCGTAGGACTATAACCACAATACCCCATCTTTCATTGACAGTATCACTACATTTACATACCATTGTCAGTGTATATTTCCTGAGCCTTTCCCCAGAGTAGTCCTGTATTACTGTTCTGCAGACAAATAGATGGGTAAGAACCAATTCTAAAAGTAAATTTAAGCCAGTAAGGGGTCTTTCACAAGGAGCAGGGGGATCCGTTTGCATATCACTTACTGAATTGGATCTGAATGGGACGGATTTAAGTTTCTGATGTCAGTGCCCTTTCAGTTTGTGTCCAGCAGACATGGGAGGACCTATGATAGCTCTGTTGCCGGCCAGATGTTTTGGTCCAGAAAAACAGGAAAGAATGCACTCCTTTTCCTTTTTTTTTCTGGGCCTGGACTGAATTGGGCAAGAGTGAACAGACACTTCTGACTGAGTCTGCCTGCAAAACTGACAGTTGAATCTGATCAGAAAACGAGTATGAAAGGGCCCTTAACCCCTTTCACTGCCAGGTCCGTACGTGTACAGACCTACAGCACTGCTTGCGGCTGGACGGGTCTGTATACTGCATAGACCTGAATTCCTCCTCTGCTATAAGCTCATGGTCACTTCAGCTTCCTCCCTCTGCCCTCCTGCCCGCTGTAGGGGATCCGCAGAGTAAAACATCCCTTAAATATCCATGCCCCCCGTCACCGTTCTGAACCCCCCCGTAGCGTACCCCTTCACCAATCTGCTGACAACCTTTCCTGCAGTGCAGCCAGCTGGCTTTCCCGCCCGCCGGCTGCAGCTTCACTCAGGAGGGACAGAGATCGCTCTCAGGATGGAGAGCGGGGTGGGGGGGGGCTTGGGCTGGTACACATGTGTTTACCAGCCCCCTTCGTTTCCTTAGGAACACAGACAGTAATCCATACTGATCGCTTCTGTGTTCATTGATCATTGACACATAGTAAACTGTGTTTACTATGTGTCAGTTTATGATTGAATAGGAGTCTTTATGGAGAGTTATCTATTCATTCATGTGCATTGCAGCTGAGGCTACAGAGAAAGGCACTGAACTCTGTCCCCAGGCACTTTCTCTGTCTCAAAAAAAAGAGACATCAGGGGTCTGTTTAGACCTCTGATATCTCACCAAAGCTGCCCCCCCCCCAAAAAAAAATGTACTACGTATTGCAAAGCCCTGTTTACCTGCATGGGGATGCCTAGGTGTTCCGTTCGTCCGCATGCAGGCAGTGCCAATGTCAATTGGGATGCAGCGGCTGCATGGACACAGCTGCTGCTCCCTAGTTGATATCCATGTGAGTCCAGGTGCATGTCCCTGAGCTCAACTGTTGGGGCCGTGTACCCACACCTACAAGGATGTCAGGTTGGGAGCAGTAGCAGTATCTCTGCAGCCACTGCATTGCAATTGACATGAATAGGACTGCCTGCATGGGGATACACAGAACACCTGGGCATCCCTGTGCATGTAAACATGGCCCTGCACGGGCATACACTTTAGTACACCCCATGGGAATGAGACCTTAGTGGGAATTTACCAAGAATTCGTTAAATTATGTTATGTTTATGTCCACTAATAATGATTTTAGTGTATTCTTTGTGAAAATAGCGATTTGATAAACATTTGAACAATTATGCAGGGCCTAAAAAAATCAGTAGCCATTTTCTTTATTCTACAGGTCATATGCTTTCAGAAAATATATGATTTGGAGGGTCCTTTACAAATTCTGAAAGCTGTAAGGGAAAAATGGTAACCTCAGATTGTATTTATTTATAGTTTTTCACACCTTCAGTTTTCACCATTTCATAAAAAGGCACAATTTAAAATGTACACATCTTTGTAATTTATTAACTGAAGTTTTAACTTTTAAATGTAGTAGGAATTTTGTAAGTTTTGCTATGTTTGTGCCCGTGAATAAGGATTTTTGTGCATTTTTAGTGAAAAAATTGTTTGATAAACAATTGTGCAAATATCACGGGGCCTAAAAAAATCAATAGCACCTTCTTTTTATTCTGCTGGTCCTATGCTTTCAAAAAATGCATGGTTTGGGGGGTCTTTCACAAACTGAAAGCTGTGAGGGACAAATTAAAAAAAAAAAAACAACAATATAAAAATTGCTAAAATGATCTGACCCGAGATAAAAAGAGGAGCGTGGGGCCTGGCTGCGAAAGGGTTAGTAAAATTCTTTTTTTTTTCTGTGTATTTTTCTATTTATTTATTTTTTTATATTAATAGAATAGCATTTTAGAAGAAAATACTGCAGTTGCTACAGTTCATCTTCAAATCAGTATTAAAGGGTTACTAAAGGTAATTTTATTTTGGCTTTAGAACCACTTTAAACACAAAAACATAAAATGATTATATTGCAGCTTGCTAATTTTTAGATGTGGTTGCTGCATTAGCAGTGACTAAATACTATACAAACTGGTTGTAAAATCTCCTTTAGATCTACCATCAACTATGTAGTGCAAGGGCCTGCCTGATTGGATGCAGATTAAATGGATTGTTTAGGTTTGTCCTCATATTACATAGTTCTGGTAAATCTGAAAAAAGATTGTATGGACATTGTATAATCTGATTGTATAGTGTTTTTCCACCTTAAATCTGCTGGTGTATCTAACACTACTCTTCCCCCAGATTGGCAATGCTGCTGTCCAAAGGTGTCTCTGTTGCTCCTCCATCCATAGTGGAGAGGAGTTACAACACCTGTCATGTTTTTATTGTTCTCTGTGCCCTCCTTAGCAAGATCCCCCCTCTCTGTTTGCTTTCTTTATCTGTACTCTTTAGCTCAAGGGTAAAAGTGAAAGATAATTACAAAGTTGTCACCAGAACAGGAATCGAGGGGAAATCCTCCAATGGGGAAATTCGTTCTGATGATACTTCACATTTGCTGTTTTTGCTATGGGACAGGAAGTAAGAAATTTCCCCAATGGAACACAGATGGCAAAAAAAAAGTCTTGACAGGGGTTTTACTCTTTACAAATGTAAAAAAGGGTTTGCCTTTAGTTCTTGAATGGAACTTCAAGAATTCATCTGCTGGTGCATGAAACCTTGTGGATTCGTCTCTTTTACTTATTAATGGCAGTTTTACTGAGTGCTGGAAATACAGCTATCACTATACTCCTGGCATTCTGACAGGAGAGATGTTGCATTTTTCACACAGCAGCTGCTCAGCTCGCCCCTTCCCCTCCACTGTCCATTCACAGAATGCTTTTTATTTCGGAAATGGATTTTTATTTGGAAACCGGTCACGCCGCACATGGCTGCGAGCAAGGCCAGTGGCTGTCAATCACTGGGTCCCGGCCGGTGATTGCCGAGCATCTCCGATGGGGGGGAGAACTGTTTGTAAACAAAACAGTTCTCTCCCCTGTCAGCTGCTGCACACTGCTTTGCATGGCTGTGCATAACAGTGTGCTTACAGTGAAGCACAAACACAGCACACTTAGTTAAACACACACAGCACACAGTTAACCCTTTGATCGCCCCAGATGTTAACCCCTTCCTGCCCAGTGGCACTAGTACAGTGTCAGTGCTTTTTATTAGCACTGATCACTGTATTGGTGTCACTGGGGATGTCAGGGACACCAAGTCAGTTCCCCCCCAGTGCCAGAATGCCCACCGCAGTCCCTCTATAAGTCGTTGATCGCCACCATTACTAGTAAAAATAAAATTAAAAAATCCCAGTATATATACTGCCATTTGTAAATGCTATACATTTCACGTAAACCAATTAGTTTACACATATTCGGATTTATTTTAGCAAAGACATGTAGCAGAATACATTTGGGCCTAAATTTATGACGAAATTAGATTTTTAAATTTTTTTTACTGGACATGTTTCATAGCAAAAAGTAAAAAATATTGTTTTTTTTTTCTCAAAATTGTCGATCTTTTTTTTATAGCGCAAAAAATAAACACCGCACAGGCGATCAAATACCACTAAAAGAAAGCTCTGTTCGTGGGGGAAAAAAGACATAAATTTCATTTGGGTGTAGCTTTGCATGACCACGCAATTATCAGTTAAAGTAACGCAGTGCTGTAACACAAACAATGGCCTGGTCAGGAATGGGGGCAAATCCTCAGGAGGGCAAGTAGAGACCCGCAGCAGTTCGTATGAACAAAGTGCAATTGTGATGTGGTGCAGGAAACACACAGAATTTGCTGCAAATACCGCACAGCATCAGTGTGAACCAGCACTAACAGTGGACATTTTTTATCTAAAGAATGCTGTCTCACCTATGGTAGCTTAGTCCATAATGTGATTTGGAAATAAGATATAGCTTCTCATAATCCACACAAGCAGAATTTTAATACAAGTTATGCTTTAGCGTGATTTCTCTATATTTCTTTATATAACTATATTTCGGATAGTTATGTCTACTCTGCTTTTACTGAACTCAATGGAACATTCTATTTTGCTTTTACTGAACTTAATGGAACTAATGCCATATAGTTTATGTAACTAAAACATAAACCACAACCTCAATTGTATCCCTAGATCTGCTAATCTCATTAAGTGCAGTTATGCAGTTTATCCAGACAAATAATTCAGAAACAGCTCTTGAAGTTGGCAAAAATGTATGTTACTTGGACCGTACTTTATGTATAGTTACATAATTAGTCTGGCTGAAAAATGACAAAAGTCCATCCAGTTCAACCATAAAAAAAAAAAAAAAAAAAAGTTATAATGTAAAAAATGTAAAATTCTATTGTCTGGTCACATGCAGCCAACATGCATGAGTCATTGTGGAAACACCCCATGGACATTGTTCTTATAGAACATACATGCAGGCAAATGCTAAGACCCAAGGTATTTAATGTGCTATTTATATACAAACATTGCAACAACTGTCAGCGTAATTCCCTCTTGGAACACCTTGAGAACTGTATCAACCATGTGAACAAACTGTTAAAGAACATTTTTTCAAAGGCTAAGTTCACTTTTTGAAAAAAATAATAATACCCTTTTTTTGCAGGTAAAAAAATATGCATTTATTTTTTTTTCTGAGGAGCCTCCAGGACATTGCACCCACGATCAGAAGACTGTGGATGCAATGTAAGGCTCTTGCAGACTCTCAGGATAGCTGTCTGAATAGCTGTCATACTTTGTGTAGGCAGGCAGTTACTGAGTGGCAGGAAGAATCAATGAACTATGAGAGGGTTCCAATAATTTTGTTCAATCCACTTCTGGAGTTTTGTGTGGAATGTGTCAGATTTGGCTTTTTGTTTCTCCACTTTTTCGTGCCATATCATTACAAACAAAATAAATAAATATGAGAATGCCTAAACAGTACGCAGAAGTCGCCAACTGTCTGCAGAGTCAACAGCTAAAGACCTCCACACTTCGTGTATCCTTCAGATTAGCACAACAACAGTGCGTAGAGAGCTTCATGAAATGGATTTCCATGGCCGAGCAGCTGCATCCAAGCCTTACATCACCAAGTGCAATGCAAAGTGTCGGATGCAGTGGTGTAAAGCATGCCGCTACTGGACTCTAGAGCAGTGGAGACGTGTTCTCTGGAGTGACGAATCACGCTTCTCTTTCTGGCAATCCAACGGATGTGTCTGGGTTTGGCGGTTGGTTACCAGGCGAATGGTACTTGCCTGACTGCATTGTGCCAAGTGTAAAGTTTGGTGGAGGGGGAATTATGGTGTGGGGTTGTTTTTCAGGGGTTGGGCTTGGCCCCTTAGTTCCAGTGAAGGGAGCTATTAAGGTGTCGGCGACATTTTGGACAGTTTCATGCTCCCAATGTTGTGGGAACAGTTTGGGGATTGTCCCATCCTGTTCCAGCATGACTGCGCACCAATGCACAAAGCAAGATCCATAAAGACATGGATGAGCGATTTTGGGGTGGAGGAACTTGAATGGCCTTCACAGAGTCCTGATCGCAACCTGATAGAACACCTTTGGGATGAATTGGAGCAGGGACTGCGAGCCAGGCCTTCTCGTCCGACATCACTGCCTGACCTCACAAATGAGCATCTGGAAAAATGGTCAAACATTCCCATAGACACACTCCTAAACCTTGTGGACAGCCTTCTCAGAAGAGTTGAAGCTGACATAGCTGCAAAGGGTGGGCCAACTCAATATTGAACCCTACAGACTAAAGGTGGAATACACGATTAGAAAATCGACCGATCTGTCATCCGACGACCGAGAGGCGTTCGTTCGTTGGTCAAAATTGTGGCCCACATTAACCAATCTAAAAAATCGTTCGTTGGGCAATATGAAGTGTTGACGTCTTCTGTACAAGTGGAAGTGATGCAGTGTGTGTGACCTTGTAGCCACGCCCTTCCGGCCAGAACGAGCGATATACACAATAATTAACAGCAATGAGGTTTATTACATTAAATATATACATAAATAGTGATACAGAAAAATATAATATGCATAATTCTAGTTTCATTATCTCATCAGACCAATCTACTTTTAACATTTGGATTTTTCGTTCATGTTTACGAAGATTCCTTGGACATAAACATCTTCTGTTTCCGCTCATGCGCGATAGCGCTTGACAGATTTTTTTCGTACAACCGTCATACCACCGCATAGAAAACAAGTTTGTATGCGAAACAACAACATTTTTCACTGTTGTTCAACCGGATTTTTTTTCGTTCACAATATCGATATCGGTTAAAACATCCTGCTCATCACGAAGAGAAAATCGTTCAATCAGTGGTTCCACTAAATTTTTTGTACAATTTTCTTATCGTGTTTACGGGGCATAAGAATGGGATGCCATTAAAGTTGTGTGTGTAAAGGCAGGCGCCCCAATGCTTTTGGCAATATAGTGTATATTAATTGATAAATATTGATCCAAACATTTTTAATTTTTGGACAATCCCTCCATATATCCACAATATAAGTTTAAGGGTACATAAGGGATCTTTAATTTTTTATATTTTTGTCTATAATAATGAGTCTCAACAACAGTTAAACTTAGTAGCATTTTGTAGATGATTAAGTTTTCTGACATTGTGGACTGCACATAACATGTCTGTTTTTGTTATAGTTATTTGTCCCAGATGATGATAAGACCAGCCAAGGGAGAAGCGCTAACAAGCAGACCTTTGATAGTCTGACCACAGGACTCCTTCAGCTCTTCTGTAAAATCTTCTCATGTCTAACAGCCAGTTCTCCAGCTGGATGTGGACAGAATGAAGTCATCAAAACAAAGCTTGAAGCCAAAACTAAGATGTCTCCAACTGATGCTTTCAATGGACGCATCCAGGACATCATCAGGTCCGTACGTCTGTCAAGCCTTAATATTATTGTTGTCAATGTTCTTTTTATAACTTGTATTGATTATTTGTATATGACTCTGATGTTTGCTTGTTTTTTTGTTTTTTTTTCTGTTCCTACAGCTACACCATTAATATTGGTCTGATTGACAAGCTATCCAGCTGCTTTCTTTCTGTACAAGGTCCTGTTGATGAAAATCCCAAAATATCTTTGTTCTTGCAGGCGGCCACTACACTGCTACATGAACTGTGCAGGCTATGTATTTCTGTGTCTGGCAAGTAAGAAGCTTCTCTCAAACTCTTTTTCTTCTGTTGTTTTAATGTGTGTCACTAAAACCGTTTTGTGGTGTTCAGATGTTATTTGTACTTTCAAAGAATAATAATTTTGGAACATGACTATGGTGTATGTTTAAGAAACATTCCAACTTTTTTTTTTTTTTTTAAACGTTTTTATTAGGAAATAGTAAAAATAGACATACATAACACGTGGACAAAGCCACCGTAACCATAATATGACAATAACATTAATCAGAGTGTAAAACAGTACAGATGGTCATTGATGGAAATACACCTATAAATTGTACATATACAGTGAAGGAAATAAGTATTTGATCCCCTGCTGATTTTGAATTTTTGCCCACTCACAAAGAAATGATCAGTCTAAAAATCGAATGGTAGGTGTATTGTAACACTGAGAGACAGAATAGCAACAAAAAAATCAAAAGAAATGCATGTCTAGCAAATTATGCACTGATTTGCATGTTCATGAGGGAAATAAGTATTTTATCCCCTATCATGCAGCAGGATTTCTGGCTACCAGGTGTCTTTTATACAGGTAACAAGCTGAGATTAGAAGCAGTCTCTTAAAGGGAGTGCTGCTAATCTCATTTTGTTACCTGTATAAAAGACACCTGTCCACAGGATCAATCAAACAATCAGATTCCAAACTCTCCACCATGGCAAAGACCAAAGAGCTGCCCAAGGATGTCAAGGACAAGATTGTAGACCTACACAAGGCTGGACTGGGCTACCAAACTATTGCCAAGCAGCTTGGTGAGAAGGTATCAACAGTTGGTGCAATCATTCGCAAATGGAAGAAACACAAAACAACTGTCAGTCTCCCTAGGTCTGGTGCACCATGCAAGATCTCGCCTCGTGGAGTGCCAATGATCATGAGAACAGTGAGGAATCATTCCAGAACGTGAGGATCTTGTCAATGATCTATAGGCAGCTAGGACCACAGTCACCAAGAAAACAATTGGTAACACTACGCCGACAAGGATTGAAATCCTGCAATGCCTGCAAGGTCCCTCTGCTCAAGAAAGCACATGTCCAGGCCAATCTGACATTTGCCACTGAACATCTGAATGATGAAGAGGAGGACTGGTTGAAAGTGTTGTGGTCAGATGAGACCAAAATCGAGCTCTTAGGCAGCATTCCTCCTCCTCCAAACACAGCGAGTTGAGTTGATGCCAATGGCCCCAAGAACACCATCCCAACTGTCAAACGTGGTGGAAACATTCTGCTTTGGAGTTGTTTTTCTGCTAAGAGGACAGAACAATTGCACTGCATCAAAGGGACGATGGACGGGGCAATGTACCGTCAACTCTTGGGTGAGAACCTTCTTCCCTCAGCCAGGGCATTGAAAATGGGTCATGGATGGATGTTCCAGCATGACAATGACCCAAAACACACGGCCAAGGCAACAAAGGAGTGGCTCAAGAAGAAGGACATTAAGGTCCTGGACTGGCCTAGCCAGTCTCCAGACCGTAATCCAATTGAAAATCTTTGGAGGGAGCTGAAAGTTCGAGTTGCCAAATGTCAGCCACCAAACCTTAATGACTTGGAGAGGATCTGCCAAGAGGAGTGGGTCAAAATCCCTCCTGAGATGTGTACAAACCTGGTGGCCAACTACGGGAAACGTCTGACCTCTGTGATTGCTAGCAAGAGATTTGCCAACAAGTACTAAGTCATGTTTTGTGAAGGGGATCAAATACTTATTTCCCTCATGAACATGCAAATCAGTGCATAATTTGTTAGACATGCATTTCCTTTGAATTTTTTGTTGCTATTCTGTCTCTCAGTGTTACAATGCACCTACCTTTCGATTGTAGATTGATCATTTCTTTGTGATGGGCAAACATTCCAAATCAGCAGGGGATCAAATACTTATTTCCTTCACTGTATGCTTATAACATCAAAATGACAATACAAGGTACTACTCATGTCAGAAAGAAAAATAGAATGGGAAGAAGACTAAGAAAAGGTAGCAAATAAGAGAGAATCTACATACATGGTTTGATATGGGCTGATAATATAGGTTGTAAGGATATAGGAGAGTTATCCAGCAAGTATAATACTTAAAACCAAAATCAGGTTTTATATCATGTATACCAAGGTTTCAAAGGCAGGTAGTGTGTCAGATTGGATAGCTAGCAATCTTTGATATGAGTAAAGTTGTTTAGTAGAAACAGCCTCTGACGGATTAGGGGCCAGTTCCTTTTTCCAATGTCTTGTAATGGTTAATTTAGCGGATAACAGGAAGTTGGACATTCCAACTTTTTTAAAGAATAAGTGCCACTTCCTTTAAAGAAAAAAAAAACATCCTGAGAGTAACATAGAGACTGCTATTGCTGACCTCTTTCTAAATATTCTATTTTTTGCTATTATGTTGGTCCATTGGCTTTCATATGTACAAAACAATCCCTTTGAATCACTGACTTGGAACAATTATGCATATAAGGAAAATCAGGGTAAAGCAGGGGCGGACTGACCATTTGGAAACTCAGGTACTGCCCGAGGGCCCGGGGTCAGTAGGGGGCTCCATGAGATGCCCCTGGTACCTTTTTCATAGGCTTTTTTGAGTTTGGGCAAGGACACAGGGGCCCCATGATCCCCTATTGCACGGGGGCCCCATGAGTTGTCAGTCCACCCCTGGGGTAAAGTTAGAACTCCTTATGTGCATACCTGTTCGGGATTAGTGAGAGAATTATGATGCCAAAATCAGCATGACTGCCAAGCAATTAGCATCTGCATTTAATGAGTTGTTAGGAAAAGTGCACTTGTCATTGAATATGATCTGTGTTTTTGTTATTTTAGGTTTCTTTTTGTGTTGAACAGAAAGCAAACAAAGGCTCTTATTTAAAGGATAATTTCTCCTTCTGGAATATGTTACATGTTCCACTCATTTTAGGGCTGCCGCTGGACAAGCCCCCCCCCCCCCCCTTCGTGTGACAGCAGTACAGGGATAAGTTCCCTGTACAAACTGTAACTTTTTGAATAGTGCAAATGTGGGCGGAGCTGCGCACAGCGTTCTGTGAATGAATGGACTACATGTCCCGACAGCCTTAGCAGCCGACTGCTTGTAGTTCTCAGTGAACTACTGGCTGTGGAGCTCCTGTTTACAGGCTCCTTGAACCAAAAATAATAAATGCACATTTGTTTACCTGCAAAAAAATGTGCATTTATTATTTTTGGTCAAAAGGTGAACTTATCCTTTTACAACTCAACCCAACACATACCTAAGCTTATATTAGTCAATTAGGTACCATATTTAATTAGTCTAAATTGTACTGTTTACAATGTCATTTGAAATGTTTTAGATTACATAATATAATGTCTTTTTAAAGTACAGCTTTTTATGAAAACTTTGTATGAGTTTCACATTTTTACTAAAAACCATACAGCAGATGCAATACAGTCCCGCGTTACATTGCTCAGGTCACTACTGTCCTGGGCAGTGTTAGGTCCTGTTCACAACATATGTGCAGAGAAACTGATGGAAAAAAAATGCTCAGATTTGACATAGAATATTTTGGTCTTGTTCACACCGCGAGCAGAGGCACGCTTTTTTGTAATATAGGTCTCTGCGAGGACACAAAGAACACTGTTGTTTTCTTTGTGCCCTGGCTGTCTTGTGAGGTTTCTTTTTTGTGCAGAAATATGCAGCATAAATTCTCTGCAAGAACACAAAGAAAATAATTGTTCTCTATGTGCCCTATTCACACCAGTGTTGATGTCACAAACATTGTTTTTTCTTCACAGAAAACTGCATACATATTGCAGAGTTCTGCGCAGATAAAAAGAAGCAAATTATACCAGTGTTGAAGTGTGAACAGGGCATATAGAAAGCAGTTGTTCTCTTTGTGCCCTTGCTGAGACAAGAGCAGAAAAACTTGCGTCTCTGCACATGGTGTGAACAAGGTATGTTCAGTTTTCTCCCAGCGCCTGTGCTCCACTATGCAAATGCACTCTAGGTTTTATACATTTGAATGAGAGTGCCAGGTTGGGCTTGTAGTATAGAAGTGACCACCCAATTGTCACAATTGACACACAGAAATGTCACATTTTGGTTTAATTTGTTGCATTTTGCATAAAAGGGGGGTTTCAATTTCATTGCACAAATAGATGAAGCCAGCAGACTGGGTTTGTTACTGGTGACAGGATCCCTTTGTGGATTGAGATCTTTCAGTTTCCTGGACTTCCTGGTTTTTTTGAGTGAGTAGAAAGCCAACATAAAGCTTGATTAGGAAACCCAGTGGTTTGAGATTATATCTTGCACTGTAATAAAAGAGCTTTAACAAAATTGAGAAGTTCCCTGTCTTAAGCAGACCATAGACGAGTCAAAAACCAAACCAAATTTTATGTTGATTGTCAGATCTTTTGCTTTTTGCATCATTAGTTTGGCAGCTTTGACATGCAATGTTTTTGCTGCAATTGAAAATGCCTGATCCAACATGCTGGATTTTTACAGTACAGTATTATAAAGAGATTAGACCTTATGTTACTGTGTATATATCCACCCCAGCAACACTGGTAACATAGCTTTAGGTTACTATTTGAGTATTAGGTCTCATTCACATGGGCATATCTCTGTGTCTTTGCCAGCACAGGTTGTAGAGATGTTCCGTGCATCCACTTGCAGGAGTCGCATTCTTGTGTATTGGGATGCAGAGGCTGCTTTGACAGTTTGACAGCTTTGCTGGTGCATGTGTCTAAACACACACTGTCGCCAACAACTACACTCTTCTTCAGGCTGTGGGCCCTCATCCCTTTCAGAGGGCTCAATGCAAGTAGTCTGAATTTATTCCACCCCTACTTGAGGATCTATGAGATACAACAATCCTCATCCCACATAAACCTAAACTGAAAATTAATGGCATATATGCTCTCTATTGTACTCCACTTTAAATGCAAAAGATGGGTCTATGCTCACAAGCTTCATGTCCTAGATCAGGGGTCTCCAAACTGTGGCCCAAGGGCCAGAAGTTACCCTTTGCTAGCCTTTATCCAGCCCATGGGGCACTATTCCTTCCACTGATGCCATCAATGGGGCACTATTTCTTCCACTGATACCAAAGATGGGGCACTATTCCTCCCAATATTATCAATGATGGGGCACTACTCTTCCTCCTACTGACCACCAATCCTGAGGCCATGTTTATTTTCACTGATGCTGGGCCCGGGACATTTTCTACTCCTACTGCCCACAATCCGGCCCTCCTAAAGGCTGAAGGACAGTAAACTGGCCCTTTGTTTGAAAAGTTTAAAGACCCCTGTCCTAGATATTCCCCTTTAGATGCAAATGTATTTAATATATTTTTGCCTTGTCCACAGATTGGAGTCCGATTGACAATCTTAACACACCTTTTTGACCAATTGCTGGGTTTAGGCTGCTTTCACACTGATCAGTTTTTCTTTTCTTTTTGTATTAAAAAAAGCGGAAGAAAAATGCATGACCATTAAATCCTATGGAACTTTTCACACTGGTCAGTTGTGAGTTTGTTGCATTTTTCAAAGTCCTGCAAGCTGCAATTTTTATGCTTGTTTAGTGCGGTAAAAAACAAAATGTATCAAAATCACACCTCCCATTGAAATGAATGGAAAAGACATCAAAATTGCACCTGCGGTTGCGTTTTTGTTGCAGTTTTTTGAGTCACGTCTTTTATTCACAGGTGCAAAACGTACTGAAAACACAGTAAAAACACTGCAACCATGCATATGCGTGTTTACCGCATTTTTGCAATGTAGCAGTGTGAAAGTAGACTTAAAGTGACACTAAAGCTTCATTTGTTTTTTTCTTAAAATAACAAACATGTCTATACTTACCTCCTCTTTGCAGTGGTTTTACACAGAGCAGCCCTGATCCTCTTCTTTTCGGGTCCTGGGGCTTGGGTCTGCTGCTGCTCTTCTTAAGCATTCTTAAGACAAATAGAACCGCAGCTCAGCCCCGCCCCCCACTCTCTTCTCACTGTCTCCCACTGCTGTTGGAGCCAATGAGGAGGAAGAGTCCCCAGATAGCAGAGGCTGTCCTGAACGTCTCTGGATCGAAGGGGGCTCAGGTAAGGATCGGGAGTGCTGCTGCACACAGACGATTTTTTACCTTCATGCATAGAATACATGAAGGTAAAAAACCTTGAGCCTTTAGAATCACTTTAATGGATTAGTTTCTACTTGATCTAATGCCCTAGGAGCTATAGGCACATTTGTTCAATACATATGCCAGGATCCTATTCTGTTTGTTTGCTTTCCATGCCTTGAAAACCATTTTGCTTCATTGGAAGGGACCAAACGCTCCAGATAAAAGCTCTTCATTAACTTCAAAAAAGGCTGGACTATAAAAGTACGGCAAAACTAGCGGATTTTATGGGCACAGTAAGAGACCATACAATAATATACATACAACTATTTATTAGTATAAAAGAGTTATATACCATGTATGAGACTCACGATACATACATAACCTCCAAAAAGGGGCAAAGGGAAAGGGACACAGGTAATTACAAAATAACTCCCTTGCATACATCATTGTCCCCTAAAACATAGGTATCAGATACAGAGTAAGAGATCAAAAAATGGTCAACACGTTTCACCTGTACATTGGGCTTCTTCAGGACCGTAGCTTCAATGTAAGGGAGAATAGTGCTACTGCATATAAAAACATAAAAATTAGGTCTACAGTCAAGTGCATTGAAATACATACAATGAACAAAAATTGCTTATTGGGCTTACATGAAAGCACAACGGACCATCGTCAAAGTAGTCTGGGGAGTGGGCATAGGAGACCAGAATACGGGCAAGCCAAAAAAAGATTCAAGGGCCAGATATAATATAAATAGATCCTATAGAGGAAAATATGACACCACCAGCAAGTAGTATATATACCAAAGTACGTCAGTCAGGCATCTACATAGATTGTATGGGCCAGTACTCACAATTGTCATACACCATGTCCACTTCCAAGAGAGACACAAAACCCTACATATATGGAGGTTAGGAAGGTCACAAGTAGGGGCTCCTGAAGATGTTCATAAGCCTACAAAATAATCATGTGTTAATAAGATAGATTCGGTAGGGGTAATATACTACATCTCAAAAAAGGAACCATACACTTACTTGTATGGCAAGCTAATGATGAGGGGCCAATATGCAAATGGACATACCATGAATCTATAGTGCGCCACGCACCACTGGGTTCCCCTGCCGCGCCAAACACTGGTGGCCACATGTGAAACACCGCAGCCAAACACAAAGTTGGCGCGGCATACACCCACCCTAAATGCGGCTGCACGCATGACGTTGACCGCACGTCACGTCGACTGGGCGCTGCACATGCGCCAAAGACAAGCAGCAGAGGCACACTAACAGCGAGCGGCAGTAAGCCCCGGGGGACACACAAAACCGCCCTAATGTCACCGTCCCAAAGGGGAGAGAGCAGGTGGACATGTGTGCCTGCTCCCAGATGACCACTGCAGTCACCACTGCCTAACAGGACTGAAAGCCCAAAAATTAAACATCATAGTAGTATATTTAACCATGCGTAACAACACATGATACAATATTGAAACATAGTTGAATTTAAATAGTTAATAGTAAACCCAGCTTGATGATTGGACCCATCGCATGGCATATCACAGAGAGGATTGTGATGACACATCATAGGTGAGCCAAGGGATCAAGCGCAAAAAATACCATCTAGCCAGAATACCAATCACTGCCTCTGTGTAAGAACTGATATAGTGAAGCCATGTGTCCAGAAAACAAACAGCGCTGTGAGAGTGAATAATGTCTTTACCTCACATAGAGGTATACCTTTAATAGGAGTGCATATAGATAAAAATATCCAGAGATTCTGGTGGCAAGGGCAAGGTGGGAGAACCGTCCGCTCTTTAGGTGTAGCAAAGGGGAGTGTGCTCCGTGAACAGCTGGGGTCACCAGAGCTCGCGGCATCCCAGAACTGACATCACCGCAATCTCGGAGGAAGCAGAAGGAGAATCCTACCTTGGAGCGCAAGCCGGGCCAGTAACCTAGACAACACGTTTCGCACGGATGCGTCTTATCAAGTCTAGGAACGATTGGTTACCAGCCATTTTTATAGGGAGTTTGACAGGCACGGAGGCCGGACAGGGACAAAACGGAGAAGAACAAAGATCGAAACGGACGGTTTACCCTGCATAGCATACAATTCAAAAATACAGGATGTACAACAATTGTGAGACAACAAACAAACAACAGAAAATTAAATATTAAAACCAGAATTAAAATTTAAAATTAAAAAATGAATTCACTAATTTTTAGAGGAAGGTTTTTAGGAAAAAGTTAAATATATAAAAACATATACTATATGTACTATTGTATGGCTGAACAATTCTAATGGGGGCACTTACTGCTATTGCTCACCAAATTATTCTATAGGGAGAGTACCTTAATCACAGGGTATCATATAAACAACAAATGGCAACAACAACATAGATTAATAGATAAAATGATGAAAAATATGTATATAAAATATATCACATAATTGTAAAACATACAATAATCCTAGGCATTGATAAATATGTAAAATCCTTTAGCATGACCAGAGAATTAAAACCCAAGTAAAAGAGTAAAAAATAAAGAAAATAAAAAAGGTATAGAGTGGCAAACCATTGGGGGCCATAGGGCCCAATTTTAAAATCCAGAAAGTCTCCCTTTTGCACAGTAGAGAAAATCTCTCGTTATCTGTTAGGGATCTTTTCTCTATATGTTCGATTGCCATAACCTCTAGGCAACCAAAGTCCTTATTGTGGATATGTAAGAAATGGCGAGGACCACTATGTTTATCGCAACCGTCCTTAATCAATCTCCGATGTTCACCTATACATTAACGCAAAGGGCATATAGTGCAACCCACATGTTGTAGCTTACAGGGACAAGACAGCATGTAAAGACATGATCAGAAGCACAAGTCATGAACTGTCTGATCTGAAAAACATTGTCTCTGTGATCTATGACATTAGAACGGCCATAAATTGGCAAGTGAGGCAACCTCTTTTTTGCACTTAAAAATGACAGTTCTGTCAACAAAATATGAGCGAATATTCATATCCTTTTTTGTTGTAGTGGTTAGCTTACTCGGGGCCAAAATATTTTTTAGTGTGCTAGCCCTTCTAAAGGTAACGGGGGGCTGGGGGAGAGCTGGAGCTAATTTGAGGTCAAGTTGGAGAATATTCCAATGCTTGCGGATGGTTTTGGAAAGACTCCAATGCGCCACATTGTAACCTGTGACAAATCTCACTGCATTAAGTTGTTCCTGGGACCTGGATTTTTGATTATCAACACTAGTGGGACTACTATGTTTCAAAAAAGCCTCATTTATTAAAG
This sequence comes from Staurois parvus, assembly GCF_062004578.1. Taxonomy (NCBI): domain Eukaryota; kingdom Metazoa; phylum Chordata; class Amphibia; order Anura; family Ranidae; genus Staurois; species Staurois parvus. The sequence continues at coordinate 1,947,916 of NW_028318628.1, forward strand.
AAAGGGGGAATTTGGCAGACAAAATTTCTCCTTGTCTATTATATAAGGTTGGAGCAGTTTCTCCTAAGTCTATTGAATTGGCCGCTGGGGATGTTATTCTTCCAAGCGGGGTGATGACAACTCGAATAATGGAGATAGTAATTTCCCCCCATTGGCTTTATATGATTACTGGTACTAATAACTCCCTCCTCTGTTGACAAAACAAGGTCTAAAAAAACAATATTATGTGGATTAAAAACGTGAGTAAAAGACACGCTAAACAAATTTGAGTTACAACGCTCTATAAACGATAAAAAGACCTCTAACCTACCATCCCAAATAAGGTGGACTGGTGTTCCCATAGTCCCATCGTCAGGTTGGCGTATCCTAGAGCAAAGTTGGCTTCCATGGCCGTACCATTGATCTGTAGGTAAAACTGATCAAGAAAAGTAAAATAATTATGATTGAGGCAGAACTCAGTGCTATCCACTATGTAACGTGCCTGGTTAGAGTTCATACTAGAATCAGAAGACAGATAATGTTGTAAGGTCACTAGGCCAACTTGGTGGGGGATGGACGTATTAAGGGAGGAAACATCTAGGGATGTCCAATTGTAACCGTCCTCCCAAGTGTAATGTTTCAAGATGTCAATAATATGACCCAAGTCCTTTATGTAAGAGGGTAGTTGGCGAACCAAGGGTTGGTGGAAAAAAAAATCTATATATTTGGTAAAACTATTCGTACTTGCCACAATTGGTCGCCCCGGGGGATTAGTGATAGACTTGTGATAAAAGTAGGGAGTACTGCAGAGGGGAGCAAAAAGGATTTTTCTTTGTTATCAATTACTCCATCCCTGAAGGCTGCTTTTACTAACACACTCAAGGCTTTTTGAAACACGTGAGCTCCGGTGACTCCAGCTGTTCACGGAGCACTCTCCCCCTTGCTAAACTTGAGGAATGGACAGTTCTCCCACCTTTCCCTTGCCATCAGTATCTCTGGATGTCTTTATCTATATACACTCCTATTAAAGGTACACCTCTATGTGAGGTAAAGACATTATTCACTCTCACAGCACTGTCTGATGACACATCAGCCAACAACAGTAGAATATAAAAAAGGCTTATAGCTTAAAGTCTCATTTAAACCATGAGGAATAGTGGCTTTGAGGCGATATATCCACCGTGCTTCTCATTGCAAGATATGTTTGTCAAAGTCACCTCCTCTAGGGTTTTCCTTAATGCATTCCAGTACAGCGAACCTGACTACCTCAGTATTATGTTTGTGGTGTAGTCCTACGTGTCTCCCTATGGGAGTAGATACCAAATTTTTATTGATGTAATATATATGCTCTTTGATCTTATGCCAGAATTGGCGCTTAGTCTTGCCTACATAAAAGGCTCTGCATTCACAGCACATGATATAAACAATACCTATAGTTTGAGAATCCACATAGTGTTTGATAGAATGAAGTTGACCATTAGGTAAGTATAATGACTGATTTTCAGAAATTCAATTGCAAAAGCTACATTTCCCGCACTTCCATGTACCAAGTGTTTGATGATCATTGGGGGGTCCGACCTGTTGAAAATGACTCCTAGTAATTGTATTCCTAATAGACTGAGCTCTTTTATAGGTAATTTCTGGATAATCAATGTATTTTTTAAAGATGGTGTCATTGGTGAGTAGATACCAATGTTGTTGAAGTATCTGTCGTATCAACCCATGTTGCTTAGTAAATGGGGTGATAAGCCTCATTGTATTGGAGTCAGAACATGTTTTGTTATGAAACAGAATTTCCTCCCGGGAGGATCGGCATACTTTGTTGTATGCTTTCCGGAGTGTTGTGCATGAATAACCCCTCCATAACTTGGTTAATGAGGCCCTAAACTTATCTATACTGTGTGTGTGTGTGTGTGCTGTGCAAGATAAGATATGATGCACGTGGCTGGAACATATAGATAGTGGTGCAGGTGATAGAAATAGGACTGTTGTGGATTACATACTCTGTACAAAAGGTAGTGCACTTGTGTTTCGGATTGTGCAGGTGATAGAAATATGACTGTTATGGATTACATACTCTGTAAAAAAGGTAGTGCATTTGCGTTTCGGATTGTGCTGGGAAGTATTGCATATATATGTGTGCATGGGTTGTTTGACTTCTTGTTTTGCCTCACGTAGACTATGCAATATACCCTAATATGTACAGTGGTCATGCACTACTGTTTCACAGTTATTCTGTATGCATGGTGTTGAAAACTTCAAAACCTAAAAACAAACATCTTAAAAAATCAGATACATACAGAAGGTAGACAGTACTACTCTTATACTGTATGTGTGCTTTTCTTTCCCTGCTGCTTTCAGCTGTTTTATGTGTGCACGCATGATACCTAAACCAAAATAATATTGCACTGTTGTATTTGTGTGTAAATTATTTTATTTTAGGCTGTATTGATTGCACAACAAATCCACAAACTGACACTGATTAGATTTTGTTTAACAAATGTATACAAAGCATTTACTAGAAGCACAGAAAGTAAAATCGGTTTGTTACCATTCTAATATCATTAGATCAGATCACCTTCTTTCTTTCTCTTTTTTTCAGCATTCCTTGAATAGACCCTTTCATTTTCTCATTCTACTTCTTAGGGCTTTATGTGATTAGATGTGACATCTCAAACCAGTAGGAGACATCAGGAACCTCCCAAATTTACTATCAACCCCTAAATGTAAACATGGTTTCACTAACCTAACTAAAACATTGGGATTGTCAGGAACAGTCTGAATGTGTGGTTTCACTTCTCATACCATTAACCCATGCAGTAATGCTTACTTAGTTTTCTGGAGATCAGATTCTATATGAAGGGAAAAGGCAGTGTTTTAAGCCAAAAAATAATATTTTGGTAACAGTTGCAATTTACTGAGGCATGTTTTGCAGTATTGAGCAAATAATGTTAATGGGAAAACATGTCATAGCTGGTCTGGGCTTAGACCTATGTTATAGTTCATCCATTAGAGTCTTATATGCATAAGAATGTTAATCATTCAGTTCTATGGTTTACCTTTAATTTGTATATTCTTGAGTTTCCCAGGTTTTTAGTAATAAACTAGCCATGTCACTGCCTGCACGGGTAGGACGGGGAGCCTAAGCACCTTACCTATGCCTGACCCTGAATTGCCAGCGACTATGCTATCACTGAGTCCTGTGCTTACATTGAGTTCTGTACTTTGGTTTAACCCATTCACTGACATCTCAATAAAATAATACGTGTGTGTCCAGAGTCTGGAAAGAAAATTTTTTCACTCCTAGATGCATCTATTGGTTTTGTAACAAATAGCCACCCATTATTTATGCCATTTGTTTTCTGCCTTGTTGGACATGAAGGATCAAACAAGTGTTTTAGAACCTTTAAGTTATTTTATAAATTAGTCAGAGGTTCTTTTGTCTGTGGGTTTGAAGGACTGTTTCTAGTGCCATACGTAATGATGTTCTTCAAATGCATCTCATGGGGATGAAAATTCAATTTGAACCACTTCAATACCGGACACTTTCACCCCCTTCCTGCCCAGGCCAATTTTCAGCTTTTATCACTTTCACACTTTGAACGACAATTTCGTAGTCATGCAGCACTGTACTCAAATTTTTAGCACAAATGATGGTATATATCTAAAAATTGATCAGTTCTGATGTACTGACTTCCTATCTCATTTCTTGAGGCACTAAAATGTCAGGACAGTACAAATATACCCCAAATTACCCCTTTTTGGAAAGTAAACAGTCCGGGGAATTTAGTAAGAGGCAGGTTTTTTTCAGTTGTAGTTTTTTGAAAAATGAAGAAATTTAAAAAAAAAATCACAATTTCTTTTACATTATAACTGGTGTGGTGGTGATCAGGGACACTGACTGGTGACAGTATTAAAAAAGAAAAAATGTAATCATTTTATGTAACTTTTTCTTAATTCCTTTTTTTTTTTTTTTTTTTTTAAACACACTGGGGAAGTGATCAGGATTTTTTTTACACATTGTGATTGCTTATATCAGTGAATTTAGGTAATAATAAAAATTTCACATTAACGACCAGCAGGTTGGGCTTGATTCCTTTTGACATGTTTACCAAGCCAATCTTAACTGTTTTAGTGATAAAAGCCTGTTCTTTCCAGAGATCAATATTGGAACCTGTCATTACACATACAGCTGAATGTGTCAAAGGAGTAACTTACCTACCCTCCCAGATTCCTGCATTTGATTTTGTACAGTTTCAGTTAGAGAATGACAGTATGAAAGGGAAAAAAAAAATCAACATTGCTTTCTCTTTAAAAAACAAATATAGCTAGAAAAATCCTGTGTCATCGGTATACCTTGCATTACATGATGTGTAAAATGAATATTTTATATAAATAGCAATATATATATATATAAATATAAAGTATGAATTTAAAAACTGAGCACTTAAAAATAAATATAACAGTCCTCAAATTATTATAGTTTCCCTTTAACCACTTCAAGTCTGGACACTTTCACCCCCTTCCTGTCCAGGCCAATTTTCTGCTTTCAGCGCTATCACACTTTGAATGACAATTGCGCGGTCATGCAACACTGTACCCATATGAATTTTATAGCATTTTTTTTAGACAGATAAAACTTTATTTTGATGGTATTTATTCACTACTGGGATTTTTATTTTTTTTGCTATATAAATGAAAAAGTCCAAACATTTTGAAAAAAAATGTGTTTTTCTTATAAAATTTTGCAACTAAATAATCTTTCTTCATAAATCTTGGCCAAAATGTATTCAGCTATTTTTTTACTAAAAAAAATAACCAAAATTAGTTTATAACCAAAAATTATAATTTTTCAAAAATTATTTTTATTTTATTTTTTTATATTATTATTTATGTTTTGTTGTTTTTTTAACATACTGTCACCCTAACAGTACAGTGTCACCATAGTGACACTATACTACTTGTGGGGGGTGATGAAGATTTTTTTTTTTTTTTTTACACTGATAGCTTTTACACCCATAAAGGTTGTAAAAGCAATCATTTCTCCTTCTCTCTGGCTGCATTCCTGCAGCCATTGACAAATTCTGTGTCACATGGTACAATGCTGTTGTAAATAGCCTTGTACCATGTGACCTCTGTGATCATTCACAGATTTCACTAGTAGTAAGCAATGATGTCAGAAGTGACATCTTGCTTACTACTATTCTTGTGATCACTGATTGGCCAATCAGTGATCACATGATCGGGACCTCACACAAAGGTCCCATACACTGTGTCCTCTGGATTGCGGTGTCGTGCGCTCCCAGGGAACACACACAAGCAGGGAAGCGGGAGGACGTTTATAAACGGCCACCCGCTCCTGCACTGCTTCCATTCGGCCGTTTATGTGCATGGGCTGGACGGGGAGTGGTTAAGCTTGTGGTCACCTGCAGTTGGAATTCGATTGAAGATTGGGTTTATTTTTTAAATTTGCAGTAGCTGTTCCCAGGATACAAAATTTTAAATGTGTAGGCCAAAGCAAGAAAATTCTAGGACTAAGAATTGAAGCCATGTTGAGACCTAAATCCAAGTGTCACATGATCTGTCACATAATGCCACTATAAATACAATACACTTGTTCTGAAGGACCCCTGAGCCTACAACGCCACTAAGCAAGAAACATAAAGACCAAACCCATCCTTTTCTTCTTCCATGGGACTTTCACTCCGCCAAAAAGTTATACATAAAACTGTATAAACTTTATTCAAACAGAAATTATAAAAGAAAACACATCCTAAAATCATGCAAAGTTCTGATAGATTTTACAAAAATGTAATACATCATTAATACCCGTATATACTACAGCGGGAAAGTATGTAAAAGCAATTTTCTAAAGAATTTCTACAAACTATGCATCCTGCCAAGGAGGCTCCTCCTGAAGTCCATGAAGACTAAGGAGCTCTCTAAGCAGGTCAGAGAAAATGTTTTGAAGAAGTATAGATTAGGTTTCAGATATAAAAATATATATGGCAAAATTACAAACCTGACAAGAGAAAGACTTCTGCAAAAATGCATAGACAAGGCAAGAAGGGCATTGATCAGCAACAATAACACTGAATGATGTGCAAGGATTGACAATGGAAATAAGAGTATCTATCTATAAGGAATAAATGTGTGAATGAATGAGCTTGTCAAGTCCAGACAGTGCTCAGGAGTGGTCTGATAAACCAGACATAACGTGGACAGTAATTTTAATAAATCTACTTAATGGATGGATCATACAAAATGGGTAGAAAGCTGAAAGTAGCAAATCAGATACAAGGGATAAAAATTGTTGAAAATAATGATTGGTGCATCACAATATTAATATGTACAAACAGTATTAAAAGGTTCACATAGGATAGAGTACTAAACATAGCTAAACTTAGGAGCTGCAATTAGAAGACCAGAGAAGACACTCACTTTCCAACCACTGAAAGAAACACAAAAGAAACAACAGCGCAACCCCATAGTGTAGAAACAAAAAAAATAAATGACAATATATTAAGAAATATAAATGCACTCACAAAAGTACACATGTGCAGTACATGGCATAAGAGTGACTTGGGAGCCAGAAATGTCCGAAGGGCAGCCAGAGAACCTCCAGCCTTGGCCACTGGACAGGAATGAAGCATGCTAAAGATGAAGGAAACCACTGTCCCTGCAACTGGTGTTCAGCTGGGGACTGTAATCCTCAATGTCACTGTGGACACATGCGCTGTAGATATGGGATGCATTTTCAAATTGTGTTGTGTCCTTGGTGAGTTTTTGCAGTTTCTGTGTTGCTTAGAAAGGCTCATGGTGGTTCCAAAGCTGCATCTTATCATCCTTGTTAGTGAGATGCGCTGTGTGTTTTACTCCCACTTACTCTTACTTTATTCCATGCCCTGCACATGGGTACTTTTGTATGTGCATTTCTATTTTTTAATAACTTGTCATTAATTTTTTTAATGTTGCACGGTTGTTTCTTTTAGTATCTATGTATAAAACCAATTTAATGCATACATTCCACACAGTGAGTCTTTATGGATTGGCCAGAAAAGAACATTGCTTAAAGAAAGAAATAAGAATACACATTTGGAGTTCACCAAATAGCATGTGGCAGACTCTCCAAACACATGGAAGAAGGTTCTTTGGTCAGATTAGACTAAATCTAGACTTTGTATTTATCATGGAAAACACTGTGTGTGATGCAAACCCATCATTTCCCATCAACCTGAGAACACCATCATGCTGTGGGGGCGCTTTTCACCAGCAGGAACTAGAAAACAGGTCAGGATAGAAGGAAAGTTGGATGGCATTAAATGCAGGGCTATTCTTGAAGTACATCTGCTTCATTCTGCCAGAGATGTAAGACTGGGTTAAAGGTTCACCTTTCAGCAGGACAATGATATACTGCTAATTCTACACTGGAGTGGTATAAAGGGAAACATTTAAATAGTTGGCTTGGCCTAGTCAATCCGTAGAAAGACTTGAAGACTACAATTTATCTAATTTGAAGGTGCTTGAGCAGTTTAGTCTTGGAGAATGGGCAGAAATCCCAATGGGTAAGATGTGCTAACCTATTAAAGACATACTGTACCCCTGGAGACTTGCAACAGTTTTTGTAGCAAATGTTGGATCTACAAGTATTGACTTGGGGTAGGGAGGGTGAATACTTATGCTTACACAAGATTTCTGGGTTTTGCACCTGGGGGGGAATACTTTTGCAAGGCACTGGAGCTATCATCACTATATTCCATATGTATAATATATTCAGATTTAACATGGTGACATAGTCTTTGAACAATTCAAAGAAATGAATACATAGGCTTCCTGGACTAAGTAACAATGAAGAGATTACAGGAATTCCTGTGGCTTTGCTGTGATCATACAGTTCTTCAGTTAAGCTTTTCTGAAAGCTATTGTTATATGCTATACAGTACTTTTTGTTCATTTCAATGTTACAGTCCTTAAAAAAGTCACAAAAAAAAAAAACAATTTAAATCAGATATGCTTTTTCCTTCCTCGATGTGGTTAAATTAAGGTTACAATTTTTTTCCAGATTAGACGAACATAACAGTATGACTATAATTTAGTGTTCTATTTCATCTTCAGATTTTCTGTAATAATAGTCTTCCATGTAACCATTGCTCTCTACATAGTAAATGGTTAATCATGCAGCTGCACTTTTCCTCAAAGTGGTCTGAAATTGGTACAAGACGTACTCCTATCTGTCTACTTGTCAAAAATTAATTTTTGCAGTTTTGCATCTGTCCCTGATAACTGGCAACTGAAATAGGCTCTAGCTAATAAAAAGAAGCCATCAAGGAAATTGCACAATTTAGTTATTTTTTGGGGAAGATTTTCACCTTTTTCTTAGGAAAGTATTGGTGGAAGCAGGATAAATGTGTACTGGGTAGAAAAAACCCAATAGACCCTTACCTGCAGTCTCTAGCTGAAGAACTCTACTTGTTACATATAACAATTAAATTCTTCTTTAATTCTTCCATACTAGCCCAGAGAAATGAATGGAGCATGTGAACACCTAACATACTTCCTTCAGATACTTTAAATCATGAGGCCATGGGGGTTTCAGGAAATTAGGGAGTTGTTCAAAATAACACTAAACATGGTATTCGAAAGTGATGCAGACATTAAGCTTAAAGCTGTCTAGACACAGTTAAGCTGGCGATAGACAGATAGTTTCTTATGATCAGCCAACCAGTGGATCAAAAAAAAAGGAACAGATTCTCCCATCCACATATTCTAGGTGGGTGAAGTAATCCTCCCCACTGTGCTATTGTTTTTTGACAGCAGCACTCCTCCAGTGTCAGAATACACTGATCAGCTTTGCAGCTGATTGGCTGCATGCACTGATCAAACACAAGTTTTCCAGCAGCCCTATTCAATAGGAGGTTATCACTAGCTTGACTCCTTTTGGACAATAATAGCAATAAATGGATAAAAATGTGTCCAGTTCCTGCTAAAACGACCGTATTTCAAGCCTATCTATCTATCTATGGTCACCTTTTTTTTGGGGGGGGGGGGGGGTTTAATTCAATCAGAGAGCTGAACAGAAAAGAACTAACAGGGGTTAATACAACTAAGGAACTGTTACAGGCTCTCATCAAGAGAGCCCAACTATGCCTGCCCTTTCCTACCAGCTGCTTCATTCATCAAAACCTTACTACAGCTTCTGTGAATGAAACAGGATCTATGAATGAAGTGGATGGACCTTTCAATCATCTACCCATTCTCAATTCATAGCTCATGTTTAATTCATATGAGCAATAGCACAGCTTCTATGAATGAAGCAGTTGGGAGGAAAGGATGGGCATAGTCAGGCTGTCCTGATTAGAGCCTGGGACAGCTCCTTAGTTGTGTTAACCCTTGCTGCATTTGGAGATTATGGGGGTGGGGGATGTATGGATCAAGGAGGATTTCTACTAAAAGAGACATCAGCACAAGGGACACATCCCACTGACTGTAAATTATGTCCCTTGTGCTGATATTTGTTTTTTTTATTTTTTGCTGCATTTAGGCTTTAAATCAGCTCTCCCAGAATGCACAGTTTTATAGGTTTTCTAGATAAAGGTTTTTATGTCTTGTACTTTTTTTTTGCACCATGTATAAAAACTATTAAAATATATCTTGTAAGATGTTTTGTCTTTCCACATTGTGTTTAAGTCAAATACTTTCCAGACCATCTAAACATAAGTTATCGCATCAGTTACCTTTTTTGAAACTCTGTCTAGTTTTTTATACTTTTGGTTTATTATAACTGTACTCAGTAAATTTTCACAAAAAATTAGAAACCCATCCACATCTTAACTGCTTAAAACTTTGTTAGAAAGTGTTAACCAGTCCAGTATTACGACCCGTATGGCATAGAGTTTCTGATATAGCTACCAAAATCTTGGACTGTCACACCCAACTGACCTCCTCTTTGTGCTTACGGTTTAACTCAATTCCAGGTACCACATGCCATGAGGAACGCCTTATCCACACTATTTGTGTCACTACGATTTGGGCAATAGCCCTTCAATGGAAATTAGAGAGAGTTCCATTTTCGCTTATCATTGATAGTGTGGATTTAATTATGCTCATGGAATGTATTCACTACATGCTATTCGAAACAATGCACCTTTTTGATGCTAAATGGAATGCTTTTAAGTCCCCCCGCTCTTCTTTTTTGTTATAACTGATGTTTTTCTAGTGTAACTACATGTAAAATACGTTTTTGTTCTCAGGATATATACTGATGTCTTAATTTACATGATAAGCTTTACTGATATTTCTATAATACTCTATACGTATATGGCTGAATGGCTCTCTTTTTTTTGTATTTCGAACAGTCAATTTCTCATGGAAGCTTCTTGTATACATTTTGTTGTATTACTTTGTACAAAAAAAACGATGCTGACCCTTTGGGTTATGTGTACTAATTTTCATTTACCAATAAAAATCATTTGTAAACAAACAAAAAAAATGTTAGAAAATTAGAAGTTGGTACTTAATATACTATATATGCAGGCACTTTATTGGAGGACCGTGTTGTACAGTTTTTACACGTTTGTGAATGTATGGTTCATAAGTGGCACTATTGCACTTTATTAATAATTCACTGCACATGTTGCATCACATTTATGTTATTTGAAGGACTTTATATAATGTGATATCTTAGCACTTGTGTACTACATACAGTTTATATTATGGAGGTTTTATAGTCTCGTGTTTATTTAGCACTTTTTAGGTTAGCACCGCTTTTCACGTTTTCTAACATCTTGTCACAATAGTGTAAAGGGGGTACACTTTTAGAATAGCAGCTGGGCACATTTTTAGGTTTTTTTTATGCACATTTTATATAGGGTGTCTCTATACTTCTTCTAAGCCCTTATTTAATGTTGTAGAAACATAGTATGTACTTTCTTAACAGACCGATTGTTGTCTCTCTATTTCAGTTCTTGGGACATATTTGAAAGTTCTCAGGATCCTTCAGGACTGTCTGCGGCACTACAAACTTCAGATCTTGTGGGTGTCTTACATATGTTATATTGCGCTTTATTTCATAATTCCTCCTCCGAGCCAAGTGTTTGTAATTCGAAAGAAACATACGAACAAAACACCATCCAAGTGGCAATACACAGTCTGCGGTTTCTTAACAGCTTTGCTACACTTCATCTCCAGTCCTTTCAGGTATTACTTTACATGTGACTATAGAACTACCCTGAATAGTACAGAATAGTGATTAAAATACATATGCAATAGCTTCCTAAATATCATGGTCACGAGCTGTTTGTGTATTCATTAGAATGGTTATGTACTCTTGTTATCCTGGTTGTGCAGTATCAATTATCACTCAGTCCTGTTACCTGAGATGCTGTAACCATTGTCCACACACCTGTCTGTTTGTGCCTTTCTCTGATTTATTACGGTGTCAGCCTGGACACATTGTATAGGATAGGCGCAAGTATTAATTTATTGTTATGCTGATCACCTATGATTGACATAGTGCCTCTCAAACAGGTTAAAATAAATGTACTATACAGAACACTCTGTAAATACTGGACTACATTTTAAGCTTTTGCCTCACAAAGGCTTAGATCAGGTGTGTCCAACCTGCAGCCCACGGGCCACATGCGACCCAACACAAAATCGTAAACATACTTAAAAATCTTGATTTTGAAAATTTTGAGTAAAAATGGGATTACACTTAGAGAATGTGACTGAAGAAAAATGTTACAGTGTCTCTCTACTGGACTTTTATAAGTTTTCTCTTCCCTAAGAAAAATATCCCACTCTTCACAATCATGCCTTGTTCATGTCATCAGTATTCGGCAGCTCCTATATTTATGAGGAACTATTTTGAAGCACATGAAGGGCAAAATTAGAACCAAAGTATCTGATGAGCACCTTGAGCATTCTTTGATTATTGCTACTACATCCATCAAGCCAGACTGGTTTCATGTTGTTTATGTGTTCTTTTACTTTTATAATAGAAAATATTACAGAAAAATAAAGTTTTATTACTTAGGTACATTATCTATATCAGTGATCTTTAACGTCTGCCTGACCTTTACTGCTCATCAGCTATATTTATTGTTAGTGTATTTATTTTATGTGTGGCCCAAGACAATTCCTCTTCTTCTAATGTGTCCCAGGAAAGTCAAAAAGTTGGGCTTAGATCTTGGTAGAGAGCTACTTTAGGCTGAGTTCACAAATTTGCGATGTGGGAATGCATTCGTAATGAAACCCGAATACACATGCCTCATAGCGCATCTCAACATGTGGTAACGCATTACCATGCCTTGTCATGTGCTGCCTTTGAAATAAAGGTACATTTCATTTCAGTACATTAGGAAGCCCAGTCAAATGAATAGGCTGTCCGACTCATAACACAACACACATTAACATGCAAAGTATCGCTTGTCAACGCACTTTGTGTTAATGCACTGCAAAGTTTTGGGTAGGTCCTGGAAATATAGAAGGTCTTATGAAAATTAGATGTCTGGATACCATCTTAGTTTTCATTTAGCAGGAATTTTCCAAATTGTTTGCAGAATTTGTCAGTCTTGATGCACAATAGAGGGTGTTAATTATCTTTTTTTTCTGGTTTGTGTGCCAGTCTGTTATAGGAGCAGAGGGTCTTTCTCTTGCCTTCCGACATGTCATCAGCTCCCTGATCTGGTTCTGCACTCAGTACACATGTGAGGAACTTCTTCATGAAATCATCGTGTGTGTTGGATACTTCACAGTGAATAATCTGGACAATCAGGTGACTCACTAATGATGTAACACAGGATTTAAGTGGGGCTGAAAAGAGAGTCAAAGTGGTATTAAATCCAAAGCCAAAAATGAAAGATATTGCAGTTTACCAATAATTAGATGTGGTGGCTTAATTTTCTTTCTTTTTTTAGGCCTTTTCCTCTGTTTTTACCTGGTGATCTGACCAGTAACACATCTCCTGTATTAGAGTGCCCCCAATCTCGATGAGTGAGCACAGGGGGCACCGTTGGACAGCAGCATTGTCAGTCTAGGAGGAGGAGAGTGATAGTTGTACTAGTAGATTTAAATAAACTAATACATTAAAACAAAACTCCAGCTAATACTTTATAAGCAGTTACAGCAAACCATTTTTCCTTATGGAACAAAGGTTTTACACAAATTTAAGCTGACCATTATAAGCATCCCTGCCAGTGTTAAATGGTTTGTCTCATCTCTGTAACTGATACATTCTGCTGGAGAGCTTGTTCTTTTGAAACAAAAACAACAAACTTGCTGGCTGGATCACCAGATGAAAATAGAAGAAAGAAAGCCTAAAGAAGAAAATTAATGCAGTCATCACATCTAAGAAATGATAAGCTGCAATATAAGAAATGTTTGCTTTGGGTTTAATACTGCTTTAAAGTCAAATCAAATCAAGCCAAAGTTTTTTCTTTTAGTTTTGGTTAGTGTGGAGAAGGATTTTGTATTACTATCTTGAAAGACTGGCCCCTCAGTTTCTGTGCTAGTGATAGATAATAATCTGATAGATGTTCTGGCCTTCCCCTACTCCCTATTCTACTAAAATATGTGTTTCTGTTTCTGACTGTATTTCTGTTGGAGATTTATCCTCACTTCCTATCTGATAAATTGTTGTCAGCACAGGATGTGAGGGAAAATCTCTCTTTATGGAGCCCAAATAGCAGCTCTTCTCTGCTGTATCTAAAACTAAAATAACATCTTGGCTGGACACTTTAACATTAACATAATGTTTGAATGCCAAATATCCATAGAACAGATCCTTGTTATTTGTTTCAGGGTATTAGAAAATATGCCTGTGTTTAGTAAATGTCTCACCATCAAGCTGTGCTCAAAAGGAATTGTGTTTTGTTGATCATGGTTCAGTCGGCCTCATTTATAAGGAAGAGGATGGTAACCTCAAGATGTTGGAGAGATATACAGTATTTACTTTGTGTACTACGTTCCTAGGGAATTCATTTCTTGATAACAAGATAAGGCTCATTTATTTTATTACTGCAGTCTTGCAAAGAAGTGGAATAACAGTGTTATGGAACGCTCTGCTTCAGATATTTGGCGACCAACGATTATACTGTACTTTACAAGAACTGTTATTGCCTATAGCTGCCCATCAGAATTACATCTCCATTTTACGTAACACTGGTTGCTATGGGCAGTGAGAATTGTTCATCCTGGTGACATGTATAAGTCCCAAAAAACATCTTTTGTTTCTATGCAAAACAAAAGCACAATTCCTATGCAGAGATAATGACAATATAAGATTCAACCTTGTTATTTATTTGTTAGCAGTCTATTAATAAAGCAGTGAAATGTCACATTCACAAATCATTCACTGCATGTGTTTTCTTGGTGTTTGTGTTTTATTATGCAGTAATTCACCTACAGTGAACGTTTGGTGAGTGTCACATTCAATAAATATACTAATTGGTTATTAATTTATTTTATCCCTGAACTAGTCATTTTTTTCTGTTTTTATTTCATGTTTCAATAAAATAGTTTGTATAGACAGCCTGATCTGAAACATCAGATCATAGTTATCAGATTAACAGATGGTGTGTAAACCTTAGGGAAAAAAAGTGGAAGATTATCCCAAATAATGTTAGGACCTATGTGACACTTCTAAAATCATTCAGAATTCTTTGACAGGTATAGTTGACTTCCTTCTGACCTGCATTTGACCAGCTAGTTTTGCAATCCCATTCCTATGGAAGTGCAGAACCCAATTAAAATGTTTAGACACAGTCCCTAATACTGAATGACAAAAATCACAGATTCATGTGCTGATGTTGGGGAATACAGATCCAACTGATCCATACAAATTAGTATTTAAGCAAGCATAAACTAGGAAAGCTGTGAGCCGTAAGCTGGACACCAAGTAAAACTGGTAACTCTGAGGAACACATGCAACCCTATTTATATAGGTCAGTCAAAGTCTTGCACTAAACCTGACTTCACCTAAATTTCACTTTTCTGTGATCTCCGTTTTTCAAAAGAAAAGTCAAAATCCTCAACATAAATTTTCAGCAGATTCTTTGGGAGTCTCATTAATTTGTCATGGTACCCCATATATACATTTTGTACCCATTGTAGCTACATGTTACATATGAAAAACTAGCACATTTTAACTCCATTGTCTATCTTAGTTTAATCCTGCATGCCTTTTTTATTGACATTTTACTGTAAGCTTAAGTGAACACTATGTTGTTGGAGATTTCTTGGCCATTTCTTGGTATTCCCTAACCTTTGTATTAGTTACGTAAAGGAAATATTGTGGTTACAATGTACTATGTAATCATATCTCCTTTTAGATAATTAGTATGATTTCTTTTTTTTTTTTGGATGACCACTACTCTTTTCCCTGCAATGAATTCAGTACCAGGGATCTTTGGCCATCCCCCCATTACCATCAGCAATCCAAGCATGCATATCAATGTTATGATTGTATAAATGAAAACCATTGTTAAACAGTTAGATCGTGCCCAAACATCTAAGGCCAGTTCTGAATGCCTTTTCTCCTGGCAGGAGAGAAGCTGCCCTGTAAACATGTCTAAAGCCAGGTTTTGTAAACACGTTTAGGCACATCATGCATTCGGGCATTCATTTCATTGGCCAGAATATTAACCCCTTCACGCTTGTATTCCGATAGAATGGTTACAACCATGTAGATGTTCCAATGCTGTTATGGTTTATTCCTTTTTTTTTGCCACAGGGAGTGCTCACATACAAAACAAATCCTTCATTGTGTAATACTGCCAAAGATTTATTGATTAAAACCACAATAATTCTACTTACAAAATCATATAAGCACAAAGGGAGGTATGCAAATATGTGGCCCAATAGCATTAAGCCCAGTGCAGTGAGGCCGCATATTTGAATGAGGCCGGCATCAAGAGGTTCATTTATTATTGAAATGTATGAACACTCAAGCGCTAAACGCGCCTAGCGCTTAGGCTGTTTGTACACATTAAGGCATGTTTGCATTTTTTTTTTCTTTGCTGGAACACTCCTATCCTGAGTACACTACTGCTATTTTTTTTTCTGCCTCTAAATGCCTTTAAACACCTATGTGTGTATGACATAGGGCATTTAGAGGCAAAAAAAAGGTCAGAAGCCCTTAGGCCTTATGTTCCCTGCTACTCCTAAACATGTTTAGGAACTTTTGGCATTTTTTGCCAATGCCCCTGAACTCAACTCAGTAAAAAGCCTATGTGTCTGTACACATAGTTTAGGGGGAGTTAAACATCCCTCTCTTGAGCGCAGTTCAGGAGAGGAACATTTTGGCTAAAAAATGTCAAATGTGGCAAAAACATTTGTAAACACGCATAAGCACTAAATGCTGTACCATGTTTACATGTGTTTGTGCTGCGTTTAGTGTTTTTTTGCTGCCTAGTCTAAGGGAGTACCAGTGTACATGTAGCCTTAAAAGTGCCATTTTTGACATCCAGTGTGCATGAGGCCTAATGTGTAGGCCAGCTTTTAGCCTTGATCTACAAGTATCATACCCCTGATTATCTGAGGGCTTTTCAGTAATGTATTTATGAAGGCACAAGCATAATCAGGTTCAGTTTTTACAGAGAGCAACAGCCTGTCCGGATCATTGTAATATCTAAAGCACCTTTGTTTCATTAGTCACCCGAGGCCAACATGACCTGCTTTACATCTTTGTGAAGATCTGTGTTTACTGTGTGTCTGGCAAGCAATTTGTAATCTTGCAATCTTTTATATTTTACCTCCATAGAGAATCACCACCACTTACATTAGGGGAATCAGTCTGTAAGGACAAATTCTGTCACAGTATAAATTAAACATATGCATATGTTTTCACTGTTTCTACACAATCGTTAATTAAGTTAATTAGCTTAACTAGATAGTGTTTCATTTACATTTTGAATTAATTCATTAAATGCTGTAATTTAAATTAATTGAGTTGGAAACAAAATGACCTAATTAGTGATGATGTAGAAACTGGCATATTAATCTAAATTTAAATTTTCCTCCATTTATTTTAAGAACTTATACTCATCCATGACATAAATAACATGCAAAAACTACACAGTAATGGTTTAACTCAATAAATTGTTATTTTTATGCAAAAACAAAATGCGGTTTTCAATGCACAGACACAACTTGCACGACATACCTTTTGCCATATTGACCTAGGTCATACATGGGTTTGGGGCCTTACATTGTATACAGTGTAAACACAACCTATTAGGAGACTTTATTACATTTTTTATTATTCCTTCCAGTTTCTTTTCATCTTTGTTTGTGGCTTACTCTCAAAAATGTATTTGGCCTACAAAGAAATTCCACCTTGTTTGTCTTTCTTCCTATTGTTTAGTTTATATGCATTGTGAGAGATGTATACCCCTGTACATTCTCATTTACAGAGGCTTGAAATATGTTGGTGCTTTATAAATGAAAGATTTAATAATAATGCACTTGTGCTTAAATGATTAGTCTTTTATAATTCCTCTGAGGATAGCTGATAGATTTTTCAGTTTCCTGTTTCTTTATTCTCTGTGGGCCAGTGTGTCATTGATATCTGTGACCATATGTTCTAGCGCAATACAGTTATTCCTATGTCCCTTGCTTCTATTCATAGTAAATTTGATGTGCCATTAGTCCTTCATCCATAGGGATATACAATTCATTCTGACACCCCTTCAATAATTACTTTACCAGAGATATCCTGGCTCACTTACTACTGTGACGAAAATGTGTGCTCATTCCCAAGCTATTTTTTTTACTCAAACATGCATTTTTAATTTCTATAGACAGACTGGGTGACCTTTTTTGCCTCAAATCTAGTATGGACCTCCTGTCTGTTCACATCAGGAGGACCCTTTGTTAATCTGCCAGACTTCAGTGCAAGCCTTGCCTCTCCTGAATGCCCTTTAACCACTTGCCCACCGGGCACTTATACCCTCTTCTTGCCCAGGCCAATTTTCAGCTTTCAGTGCTCTCACACTTTGAATGACAATTACTCAGTCATGCAACACTGTACCCATATACAATTTTCATTCTTTTTTTCACACATAAATAGAGCTTTCTTTTGGTGGTATTTAATCAACACTGGGTTTTTTATTTTTTGCACTATAAACAAAAAAAGATCGCCAATTAGGGGAAAAAAGTGTTTTTCTTCGTTTCTGTTATAAAATTTTGCAAATAAGTAATTTTTCTTCATAAATTTTGAACAAAGTTTATACTGCTACATTTCTTTGGTAAAAATAACACAAATCAGTGCATGTTGTTTGGTCTGTGTGAAAGTCATAGAGTCTACAAGCTATGGTACCAATCATTGAAAATTGATGACACCTGATCAGACCTGATGTACCGATGGCCTATCTCATTTCTTGAGGCTCTAACAAGTCAGGACTGTACAAATACCCCCTAAATTACCCCTTTTTGGAAAGTAGATATTCCAAGGTATTTAGTAAGAAGCATAGTGAGTTTTTTTTCTTACAATTCTTTGGAAAATTAAGATTTTATTTTATTCCCCCCACAAAATTGTCATATTAACAAGTTATTTCTCACACACAGCACAGGCATACTTGCAGCTACACCCCAAAATACTTTCTGCTACTCCTCCTGAATATAATGATACCAAATGTGTGAGACTTTTCCACAGCCTGACCACATAGAGAGTCCCAACATGCAAGGAGCACCTTCAGGTGTTCTAGGGACATAAATTACACATCTAACATCTTGACTATCTATTACACTTTCTAAGGCCTTGAAGCACCAGGACAATGGAATTACCCACAAAATGACCCCATTTTGAGAAGCAAACACCCCAGCGTATATTCCGCAAGGCATTATGAGTCTTTTGAACATGTCGTTTATATCCAAAAATTTTCGGAATATGCGGGAAGAAAATGAAAACATATTGTTTTTTACACAAAGTTGTCCATTTATAAGATATTTCTAAGACATAGCATGTAAATACCACAAAATACATTCTGCTACTCCTCCTGAATATAACGATACAAAATGTGTGAGACTTTTCCACAGCCTGACCACATAGAGAGTCCCAACATCCAAGTAACACCTTTAGGTGTTCTAGGGGCAGAAATTACACATCTAATATCTTGACTATCTATTACACTTTTGAAGGCCCTGGAGCACCAGGACAGAGGAAACACCCACAAAATTACCCAGTGTTGGAAAGCAAACACTCCAATGTATTTTTTATGAGGCATAATGAGTCTTTTGAACATGTTGCATTTTCCACAAGTTTTCAGAAAATGTTGGAAAAAAATTAAAGTGTAATTTTTTTAAACAAAGTTGTCCGTTTTTTAAGCTATTTCTAACACATTACATGTAAATACCACAAAATACACCCCAAAATACATTCTGCTACTCCTCCTAATACCACATGTGTGAGACTTTTCCACAGCCTAACCACATAGAGAGGCCCAACATGCAAGGAGCACTATCAGTTGTCCTAGGGACATAAATTACACATCCAATATCCTGACTACCTGTTACACTTTTGAAGGCCCTGAAGCACCAGGACAATGGAATTACCCACAAAATGACCTTATTTTGAGAATCAAACACTGCAACATATTTTTTGAACATGTAGTTTTTTTCCACACGTTTTTGGAATATGTGGAAAGAAAATGAAAACATATTTTTTTTTTTACACAAAGTTGTCCATTTATAAGATATTTCTAACACATAGCATGTAAATAGCAAAAATATACCCAAAAATACACTCTGCTACTCGTCCTGAGTATAGCAATACCACATGTGTGAGACTTTTTAACAGCCTGACCATGTGCAGAGGCCCGACATCCAGGTAGCATCGTCAGGTGTTCTAGGGACATAAATTACACATCTAATTTCCAGACACCCTATCATTATTGAAGGCCCTTCATATTTCTAACACATAGCATGTACATGCCAAGAATTACACCCCAAAATACATTCTGCTGAGAAAATGGTAAGCAAAAGATTACCTGTGGTTTTAGTAGTGTAGTTGTCCACAGAGGAACATTGGTCCAGGCAGCAGGCAGGGACGTGGTCAGCGACATCAAAAGCAATTGTCCAGGCAGCAGACAGGATTATTGTCCATAGTCAGTACAGAAAGTAGGCAGAGATATCATCAGCACAGCCAAACCATTCATCCAGGCAGCAGGAAGAGATGTGGTCAGCAGCAGCCAAAGGAATTGTCAAGGCAGAGACATGGTCAGCACAGCCAAAATATCAGTCCTGGTAGTAGGCAGAAACATGTTACAGGTAGCAGTCAGAGGTGGTCAGTTCATGCAGCAGGCAGAAATACCAGGCTTAGGGCCTCAGTCAGGTAAGACCTGGGTACAGGGGTAGAGGCTTCGTCCCACCCATCTTTTCGAAGCCTCTGGACTAACAGACCCTTTTCCGGGAATTATAAAACCCAGAAAAAAACAAAAACTTTGTTTTCTCCACTCCGAAAAACTATTCGGAAGCCCCTCACATATGTGAGACCCCTGTGTTATTTTTAACCCTACTACTACAGTAGCAGAGGGCAAAAAACTTGGTCAATTAATAAGCAGAGGTCAGTTCAGATGGCAGGCAGAAACGTGGCTGACAGTTTAGACGGCAAGCAGAGGCATCGTCAAAAAACAGGCCAGGGTCAGTTCCAGAGCAGGCAGATATATGGTCAGTTTAGGCGGCAGGCAGAGGCATGGGCGAATAACAGGCCAGGGTCAGTTCCAGAACAAGCAGAGGTAAGGTCAGTTTAGGCAGCAGGCAGTGGCATTGTCAAATAACAGGCTAGAGTAATTTCAGGAGCAGGCAGAGGCATGAGGAGTGAATGGCAGGAAATTACGTTTACCATGCTTCACTAATATTGTAGAGAAGTATGGTAACGGCGGAAAAAGTCACCTATGCAGAGGCCTGGTTGGGAAGGACACTGAGGGCAATAAAAACTAATTTCTCGTCTAACTCCTCTTCTGGAGCACACCCCACATTGTTTTCTACATCTTTGACCTCTTTCTCCGGGAGGGACTTTTTCAGGAAAATGGAGTTCATGGAGTCTACTCACTGCATCTGAGCGAAAACTTTCTGGTGGGCTGCCAGGGTACAAAAGGGCAGTGACAATTTCCTCCTGATAGTGAAGAAAGGACATGGGTGTCTCTGTGGATTTCTGGTAGATCACATACAGTGGATATAAAAAGTCTACACACCCCCGTTAAAATGTCAGGTTTATGTGATGTAAAAAAATAAGACAAAGATAAATCATTTCAGAACTTTTTCCACCTTTAATGTAACCTATAAACTGTACAACTCAGTTGAATAACAAACTGAAATATTTTAGGTGGAGGGAAATAAAAATAAAAAACTAAAATAATATGGTTGCATAAGTGTGCATACCCTTAAACTAATACTTTGATGAAGCACCTTTTGATTTGATTCCAGCACTCAGTCTTTTTGGGTATGCGTCTATCAGCATGGCACATCTTGAAATGGCAATATTTGCCCACTCTGCCTTGTAAAAACACTCCAAATATGTCAGATTGCGAGGGCATCTTCTGTGCACAGCCCTCTTCAGAGCACCCCACAGATTTTCGATCAGAGTGAGGTTTGGGGTCTGGCTGGGCCATTCCAAAACTTTAATCTTCTTCTGTTAAAGCCATTCCTTTGTTGATTTGGATGTATGCGTTGGGTTGTTGTCATGCTTAAAGATGAAGTTCCTCTTCATGTTCAGCTTTCTAGCAGAAGCCTGAAGGTTTTGTGCCAATATTGACTTGTATTTGGAACTGTTCATAATTCCCTCTACCTTGACTAAGGCCCCAGTTCCAGCTGAAGAAAAACAGCCCCAAAGCATGATGCTGCCACAACAATGCTTCATTGTGGGTATAGTGTTCTTTTGGTGATGTGTTGTGTTGTTTTTTTTTGTGCCAAACATATCTTTTGGAATTATGGCCAAAAAGTACAACCTTTGTTTCATCAGACCATAACACATTCTCCCACATGCTTTTGTGAAACTTCAGATGTGTTTTTGAAAACTTTAGCCAGGCTTGGATGTTTTTCTTTGTAAGAAAAGGCTTCCACCTTGCCACTCTACCCCATAGCCCAGGCATATGGAGAATACGGGAGATTGTTGTCACATGTACCACACAGACAGTACTTGCCAGATATTCCTGCAGCTCCTTTAACTTTGCTGTAGGCCTCTTGGCAGGCTCCCAGACTTGTGTTCTTCTGGTCTTTTCATCAATTTTGGAAGGACGTCCAGTTCTTGGTAATGTCACTGTTGCGCCATATTTTCTCAACTTGATGATGGCTGTCTTCACTGTGTTCCATGGTATATCTAATGCCTTGGAAATTATTTTGTACCCTTCTCCTGACTGATACCTTTTAACAATGTGACCCCTCTGATGCTTTGGAAGCTCCCTGCGGACCATGGCTTTTTCTGTAGGATGCAACTAAGAAAATGTCAGGAAAGACCTACTAGAACAGCTGAACTTTATTTTGGGTTAATCAGAGGCACTTTAAATAATGGCAAGTGTGTACTGACTCCTACATCCCCAGTTATAAGAGGGTGTGCACATTTTGTCAACCACATTATTTTAGTTTTTATGTTTATTCTCCTCCCCTAAAATATTTCAGTTTGTTTTTCAACTGAGTTGTACAGTTTATAGGTCACATTAAAG
The DNA here is from genome assembly GCF_062004578.1 of Staurois parvus. Taxonomy (NCBI): domain Eukaryota; kingdom Metazoa; phylum Chordata; class Amphibia; order Anura; family Ranidae; genus Staurois; species Staurois parvus. Next base: position 1,970,553 of record NW_028318628.1, read on the forward strand.
GTGGAAAAAGTTTTGAAATGTTTTATCTTTGTCTCATTTTTTTTACATCACAGAAACCTGACATTTTAACAGGGGTATGTAGACTTTTTATATCCACTGTATGTATTATAAATGGCCAAACTGAAAAAATAAATGGAGACTTTTTGGACCAATCGTGGGTTCTTCTTACAGCAATGTAGGGCTGGATCATCTGATCATTGAAGTTGACTCCCCCCATGAAGAAATTATAATCATGGACACATCCTGGTTTTTGGATTGTGCCATTTCTTCTGGTGATTTGCACGTGGGTGTCAGTATAAATTGATGAAAGCATGTAGATGTCTCGTTTGTCCCTCCACTTCATAGCCAATATCTCTTTGTTCCACAAACTCACCGACTCCCCTCGCTGCAGTCTTGTGTTCACCAGCCTTTGCGGGAAGCTCTTCCTACTAGGTCTCACGGTGCCACATGCTACTGTTCTCCTTCGGTGAAGATTGCGAAAAAGGGTTGTAAAAAAGCTGGTGTAAAAATTATCAACATATAGATGATAACCCTTTTCAAGGAGTGGAAATACAAGCTCCCAAATGACTTTTCCACTTGCTCCAATGTAATCTGGGCATTCAGGGGGATGCAGTTGGGTGTCCTTTCCTTCATAGATGAGGAAGGCGTACACCTACCCCGTGGCTCTGTCACATAATTTATAGCGTTTAACCCCATATCGGGCCCTTTTGCTGGGGATAAACTGCTTGAAGCTCAGCCTGCCAGTGAAGGGGACAAGCGACTCATCCACGCAGATATTTTTGTCCGGGACAAATAATTGGGCAAATTTATCAGAGAAAAAAATTAAGGAGTGACCGAATTTTATACAATTTATCATATGCTGGGTCATTTTGGGGAAGGCAGTGGGTGTTATCGTTGTAATGGAGGAACCGCATGATCATTAGATATCTTGTTCTGGACATGACTGATGAGTAAATTGGCATGTGATGGATTGGGTGGGTAGACCAGTAGGAGTGTAATTGATGTTCTAAATTCCTCCACTGTTAATTTCTTCCATTCATAGGGACAGGCATAAATAGAATCTGGGTTGGTGGCTATGCATTGTTGGGCATAGAGGTTGCACTGGTCCACACTTGAATTTAGCAAGTCATTGGTAAAAATTAAATTAAAAAAAATCAACGGAGGCAAAATTTTCTGTGTTCACCTGGACTCCTGCCTTGGCAGTAAAAGGGGGGATGTTAGCTGCTCCAGAGTTAGGGGAAACCCATAGGGGGTTTTGAAGGGCATATGGAAGAGCGGCATGGGTCCTAACCCTTTAGGGCTGAGGTGACACCCCGCTAGTACCTGGCCTTTCTTGAGGCTCTCCATTTCTGGTGGAAGCCACTGCTCTACTAGTGGATGCCACTGCGCTACTTGTGGTAGCCTGCTCCTCACCAGAACGCCTTAGTTTGGTGGGCACACTTTCCTCTTCCTCCGATTTTGTAGCAGACCCACTGCTTAAAACGGGCTTGTAATCCATATCAGAATCAGACTGGGAGAGCTCCCCACTGCTCTCATCAGTCATGGTTAAGATTTGGTAGGCCTCCTCATAGGAAAATAATTTTTTAGACATACTGGGTGGGCTGCTCTAATGAAGCTGCACTGCTGGGTACTTATGAGGCTGCTGCTGGTTGCTGATGAGGCTGCTGCTGGGTGCTGATGAAGGTGCACTTGTGGGTGCTGATGGGGGTGCACTGCTGGGTGCTGACCAGGGTGCGCTGATGGGGATGCACTGATGGGTGTTTACCGGGGTTCATTGATGGGTGCTGACAAGAGTGCGCTGATGGGGGTGCACTGTTGGGTGCTGATGAGGGTGCACTGATGGGAGCTGATGTGAAGTGATGAGGGTGCACTGATGGGCACTGATTAGGTTGCACTGATGTGCAATAATGCTCTGCACTGAGGCTGCAATGATAAACTGCCACTGATGTGCACTGATGGATGCTAATGAGGATCCACAGATATAGTGGCACTGATGTGTACAATTAAGTGGCACTGATGTACACTGATAAGCTGCAGTAATTAGATAGCACTGACGGTAACTGATGATCACTGATGTGTGCACCGATAAGTTGCAGTGATGAGGCAGCACTGATGGGCACTGATAAGCTGCAGTGATGAAGCAGCACTGATGAGCTGCAGTGATGAGGCAGCACTGGTGGACACTGATGAGCTCTCACTAATGGGCACTGATGAGCACCGATATGCACAGTTGGGTACTGATGAGCACTGATATGCACAGGTGGGCACTGATATGCACGGATGGGCACTAATGAGCACTGAAATGCACAGATGAGCACAGATCGGCACTCATTGGTGGGCACTTATGAGCACAGATGGGCACTGACGGGCACTGATATGCACTCACTGGTGGGTACTTATGAGCACAGATAGGGCACTCACAGTTTTAGGACCTGATTCTCTCTCCGTTCCTCACACTCGGTATTAGTGTGAGGAAAGGAGAGAGAAAACCCAGCCATGACCCTGCTGTGTTTACATTTGTGATCTCTCTGTCCAATGACGAGCGATCACAAATGTAAACAGCCGCTGTAATTGGCCACCCTCGGACACACCCATCACTTACAGTTCCCGATGCACGCCACCAGGGGCATGCTGGAAGTGCGATCACGGGAGGACGTCATATTATGCCCTCCCAGAACTGTCCAGCAGCGGTGAAGCCGTCATTTGGCAATCGGCAAGTGGTTAAGAGCACCTGTTTAGTGTATCTCTAGATACTTATATAACAAAATAACTGGGAGAAGAGAAACCTTTTGCCCCAGAAAAATAAACCTAGGTCACCTGGTGGGAAACCCTTTCCTCTGAGCTTAACAGGAGTTCCTTTTGCCTCTCACACTCCTCATAGTTCAAGCAGTGTCGCTGGACAGCTTGGCCAGGAAACATTAAACTGCAAGAGAGGCTCAAAAGTCAAGCATTTTAAGGGTCAACAGACCCACAGGCTTAAGGGTCAATGGTTCAGAAGGTGAAAGGCTTGAGGGTCAGGGGATCAGAGGGCTTAAGGGTCATCGTTTGGGAGGCAAAAGGCCAAAGGGTTGACCATCCAGGATGTTAAGCTCGGGGTTTAAGGGTTTCACTTCAGGCGCTAAACCTTCAAATCTGCAGGCAAGTCTTCTTTCCAATGAAGGTATTCCCTCACTTGATCAACTGGGGGGAAGTCTGCTAGTCTTTTTGGCTCCCTGGTCCCAGGTGTGACGGGCGCGGCGTCAGACCCCAGCCCTTCTCACCAACTTGTTACCGAAGGACCAGCCAATCTAAGACCACGCTGCCTCTTGCGTAACAATGCCACTCTCAGCCGCACCCTGCACAAAGAAACCCAGAGGAGACTTAGGTAAATTGAGGTAGATCCTAAATTTCTAGATGTCGGTGCTGCAACCATATCATCATTTGGTGTACCTGGACCTGATCTTGGATACAGTCCAGTCCAAGGTGTTCCTCCACTGGTAGAAGCTTTTTGTTTTTCATTCCCAGGTTTAGACACTGTGACCAAGAGTTGGCCTACCCTCCACTTCTGCATTAAGGTTCTAGGCTAAATTGAAGCCTCATTTGGGCAGTAGTGCATTCCCAATTTCACTCCAGACCACTGCAACTCAGTGTTCTGGCAAAGTATACACCGACGTGTTGGATGGCAAGCCTAGCTCTGACATTGTAAAAATCTTTCCTCCCAGCCTTTCCAGCTGGGGTTGGGGAGTCAAAGATACCCTCCAAGTGAACGGGACCTGGGACTTGGAGGAAACTCATCCTCTAATCAATGTTCTGGAGCTTTAAGGTTCTGGATCTTAGAGCGAAAGTTCAGTCGGACAACATCATACCGGCGGCTTATATCAACCATTGCTTTCCCGACTCATTGAGACAGCGGCTGTACAACTGGCCTGAATAAGGTCAAATTAGTGAGGCTATGGCACCACAATCTGCAGCATTCTCCTGTGAGCCCAGACTAGCGGTGATGACATGCCCCCAGGGGGTGAGTCCATAACAGCTATTTGCAGAAAGTGGCCCTCATTCATCCAGGTAGACTGAGAACATCTAATGGCTGAAAGGAATTACTGGGTTGGAGGGAACTCTGGATTGGAGGTAAGAATTGCAGCAAAAACTGCTTTTTATTGCTCATACTGCATAGCAACAAATTTAAAATATAAACTAGAGGTCTGCTGTAAAGTGTAAGGAAACTTGTGAAAATAGTTTTGCAAGCCTTTTTGAACTGAACTGATTGATCCTTCCCTCCTATTTATTACCTGCATACTTACCTGGTTCAGGTACCCTGCCCAGCTTCATCCTGTCATGATATTTAGCTCTCAGTTTTACTGCCTGCGCTTGTGCATTAGAATCATGCAGATTTCTCTGAGGCTGGGAGTTGGATCAGGAGTCAGATCTTAGATCAGCTCGGTGTGCGAGGGACACAAGAAACTAAAACTATTTTTTAGGCCTCATTCACATCTGAGCATAGCAGAATTGCATGATTCTGGAACTCACCAAAACGTGCATTTGGGTGGCTTTCTTTGTTAATGGCACCTCAAATGTGCATGACAAAGCTCACGAAAAATGCACTATTCAAAAACGTTGGCTCCAAAAAAGGTACAAGAGCTACTTTGCAATGTTTTTAGAGTAGGGGGCAGCCCATTCAAGTGAATGCTATTGCTTCAAAAACACGCAAAAAAAGGTGTGAAAGATGCGACACTCCCGCGTCGCTCAGCTATGAATTTTGCCTTAATATTTCCTTACCCTTTAACAGCCTGTTGTAACATCATTCTCTGCAAATTATCATTTTGAGAAAAGTTATTAGATCAATTCTTTATTTAGCATGCTGGGTCATTGCAATCATAGATATCTTCTGGCTGTTCAAACAACAAAAAGTAAACAACCAAAAAATATTAATTAATTACCCTTAAATCCTACATGTGACAATAAGAGATCTTGCAATGTGCTTATGCTGTTTGTTCACTTAAGATTTTTTTAATAAAGAATGTTTTTGAATATGAAATAATTATTTGTCAAATCTTTGCAAAACTCATCCATGATATGTTTTCTGCTGTGCTGGGTGTTATATTTTATATTAAGATATAGCTTGTTTAATGCTGTTGCGCATGTATATAAATGCAGGTTGGCTTTTTTACTGAACAGGAAGCACAACAGTGTTAGAACAGTCAGTCAACGCCTGATGAAACCTTCTTCCGTAATTTAAAAAAAGTGACTCCTAATATGTGCAAGCTTCCTGCATTACATATTACAAGTTGCAGGTTTTGCCTAGGATTCTCATGAGCTTCTTTCCCAGGTAAATTATTATTATACAGGATTTATAAATATATGTTTTATGTTTAGAAAACTTTTATTGTTTAGATGTAGGAAAAAATACTCCATTACTTCGAGGACTAGATTTGTATTAGTCTCTGGAAACTCAAAAGTATTCTTTCTGTATCTGTATAAATGGTTGCTTTAGAAATGTGGAACTTGTTCCGCTGATAAAAAGCCAAACATTGTGACCTCCATGTTCAGAGCCTCAGCTGGGACACTGAATTGATGGAACACACTGGATTGTTTATACACAGGCAGAGAATTCACAGGCACCACTTTAGAGAGGGTGCAGAAATGTCAAGAGTCATTTTTTTCAACCCTTTTCTAAATAATCTGTCAGAAATAGATGTGATGTAGAGCATTGAGCTCAGACTGCAGATTATTCTGAAGGTGATCCTTACTCTGCCATATGAACATTTAAAAGAAATAGTTTTATTTCTAGTGGGAAGACACACACTGATAATATATGAAATATATTAATTTTATTTTATGGACATGTATAGTGAGGGTTGTTTTTATTTATAAAGGTGCAATCAATCTACTGAAACATGAAAATATTGGTTGCAAACTTAAGATACTTGTTTATCTTTAACCCTGATAGTGTCCCTTTCTTCTGAGTGGCTTTGCTTACAAACATTGGAGCATCAAATAAAGATTGTATAGTATAGAAACAACTGTCAAGAAGCTGCATTCCTACTCAGCAGCACAATGAAAGCATGGTAACCCAGTAAATGCAACATATACGTAACCTACTACAGAGCTGACCCCACAATATTTTTATGGTGTAAACTTCCTTCATAAGAGCAAACACTATATAGCACATCATATAAAAAGTAGCGCTGCTCAAAGCTTCCTGCATGTCATCCCATCAGCTCTTCCTCTGTACCAGTTGCTTTAGGAGCACGTCTTGTTCTGTCTATCCACAGTAGTTAAAAAGCCGTGGGATTAAAACTTTCCAAGTTGCACCCATTGTTTGTTCATCTTTACAAAAGCTGTGTATATCAGCCATGTCACTTAATTAAAACACGGGCTTAAGCTACTGCCCCTACCCATACGTAACTTCCCAGTAACGCATTTCACCCAGACTGGACCCAGGCTGAGTGAGAAGTGTTAGAGGGGCATGGCCAACATGCGGGAACTGTAGCAAAGCCTGAGTTTTCACTAAGTGACATGGTTAATATACATGGAGTGCAGTCCTAGGCTTTGCATTGCTATATATAATACATCTTATTATCTTTATTACCAAAAAAGCCTTTACTGTGTGCCCCTTTGATCCCAGTTTCACTTTATTACTAAGAGCTCCTATGAAACCAGTCAAGCACTACTCTCAGTTAAATATCCAGTTGACCACAAAGGTACTCTCATTGGACATGTGGTGCGCAAAGCTTATTTATAGGGCAGGGCTTAATCCCAAAGTTGATGAAGTTTATCCTCTATCTAGGCATCTGTACAACCTGGAGTTCTTCTTTAAGTTTTCCTGGTGATATACTGAGCACCATTTACGGAGCAAAGATTTATAGTCAGCCCTGAAGGTCTTTGCATTGGATTACAAGATCATATATAGAGTTTACTTATTTATTGGTTTTAGGAACTGTATGTCATGCTTTTATGCTGATTGCTGTTCTTGGATAATATAATATCTTAGGTGACTGACTGTCAGTATGAGTTTCTTTTAAAGTATAACTCTAGTTTAACAATAAAACAATACCTTCTAGATGAATTATAGACTGTAAGGATTTTAGGATACCTTTTCTGCAGAGGCACAGCAAAACCCTACTTCAAGGGATGCCTGTAACATGACTTACTGCTAACGTCTGGGGAAAACATTGGGCCACTCTCACAAGCAGAAAACATTTCAAGGGGAGTCTTGTTTACATACAGTGCCTCATTTCAAGCTAGTGGCATTTTAATTTTTTTGACAGTTTTTAATCTTTTAATGGCTGCAGACCTAAATTGAAGTTCTACAACCCCAATTAAAATAAGTTGGGATGCTATGTAAAATCTACATAAAAACAGAATGCTATGATTTGCAAATTTCATAAAACCATATTTTATTCACAATAGAAAATATATCAAATGTTTAAACTAAAAAAAGTACCATTTTAAGAAAAAATAAGGTAATTTTTAAATTGATGGCAGCAACGTCAAGACTCGCCAAAAAAGAACTATCTGAAGACAGATTTTTCAAAGGTTTTATGGACTGATGAGACAAGAGTGACTCTTGACGGACCAGATGGATGGGGCTGTGGCTGGATCAGTATACTTCGACTCAGACGCCAGCCAGGTGGAGGTTGGGTACTGGTATGGGCTAATACTATTAACCACTTGACTACTGGGCACTTTCACCCCGTTCTGCCCAGGCCAATTTTCAACTTTCAGTGCTGTCACACTTTGAATGACAATTGCGCGGTCATGCAACACTGTACCCAAACCAAATTGTTATAATTTTTTTGAGACAGAGCTTTCTTTTGGTGGTATTTAATCACCACTGGGGTTTTTATTTTTTGCTAAACAAGCTACAAAAAAAAAAAGTTTTCTTAGTTTCTGTTATAAAATGCTATAGAGAAGTAATTTTTCTCCTTCACTGATGTGTGCTGATGAGGCTGTACTGATGAGCACTGATAGACAGCACTGATGGGCACTGATAGGTGGCATTGACAGGCACTGATAGGTGGCATTGACAGGCGGTGCTGACTGGCACTGATAGGTGGCACTGATGGGTACTAATGGACTGCACTGATGAGGAAGCTCTGATAGATGGCACTGATGGGCATTGACAGGCATAACTGAAGGGCATTGATATGCGGCACTGATAGGCAGCACTGATAGGTGGCAGTGATGGGCACTGATAGTCAGCACTGACTGGCACTGATAGGTTGCACTGATAGGTGGCATTGATCGGCATCACTAATGGGAAGCAGAAGGCAGCTCTGATGGGCACTGATTTGTGGCATTGATGGACACTGATATTTGGCACTAATATCTGGCATTGATGGGCACTGATTGACGGCAATGATGGGCACTGATGGGGCTGCACTGATCATCAGGGCACTGATGATCAGTGCCTTGATTATCAATGTAGATGTCTCCTCTGAGAAATGCCGTTTACCGGCTCTCCTCACATACTGTCAGCGTGAGGAGAGGACTGCCGATAACCTTCATTTCCTGTTTACATGTGATTAGCTGTGATAGGACACAGCTGATCACATGGTAGAGCCTACGTCATTGGCTCTATACTGCAATCAGTGATCTGCTGTGTCCTAGGGACACAGCGCACCACCGATCGCCGTGTGCCCCCAGGGGTGCACATGCGCAGCTAGAGTGGGAGGATATTATATGACATCCTCCCAGAACAAGAGAGTTCCCGCCTGTCCATCATTTCCCTAGACTGCGGGCGGGAGGTGGTTAAAGGTGAGCTAGTTGGACCTTTTTGGGTTGAAGATGGACTCAAAATTAACTCCCAAACCTACTGCCAAGAGACACTTTTCTTCACAGTGGTACAGGAAAAAGTCTGCATCTTTCAAGAAAACCATAATATTTATGCAGGACAATGCTCCATCACATGCATCGAAGTACTCCACTGCATGGCTAGCCAGTACATGCCTAAAAGGTGAAAGAAGAATGACATGTCCCCGTTCCTCACTTGACCTAAACCCTATTGTGAACTTGTGGGCCCTTCTTATTGGGAGATTTACAGTGAAAGAAAACAATACAACTCTCTGAACAGTGTCTGGGAGGCTGTGGTTGCTGCTGCATAAAAAGTTGATCTTCAACAGGTCAAGAAACTGACAGACTCCATGAATGGAAGGCTTATGACTGTTATTGAAAAGAGGGGTGGCTATATTGGTCACTGATTTTTATTAAGTCAGAAATGTTTATTTGTAAATTTTAAGTTGTTCATTATTCTCACTTTAACAGATGAAAATAACTAAGTGAGATGGGAAAATTTTTGTTTTTTATTTAGTTGCATAATAATTCTGCACACTAATAGTCGCCCAATAATTGTACACACATACAGTCAGGTCCATAAATATTGGGACATCAACACAATTCTAACATTTTTGGCTCTATACACCACCACAATGGATTTGAAATGAAATAAATGTGCTTTAACTGCAGACTGTCAGCTTTAGTTTGAGGGTATTTACATCCAAATCAGGTGAACGGTGTAAGAATTACAACAGTTTGCATATGTGCCTCCCAGTTGTTAGGGGACCAAAAGTAATGGGACAGAATAATAATCATAATTTAAACTTTCACTTTTTAATACTTGCTTACAAATCTTTTGCAGTCAATTACAGCCTGAAGTATGGAACGCATAGACATCACCAGATGCTGGGTTTCATCCCTGGTGATGCTCTGCCAGGCCTCTGCTGCAACTGTCTTCAGTTCCTGCTTGTTCTTGGGGCATTTTCCCTTCAGTTTTGTCTTCAGCAAGTGAAATGCATGCTCAATTGGATTCAGGTCAGGTGATTGACTTGGCCATTGCATAACATTTCACTTCTTTCCCTTAAAAAACTCTTTGGTTGCTTTTGCAGTATGCTTTGGGTCATTGTCCATCTTCACTGTGAAGCGGCGCCCAATGAGTTCTGAAGCATTTGGCTGAATATGAGCAGATAATATTGCCCGAAACACTTCAGAATTCATCCTGCTGCTTTTGTCAGCAGTCACATCATCAATAAATACAAGAGAACCAGTTCCATTGGCAGCCATACATGCCCACGCCATGACACTACCACCACCATGCTTCACTAATGAGGTGGTATGCTTAGGACCATGAGCAGTTACTTTCCTTCTCCATACTCTTCTCTTCCCATCACTCTGGTACAAGTTGATCTTGGTCTCATCTGTCCATAGGATGTTGTTCCAGAACTGTGAAGGCTTTTTTAGATTTTTTTTGGCAAACTCTAATCTGGCCTTCCTGTTTTTGAGGCTCACCAATGGTTTACATCTTGTGGTGAACCCTCTGTATTCACTCTGGTGAAGTCTTCTCTTGATTGTTGACTTTGACACACATACACCTACCTCCTGGAGAGTGTTCTTGATCTGGCCAACTGTTGTGAAGGGTGTTTTCTTCACCAGGGAAAGAATTCTTCGGTCATCCACCACAGTTGTTTTCCGTGGTCTTCCGGGTCTTTTGGTGTTGCTGAGATCACCGGTGCGTTCCTTCTTTTTAAGAATGTTCCAAAGAGTTGTTTTGGCCACGCCTAATGTTTTTGCTATCTCTCTGATGGGTTTGTTTTGTTTTATCAGCCTAATGATGGCTTGCTTCACTGATAGTGACAGCTCTTTGGATCTCATCTTGAAAGTTGACAGCAACAGATTCCAAATGCTAATAGCACACATGAAATGAACTCTGGACCTTTTATCTGCTCATTGTAATTGGGATACCGTTCACCTGATTTGGATGTAAATACCCTCAAATTAAAGCTGACAGTCTGCAGTTAAAAGCATATCTTGTTTGCTTCATTTCAAATCCATTGTGGTGGTGTATAGAGCCAAAAATTTTAGAATTGTGTCGATGTCCCAATATTTATGGACCTGACTGTAGATATTTTCCTAAGAAAGCCAAAACCTCACTTTTACTTTCTTTCTTTTTGCGGTTTATTAACATTTTGGATTGACCGAGAGGACTATAGTTCAATAGTGAAAATAATCCTCAAAAATACAACTTGCCCAATAATTGAGCACATAATGTGTCATGGACATTACTGCATGAGCTCAGGAATACTTCCAGAAATCACTGTCTGTGCACACAGGTTGCCGTGCCATCCAAAAATGCAAGGTAAAGCTCTATCATGCTAAGAAGAAGCCATATCTGAACATGATCTAGACCAAGTCAGTTCCCCCCAGTGTCAGAATGCCCACCGCAGTTCCGCTATAAGTCGCCGCCATTTTTATTTTAAAAAAAATTCCAGTATCTATACCGCCATTTGTAAACACTATAACTTTCACGTAAACCAATCAATATTCACTTATTGGGATTTTTGTGTAGCAAAGACATGTAGCAGAATACATTTTGGACTAAATTTATGACTAAATTTTATTTTTTTACTGGACAAAGCAGAGTCAAAAATATTGTTTTTTTTTCTCAAAATTGTAGGTCTTTTTTTATTATAGCGAAAAAAATAAAAACCGCACAGGTGATCAAATACCACCAAAAGAAATCTCAACTCGTGATGAAAAAAATTTCATTTGGGTGCAGCATTGCATGACCGCGCAATTGTCAGTTAAAGTAACGCAGCGCCGTAATGCAAAAAATGGCCTGGTCAGGAAGGGAGGGGGGGGAAATCCTCTGGAGGGCAAATGGTTAAGTAACATTTAATTACAAAATTAATTGTTTAGCAGCAGTAATTGGTAAGCAAAATTGGGATTTTCTTTTTGAAAGACCACCGTCCATGTTGCTCCTGTATATTATTTCATTGCTTTTTATCAATTTACCAATTTACTGATCCTGTGTTATGGCAGCTATATATACATCTTCATTGTTTCAAGTTACTTCATCTATCAGCTGCCCACACCTTTCTTCTTTACCTGTTTTCTGCTAGCAGAATGGTGGGAAATTTTGAAACACTGCTTTTTTGACTCATTAACCGTCAAAAACTTTTCAGAAAGAGCTTTGTGCTGGGATTAAGGACTGAAGAGTGGGATTTACTACAACCAGAGGCATATCAGGAAGGTTATTTGAATGCTGCACTTAGTTAGGAATGTGCCATACAGAACCTCAAGTTAAATCCTTAACATCTCAGGACGGCAGCTAATGATGTGCATAATTACACTGACATCAACTCTTAGCCCTACTTCTGTCTCTTGTAGGATTTAAGACAGCTCGGACCTCCTGTGAGTTATGTACCGTAACAAGCTACAGTCAGGATCTGTGCAACAAGTGACACACAAGAATCACACTTGTCCACTAGAGCCAAAAAAACAAAATCTAGTTGGTTTGTGTGTGTCTTTGCACTTCTTTTTGCATTTATAACTAGCTTCACTGCTGCTATTGTCTTTTAAACCATTGTATTGGTTTTGAAATAACTCTTAGGCCTGGTTCACACCAATGCAGTTTGCATTTGATCTGTTTCTGCAGTGCTTTTTGTGGTGTGTTTTGCATTTTTGCACAAGTGTTTTTGACAGGTTTTTTTTCAAGTGTTTTTTATGTGTTTTGCATTTTTTATGCTTTTTTTGTTGTCCAACTTGTTGCTGGGCAGATAAAAAATGCAAAATATGTCAAAAAAGCACTACATGCATTTTCTGCAGCATCTCCATTGAAGTATGTTGAACCAAAAATGCTGTATTTTGCATTTTAGAAAAGTCCCTGGCCCTTTCCAAAAATGCAGCAGCTGAAAAACAGATGTGAACATGTCCCACAGGAAACCATGCTAAATAGACTGTAGTGCATTTCTGCAAAAAGCACTAAAAAACCCATTGGTTTGAATCTTATAAAATATCATGAGTAATAATTTTGTTTCTTAAAGTGGTTGTAGAGGCTAACATGCATTCCCCACATGACTCAGTATTTTTTTCACCCCCTCCCCTCCCGGATACTTACCTGAGTCCTATCTTAATCCAGCACTATGCCCGCCTGCAGCTGCTCTCTTCTCTCTCTGCTCACTGAAGCAGCAGCAGGAACCATTGGCTCCTGGTGCTGTCAAACAAATCCTTTGACCATTGAGTGAGGGTGGGGCAGAGCTGCACTATGTGTCTCTAGATGCACACAGTCGACTTGAGAGAGAGTCCCAGGAAAGGAGGTTTGGAACCACATTAACCATTTGCCACCCGGCCTATGGTCAAATGACAGCCGGGTGAACACTTCTTCCCTCCGGGAGGGTGTCATATGACACCCCTCCTGGATCACACTTTGCGCATACCTGCAGGGCTGCGCTTTGGCAAGATCTGTGTACTGGCCCCGTTGCCAGTACCATGTGACCTGCTATGACCAATCACAGCAGGTCACATGACAGTTGTATACAATAGATGGCTTCCTTTCATGCCATCCATTGTATACAACTGTGTCTAGCTATGAATGGTCACAGCGATCACATACACAGGCTGGGCCAATCACAGCTAATCACAACAAAAAAAAAACCTGAATGAATCGATTTCATTCAGTTAAATGCTTACTTACAGCAAATAAATAATTTGCTATAAGCAATCAAATTGTGTAAAAAAAAAAATAATGATCACTTCCCCAAAGTAGTACAATGTTACTATGGTAACATTATACTAATTTGACCATAGTGGCGTATGAAAAAAAAAAAAAAAGTAATAAAAAATAATTAAAAAATTATCTTTTTTTTTTTTTTACTGTCACCAGTCAGTGTCCTTGATCACCACCACCACACCAGTTATATGATGACGCTATACTGCACTGGTGACAGTATGTAAAAAAAATTGTGAAAATAATTTTTTTCATTTTTTCATTTTCCGAAAAATTATAACAAAAAAATCGCCATGCCTCTTACGAAATACATTGGACTGTTGGGGGATATCTGTACTGTTCTGACATTTTCGGGCCTCAAGAAATTAGATTGCCTGTCAGTACTTCAGGATTGATCAATTTTCAGATATAGCCCATAGTTTGTGAACTCTATACCTTTCCTACAAATTAAATAATAAACACTGATTTGGGTTATTTTCACCAAAGACATGTAGCAAAATACATTTCAGCCTAAATTTATGAAGAACAATTATTTATTTGCAAACTTTTACAACAGAAACAAAGAAAAACGTGGGTTTTTAAAAAAAAGTCTGTATTTTTTTTGTTAATTTAGCAAAAAATAAAAACTCCAGTGGTGATTAAATACCACCAAAAGAAAGCTCTAATTGTGTGAACAAAATGATGAAATTTTAGTTTGGGTACAGTGTTGCATGACCGCGCAATTGTCATTCAAAGTGTGAGAGCGCTGAAACCTGAATATTGGAAGGAGGTAAAAGTGCCCAGTATTGAAGTAGTTAAAACATATCTATGGTCAAATTGTAAAATCATATATTTATTTCTGTATTTCAGTTATTTCTAGCCTACTCCAATAATCTGAATGCTTTAGATTGTAAGCTCCATGAGCAGGGCCCTCATATTCCTTCTGTACTGAAATGTATTGTAATTGTACGGTCTCCCTTATAGTATAAAGCGCTGCACAAACTGTTGTCGCTATATAAATCCAGTATAATAATAATTTTAAGGTTTTTAAACTTATTTCATGAAGATCCCCACACATTTACTTACTTGAATTCTATGACATGCATTCACAATGCCCTGTGATTAGGCAATACTGTGTCACAGACAGGGGTGTCCCTAGGGTTGGTGTTACCCGGTGCGATAACACTTGGTGATTCCATGCAGAATGGATCAGATCTGCGGATTGAGCATAATGGATCGGACTCTGATCCATTATGTTCCCCAGTCCGCAGATCCGATCCATCCTGCAGGGATTGTCGGCTTGCTTTACAACTTACCTGTTCGTGGGGCGGGTTCGGTATCACCCCGTGCGGTAGGTGTCACCCAGTGCGGGCCGCACCTGCCTCGGGACGCCACTAGTCACAGAATTCACAGAACCTGCCTTCTGAACTAGAGAGGTGCTGAGAGAAGGAGCTTCAGCAGACAAAATCAGTACTGGAATTGCTGGTTGCAGGAAGCAAGGTACCATGGGATATGTAGTCCTGAGAAATTGAATGGAAACAGAAGATCAGCAGCTGCAAAGCATGCAGAGAATCCAGTAAGCTGTGGAAAGAAATAGCCAGGAAACAGGCAGCGCTCACAACATGAAATAAGGCTTTTCAAGTTAGCGTATATTGGTTTGTCAAAAATAACTATGCTATTACAATGCTGACATTATGAGAATTAGATTATGTCATTTACATCCGCTATTAGCCTTGTACATTAGTGTGGTGCTGCATGATATTTGTGTCACAAAAGCTTTTACTGCACATAAAGCTCCACTATAGTGAAATGAGATTTCCTTTTAATAATTTGGAGCAATGTGTCTAAATCATGTTTAGAAAAGGTCATTTTATCCAAAAAATGTCTAGTACTAGGTTAACAGATAGCAGTTGTATTATTTTTTTTTATACATTGTGTTTTCAAATATTATACTGAGCACGGAGCAATTACATGGGATGTGGGGCTTCCATGCAACAGGTCTACTTATATAGTAAGAATGAAGGGATTGTGTTTCAGCCAACTAAAGCTTAAATTTCATTTGTCACACATTTACTTCTTGTTCATTGAACCCATGTTTAAATGGATGGGTGTATGTCTTGTTTTATTAATAATAGTGGGAATATGTCTGCTCTGGACTTCCAACAGTTAATTCCCGTCAGTACTAAGATGTAATGGATCACATCACAAGCTCTTGTCTCCCTCAATTACCTGCTGCTGTAGCTGTGTATGGCGTGCAGAGTTGCCCAAAGGTGTTAACAATTTAATCCTTATTACCTGGCCTTTGTTACATGCCAGCAGGAAGAAGTGATCTGGAACCTCTGGCATCACATAACCAATATTAAGTTTCCAGCTCAGGTGCTTTCAGCATGTTTTATTTATATTTATGGAGCGTTCATGTGTGTAGAGGAGTCCTTCCTGTCATATTTAGGGAAAAGATAAGGTATAATTAAAATGGAGTATGTGAGAGTAAGCTGCATTGTGCTGCTGTATACTGCAAAGATATGTGTTAGTCTTTATTATAGCAGATGTTCTCATACAGTGACTAATTACCTAGCAGAATAGAATGTATATATGTATGTATGGGGAGCATACAACTCTCACGTCTAAATATTTGCTCCAATATTTCATAGGTGGGATAAAGAATTTCTTTGATGAATACATCACCTTGTGTTATTGTATTGTGAATTTCTGTTGGCTGAGATGCTAAACATTTGTTACATGCTTATGAATAGGCAAATCTGCTGAAGACTTGTTCATCTGGATGTGAGTGCATTTAATCAAAAATATATTTGACAGCTTTGGGGAATGCAGTTCGTGGCATCTATCACTTGGACAGTTATTTCTTCAATGCTTTACGTCTGTTATTCAATCACAGTAATAGGTGACATGAAGGGACTGTCTATTGCTTCAGTTGTATCCAATGCTTATCTAGTGAATGCTGCACTATACAGGCAATTTCTTCTTGAAAAATCTTTGTTTAGCAAAATTGGAGTAGTGTCATTGGAAACATTGGATATGTCCCATGCTGGGCAGATTTTGGACAAAAGTTTTAAAACTTTTAAAGGCCTTATTCAGCGGCCCTTTCACAAGAGACCCTTGGCATTCTCCATTCTTACTGTGTAGACTCCATGGATTCACCATACTACACCCCACCCCACATGAAAGCTTTACTTCTCTATAAGGTGTCTATCCTGGCTTTACATCTCTATAGGGTCCTATTATATCCCCCTCCACCGTTCTCTCTTTACCCTCCCATCTTCATTCCCTCTGTCTTTATTCTACCTCTTTATGGTGTGTCAAACAAAGGACCACAATGTCCCCTCCTTGTACATGTTAAAGTTTCCACTCACATAATTTTATCAGGTGGATACCTATGAGACCTTCTGGAACACAGGGTCTCGATAAGTTGCATGGGAGAAGCTCCCTCCTCCATTTCACTCCCCACCACCTATGGCTCTGTCTGCCATTTAGTTTTATTTATTGTAGGACAGTTGAATGTGGAATTTATAACTTTATATGAATCTCCATAACTTTGTTGAAGTTTATTCAGAAAAGTTTAATAAACATCTATTGAAAGTACTAGTAATTAAAGCCATATACTTGCTACTTCTAGAACAACATTTTATTTGTTTTATTTGAGAGTGGGGATCATCACGAATGAAATATTGGGGTTTATTTACTAAAGCTGAAGAGTGCAAAATCAGGCTCACTTCTACATAGAAGCCAATCAGCTTTTAACCTCAGCTTGTTCAATTAGCTTTGGCAATAAAACTTGAAAGCTGATTTGTTTCTATGCAGAAGTGAACCTGATTTTGCACTCACCCCACCTGATGTTTGTAGGTTTAGATATCACTGGTATTGACAGGGTAATACTTAATTTTTTTTGTGCACAAATGTTTTTTCATTCTGTACTTCGTTACGTGTGTTTATTGTTTACTATGGTGAATGTTATGTGACTTTATAATCTCCATTTCTCCAAAATGTACTTTTGATTCATTATAATTAATTATTATAAAAAGAATTTGGATTAAGAAGAGTTTGGATTTTATATATATATATATATATATATATATATATATATATATATACATACTGTATACATTTTTTTAATCCCCACTTTTTAATAATAAAAAGATTAAGTGACATTATATTGAAAAAAGTATTAGAACGCCTGCCTTTACATGCAAATGAACTTTAATGGCAACCCAGTCTTAGTCCATAGGGTTCAATATTGAGTTGGCCCACTCTTTGCAGCTATAACAGCTTCAGCTTTTCTGGGAAGGCTGTCCACAAGGTTTAGGAGTGTGTATATGGGAATGTTTGACCCTTCTTCCAGAAGTGCGTTTGTGTGGTCAGGCACTGATGTCAGACGAGAAGGCCTGAATCTCAGTCTCCACTCCAATTTAACCCAAAGGTGTTCTATTGCGTTGAGGTGCAGGCATGTCAAGTTCCTCCACTCCAAACTCGCTCATCCATGTCTTTATGGACCTTGCTTTGTGTACACATGCACAGTCATGTTGGAACAAGAAGGGGCCATCCCAAAACTGTTCCCACAAAGTTGGGAGCATAAAATTGTCCAAAATGTCTTGGTATGCTGACGCCTTAAGAGTTCCCTTCACTGGAACTAAGGGGCCAAGCTCAACCCCTGAAAAACAGCCCCACACCATAATCCCCCCTCCACCAAACTTTACACTTGGCACAATGCAGTCAGGCAAGTACAGTTCTCCTAGAAACTGCCAAACTCAAACATGACCATCGGATTACTAGGCAAAGAAGCGTAATTCGTCACTCCAGAGAACACTCTAGAGTCCAGTGGCAGTGTGCTTTACACCACTGCATTCGACACTTTGCATTGTACTTGGTGATGTAAGGCTTGGATGCACCTGCTTGGCCATGGAAACCCATTCCATGAAGCTCTCTACGTACTGTTGTGTTAATCTGAAGCCCACACAAAGTTTGGAGGTCTTTAGCTATTGACTCTGCAGACAGTTGGCAGTATCTGCGCACTGTGCGCTTCAGCATGTGCTGACCTTGCTCTGTCATCTTATGTGGTCTACCACTTTGTGGCTGAGTTGCTGTTATTCCCAGTTGCTTCCACTTTGTTATAATACCACTAACAGTTGGCCATGGAATATTTAGTAGCAAGAAAAGTTCTGGAATGGACTTATTGCAAATGTGTCAACCTATCACGGTACCATGCCTGAATTCAATGAGCTCCTGAGAGCAACCCATTCTTTCACAAATGTTTGTAGAAGCAGTCTGCATGCCTAAGCGCTTGACTTTATACCCATGTGGCCATGGAGGTGATTGGGACACCTGAATCAAGTGATTTGGAGGGATGTCCCAATACTTTTTGCAATATAGTGTGTGTATGTATATAAATATATATATGTGTATATATATATATATATATATATATACACACACACACACAGTCAGGTCCATAAATATTGGGACATCAACACAATTTTAAAATTTTTGGCTCTATACATGAAATGAACAAGATGTGCTTTAACTGCAGACTGTCAGCTTTAATTTGAGGGTATTTACATCCAAATCAGGTGAACGGTGTAGGAATTACAATAGTTTGCATATGTGCCTCCCACTTGTTAAGGGACCAAAAGTAATGGGACAGAATAATAATCATAAATCAAACTTTCACTTTTTAATACTTGGTTGCAAATCACAGCAGTCACATCATCAATAAATACAAGAGAACCAGTTCCATTGGCAGCCATACATGCCCACGCCATGACACTACCACCGCCATGCTTCACTGGTGAGGTGGTATGCTTAGGATCATGAGCAGTTCCTTTCCTTCTCCATACTCTTCTCTTCCCATCACTCCGGTACAAGTTGATCTTGGTCTCATCTGTCCATAGGATGTTGTTCCAGAACTGTGAAGGCTTTTTTAGATGTCGTTTGGCAAACTCTAATCTGGCCTTCCTGTTTTTGAGGCTCACCAATGGTTTACATCTTGTGGTGAACCCTCTGTATTCACTCTGGTGAAGTCTTCTCTTGATTGTTGACTTTGACACACATACACCTACCTCCTGGAGAGTGTTCTTGATCTGGCCAACTGTTGTGAAGGGTGTTTTCTTCACCAGGGAAAGAATTCTTCGGTCAGCCACCACAGTTGATTTCCGTGGTCTTCCGGGTCTTTTGGTGTTGCTGAGCTCACCGGTGCGTTCCTTCTTTTTAAGAATGTTCCAAACAGTTGTTTTGGCCACGCCTAATGTTTTTGCTATCTCTCTGATGGGTTTGTTTTGTTTTTTCAGCCTAATGATGGCTTGCTTCACTGATAGTGACAGCTCTTTGGATCTCATCTTGAGAGTTGACAGCAACAGATTCCAAATGCAAATAGCACACTTGAAATGAACTCTGGACCTTTTATCTGCTCATTGTAATTGGGATAATGAGGGAATAACACACACCTGGCCATGGAACAGCTGAGAAGCCAATTGTCCCATTACTTTTGGTCCCTAACAAGTGGGAGGCACATATGCAAACTGTTGTAATTCCTACACCGTTCACCTGATTTGGATGTAAATACCCTCAAATTAAAGCTGACAGTCTGCAGTTAAAGCACATCTTGTTAGTTTCATTTCAAATCCATTGTGGTGGTGTATAGAGCCAAAAAAGTTAGAATTGTGTTGATGTCCCAATATTTATGGACCTGACTGTAGATATACACAAACACACACACATACTCTTGATGCACGATAGACTGTTCTTGTATATTATATTACTTTTTGTGTTTGTGTTCCCACTGTTGCTATCACAGTTGAGTCCAGCAGTAAATGTCTCAAGTGCACCCCATGTTCTTATACGGAAAGGTTTTACAGCAATAAAGTGGCTGCACCTTGTTTTTCCCACCCATCAACTGAAAAATGCCAGATATTAGTTTGTTGATCTTGTCCGTGATTAAGGTGTATTATGAACTCTGAGTGTGTTCTTAGCATATTGTTCAAAGCCTTTGAAAACCTTGTAAATCTCTCAGAACGACATTGCTTTCACTCCTTGTGCTTTCAATTTGAGTTGGCCATGCCCTGGGTGTGTACCTGTGATATACTACTTCCCAGTTTATGTTATATATCATTCTGACCTTCTGCATTTCTGGGTGGCATAACCTGTTAACTACCTTGGTTAACATGATACTAATTTTATTTTTATTATACCATAAATATTGTACATGTAGGAGCATTTTGTGACATATAAGCATATCTTAAAAAGGAGGAGCAGGTAAAAAAGGTGAATTTGATATACCAAATATGGTGAAGAAGTGAAAGATTAGGGTAGGGTTTTGTTTTATTTTTACATTTTTTATGAAAGGATGAGAATAATGAACATAAACAAAGCCAGTGATGCAGCCAGACTGGGATTTGTGGAAATGTTGCATTTTTCTGGGTCTAGGGTGGGAATGTTTAGCAGGTAACCCCTGATTTCATTATTCTATTTCATTTATTTTTATAGCAGAGCTCCAGACAGATAACTCAGTTTCTTCTATTATGGCTTCTTAAAATAAATTTGAATCTCTCTTGAAATCTACCTACTGTAATATTCTGCACAGCAAGTCTCAGAGTAGGAGGAAAAGAAGCATCATGCTACTGCATTGCGCTGTGCTTTCAATCATAAACAATGGAAGCTCATTGAGAAGAGAACTTGAGGAGTGATGATTTCTTCACAGTGCTGCTATACCTTCATTATCTAGTTACAGGCTAGCTAGGGTTCTAGGCCAGTCCTCACGTGCAGTGTAATCTGCAAAAACATCATAGGGAGATCAGGAGTTGACTATGCAGTCTGGCAGAGATGTTTGAAACAAAGGACTAGCTGAAGGGAATTGTCAGTCCTATTTATTTATGGTACTTCTATAGCGCTGTCAATTAACGCAGTGCTTTACATATATATATTGTACATTCACATCAGCCCCTAACCCTCAAGGATCATACAATCTAAGGTCCCTAACTCACATTCATACATACACATACCAATTTAGGGCCAATTTATACAGGAGTCAATTAACCTACCAGCATGTCTTTGGAGTGTAGGAGGAAACCGGAGTACCTGGAGAAAACCCACGCAGCCACAGGGAGAATATGCAAACTCCAAGCACGTGGTGCTATGGTTGGGATTCGAACCAACAACCCTAGTACTGCCAGAAGTGCTAACCACTTAGCCACTGTGCTGCCCAGTCTTTTGGCAACTAAGATAAAAGACATACATATAGTTCAACTAAGTATTTGCAGTAGTTGATTACCTGAAGTTCAACTTTAAGCATAAAGACTGGTACACACTATAATTTTTTTTTTCTGTTCAACCCAGTGGGCTGGAGGAAAAAAACTGATAGATTGCTGTAGTAATACAAATGATGCTGATGCAGCAATCTCCCTGCTGTGCTATTATGTCCTGACCGGGGAGCTGTCTGCCCCCCAGCCCCCACCAGAACACACTGATCAACGCTCGCAGCCATTGGCTGTGAACGCTGATCAGATGCCGGTCTGATGCTGGTTTTCCAGCATGTTCGTCGGCTTCTGTCGGACAGGCAGCTGTACACACAGGCTGAAAGTCAGCTAGTTTCTACCGTATTGGCTGATTTCAGCAGATATTTGGCCCTTGTGTACCCCGCCTGTGGAAAGGTAACAAAAGTATATATTAATTTACAGGTACAGTACTTGCATTTTTTTTTATCAAAGTTGGTCTATACCACTTTGTTTTGGTGAGTATGGGCAGTACCATAAAAAAAAGATTTTAGGATTAAAGTGAACCTGTACTTAGCCCAGCTGGACAAAGCTTTACTATAGTAAGTTCACTTTACTGTAAGTACCATGTCAAGCACGTACATACCTCTTCTATACAGTTGTGTTCAAAATAATAGCAGTGTGTTGAAAAAAGTGAATAAAGCTCAAAATCCTTCTAATAGCTTTTATTTCCATACACACAAATGCATTGGGAACACTACACATTCTATTCCAAATCAAAACATGAAGAAAAATATATCAAATTTGTGTTGTTCCTCTAAAAAAAATTGAAGAAAAGTGAATATTGGACTGTTCAAAAAAATAGCAGGGTTTGTATTCTTCTTTACAAACTCAAACATTCACTATATAAACTGAAAAATGTTTGAAGATTTTGCTTTCCTTTGAATCAATTAATATTTAGTTGTTTAAGCACTGTTTCTTAGAACTGCTGTACATCTGTGTTGCATGGAGTCAACCAACTTCTGGCACCTGTGAACAGGTATTCCAGCCCAGGATGATTGGACTACATTCCACAGTTCTTCTCTATTTCTTGGTTTTGCCTCAGAAACTGCATTTTTGATGTCACCCCATAGGTTTTCTATTGGATTAAGATCCGGGGATTGGGCTGGCCACTCCATAACGTCAATCTTGTTGGTCTGGAACCAAGATGTTGCACCTTTTACTGGTGTGTTTGGGGTCGTTGTCTTGTTGGAACACTCATTTCAAGGGCATTTCCTCTTCAGCATAAGGCAGCATGACCTCTTCAAGTATTCTGATGTATTCAAACTGATCCATGATCCCTGGTATGCGATAAATAGGCCCAACACCGTAGTATGAGAAACATCCCCATATCATGATGCTTGCGCAACCATGCTTCACTGTCTTCACAGTGCACTGTGGCTTGAATTCAGTGTTTGGCGGTCGTCTGACAAACTGTCTCCGGACACTAGACTCAAAAAGAACAATCTTACTTTCATCAGTCCACAAAATGTTGCGCCATTTCTCTTTAGGCCAGTCAATGTGCTCTTTGGCAAATTGTAACCTCTTCAGTACATGTCTTTTTTTCAATAGTGGGACTTTGCGGAGGTTTCTTGCAGATAGCTTGGCTTCACATAGGCGTCTTCTAATTGTAACAGTACTCACAGGTAATTTTAGACCTTCTTTGATCTTCCTGGAGCTGATTGTTGGCTGAGTCCTTGCCATTTTGGCTACGCTTCTATCCATTCGAATGGTAGTTTTTCGCTTTCTTCCACGTCTTTCAGGTTTTGGTTGCCATTTTAAAGCATTTGCGATCATTTTAGCTGAGCAGCCTATCATTTTCTGCACTTCTTTATATGTTTTCCCCTCTCCAATAAACTTCTTAATCAAGGTACCCTGTTCTTCTGAGCAATGTCTATAACGACCCATTTTCCTCAGAATTGCAGAGAGAAATGCACTGTAACCAGCATGTACAACATTTGCTGCCTTCCTTCCTTAAATAAGGGCAATAATTGCCACCTGTTTTTCAAAGAATGAATGACCTCACTAATAGAACTCCACACTGCTATTATTTTGAACATGCCCCTTTCAATTAGTGATTCAATTACACAGAATCAGCAGCATGCATGTCATGACTGTTGGGTCTGTTGGATTTCTATTACTCTACTACACCTGCTAGTAAATTATTTACCATGTAGAAATATAATTTCTACCAAAAACCGTGATTGATCAGGTTAGTGATGTCTGACTGCTATTATTTTGAACACAACTGTATATATATATATATATATATATATATATATATATATATATATATATATTTGTGTAAGATATATATATATTTGATATTTTTGCTGTATAGTACACGTTTTGTGGAAAGTCCTGTACATGAAATGCCTTCAGGGGATAGCACAATATAAATGTAGTGGTCATTCATGGGGGCAACGACAATATTTGGTACCATGCTATGTGCCCAAACATGCTTTTTGGATGAATACGCTCTGCTTTATCTCTATAAGATGTAAGTTGTTAGAATTTCTCTGCCTAAACTACTTGCTGCCAAGCAGGGACTGCCTTCATGTCTATGGGACTTTTCTTGTTTATAGAGTAACGCTTGTCTTTATGTATAATGTATGTGCCTAAGTAGAAGTGTGTACTACTTAAGATGCAAGCTGGAAGCTTGTGCAATGTTAACAGTCTGCATTTAATTTACTACACTTACAAATGTATGGTGCTCTTACTTACAAACAGGCATTTCCCTAACCAGATTTTGCTGTTTTGTGGGTTTAGTTCTAACTGGGACTCATTTATAAATACTGTAATGAAGGAAAGTGAATAGGGCACATGTGTGACTATTGGGTCTCATGACCTAAACTCTCATTATATAATACCTTCTTTTGACAGCCAGATTTGTATGAAGTGTTGTGCATACATACATTTTTCCTGTCATGTGCCCTGCACGTCCTAATGCAAAGACTATGGCAGTGAAGCAGTATGTCTGAGATCATATAAACTGTCAATAGGCATACATGTGCCAAGACTCATTAATCTGATGTCTCGTCCTTTGCCGATGCGCCTGCCCTCTTTGTGGCTGAAGAAAGGACTTCACCACCACTGCATTAATGCCGCTAAGTGTAAGAACTGCCATTCTTACATCTTGTTTGAAATATAGTTCATACATCTCCTCTTCTGTATTTCCCTATGTAATATTAAGTAGGCAATCATGCTGGTCCATCTGTCCCTTTTTGGTTACAGCTGGGGTTTCCCCTACAGGTTAGAAGATAACATTCAATTGTTTTTACTTTTTTTCATAGTAAATATTGATGAAAATCTAAATTATCCTCTTTGCTACTGTGTAGAACAATATTCTGATTGGCAGGGGCTACCATAAAGGGAGGTTGATGGCAGGGGCTGCCATAAAGGAACAGTGCATAGGCATGATCATTATGATATGCTTTCTTGTTCATCCTTGTGTTGATGCCTTCAGCAGCCATTGTGTGTTGAAAGTCTGATTAAAAATGATTACTTTTTAAGGATTTAAAGTGGTTGTAAAGGCTCAAGGTTTTGACCTTAATGTATTCTATGCATGAGCCCCATTGTGATCCAGAGATGTGCACGAGAGACTTGACTCTCCGGGAATTCTCCATCCTCATTGGCTGAGATAGCAGTGGGAGCTGCAGAGGTATGTTCACATTTTTAGAACTCTTTTTGGATTGAAGAGGGTTTTTTTTTCTTAATATTTTTTAGTTAGTAGTGTGCACTAGTAACATAATATATATTGTTACTAGTTTGCAATAATCAATGCAGACTTGTAACAGTCACAAGGCATTGATTACTTTCGGATTTTGTTTTTTGGTTTTGTTTTGGCAAAGGTGGGGTTAAAGGATCCTCTTAGAATTGAAATCATTCTGGCGCCATGGATGAAAACGTGGGTGTCCTACCTCACAGACCCTGTGCCTACACCTCAAAGTCTGCCCCTCCTTCCATCAAGGTTAATGGGAGATGTTTATCGTGGGCTGATGAAAAGGTTTTCACAAAGCCTGACTAAGTGGCTATGAAATGTTAGGGCTTTTGGATGAGCTGATCAGTAATGCTGGCTATAGAAAGCCCCTTGACATTTACAAGTTTAACCCCTGCACTACAGACATAGTGAAGGGGTCTCTCTGCTGACAAACAATAGAGGCTTTCCAATGTCGCATGACTGCAGAGAAAAGGGTCTGTGCACACTTATCTGATCCTCTTGTCTTCTTTCAAATGTAAATCATTTAACACCACTTTCCATTTTTCACAGTTTTATTGGAGCCAAAGTTTACAGAGCTCCAGAACATTTCTTTATTTCACAGATACTACAGTTTTAAAACCTCTACCAAGTAGGTTTCAGACTTTTCAAGCGGGATGTTTTTCCAACATGTGGTTGTAACTATTAAGGAGCTTGAAATAATTAGCAAATAAATTACAGCGAGAATGTACTTCAATTTTCCACTCCATTTTCAATTTTTTTTATTATAAAGTTTGAGTGGTTCTTCAAACAGATTCTCAGAAATATTAAAAAAATACCTTTTGGCACCATGGTGTGTACATTTTGCTTATGTGAAGTACAAAGATAGCTCCCTGGTTCTCTAGCATGTTCCATCTTATACCTATAATATTCCTATAATTTGTCTCCAACGCAATTCATTTGCCCTTACTGATTTGTTTTTAATTAATGACCGTCTTCTCTATTAGCAATTTCCTTGTTCCTGAATTCCCACTTACATTGATAGATTTCATTCTGAACTGAGCTTTATCAGTGCATCTCCTTTACAGAACTTTATGAGACGTGTGCAAATCAGATCATTTTTTTTTTTTTTTTTCTTGTAACGGATAGTATCTCAAAATTATACAAAATATTCAAAACAAAAATATATGAAATGAATATGTTTTATGGTAAGGGATCAAATTGTTCATATCACCCAGAAAACTTTTTCTCTGTTTATATGTTTTAGTAGTATTGTGTACAGTGGTATACAAAGGATATGCACAAAAATATTTACTCACTTGGTTTCATAACACGCATACTTTTTTTTATATGGTGCATTTGCTCACATTCAGAAGTCGCCTTGTCTGCATAATTTTTTTAGCCAAGTGAAAATGCAAATTTATTCGCTGAATAAAAAGGTAATGGGGTAATTTTCAAACCTTTAAGAATATTGTGCTAATTTTTACATATATATTTCTCATAGTTTAAAAACTGTATATGTAGTTATCTTTTCAGAAAAGCAGCGCAAAGAGAAAATGGTATTGTGTATCCAGTCTGATTTTGGTTCAGTCAAGACAGATAAGAAAAGATTCTGTTTGGTTACTGGTTTTGTGTACTTTGCAACGCATTCTCTGACATGTTGAAGAAGGCTAGAAGTGCTGTTGCAGCTCCAAATCTATATTCCAAAGATTTTATTTTTTTTTCTACTTACCTATTTAAAGCATAGTTGTATCTTCCACACAACTTTGCACCTAGAAACAGTTAAACCAACTTAATACTTGCTTTTTTTAAAGTACATATCAGAAAAACGTACATAGATATTTTTGTAATTTTATGGATCACTATAACAAAAAAGATCTAGGTAAAGTTATTACAGATGTAAATTTTCTATTAGTGTACTATATAGAATTCCGTTTTTATGATTGGTGTTACATGCTCAACAAGAACATAAAATACAACATATTTTCATTATGCTGTATATCTTGCTAAGTCAATTAATATTTTTCTCTGTAGAGGTAACTGGCAGTCAGGAGGTTGCATTACATAAGTATCTACTGTCCATTGTTTACAAAGTTAGTCACGTTTTCAACAATGTAATCTAGCTGTTCACCATGCACTAAAGTCTGAACTGTAAGACAATGCTGGTACTGTCTGATATTTACATAGAATTCATTTTAGCTCTATAATGTACTCTTTTTGAAAAAGTCATAAATTACAGGAAACCTTAATAAATGATAACTGACTGGTTTTCAGTACTGTTCTATGCAGAAACCCCTTACAGCTTATTTTATAAGTGCTAAGTGCTAATACTGTATATGCTATTGAAGTTACTGAGTGCTAGCGAAAGAGATGGCAATATAATCTCCAAACATTTGCTGGAGTAAAGAGCTCCAAGAAAAAAACACTAAGTTCTGTTAAATATACAGGGTTGGAAGCTATTTACCATTGTCTTCTTGTTATTTAATGCTCTATTTAGAAGAATTCCCTAATTTTTGGACAGTCCCAGAATATGAAGTTGGCCCTTCCATATAATCTAACCATTACAAACAACCCCATCCAGTAGTAAACATTCTACCGTCATCAGTCAGGTTTACATTGATCTATAGTGATTAAAGTGGTTCTAAACCTTAAGAATACAACTGTAATATATTGCAGCTTACTAACTCTCAGATGTAGTAACTGCATTAGTTTTCAGGCTAAGAACATTTTCAGCAAGAACAGAAAATACCTGTTGATCTTACCAGAAAAAAATTCAGTCTATGAAACTTATTGTGAATTCACCTGACATTAAAGAAGTACTTCTCCTATGGGTTACAGGAGTGCAGTTAGTTCTGTTCTCCTGTGACCCATATTACGCAGACTCCGGGCTAAAATCTGCTGTCCACTAATGTCACTGAGCCGGTTCAGGCTCCAAGAAATACCAACTATCAGAATCCACCCAGATTCCTGGACTGGCAGCTGGCTCAGCCAGCCGCTTCCGCTCCCTTCACAGCCCAGTGCTCCAGTGAGTGCTGGAGAGCCAGAGCAAAGAGCCGGTGACTGACAGTGACACTGAAGAGTGAGAACCTAGTGATCAACAGTCTCTGATTGCTCAATTCTTGGTTTTAGAGGCAGCGTGGGATAGATGCAGCATCAGATTGATGGTGCATCCACCTAGGTGAGTATCTGTTTGGTTTTTAATTCCCAAACTTCTCTTTCAAAAACAATGTTCCCTTCCTTCTAAGCTATCTCCTACTCCTGATATGATTAAGATAAAGAAGGGAAGACATGTTTGTAGTCCTGTCCTAGGATGACAGCCATGACTCTCCCTTAGATACCCTAGAACAAGAAATGTTGTATTTGCAGGATTACCAGGTAAAAATGAAGGAAACATCCAGAAAAAAATACAGCTGTCACATCTAAGGAATAGTAAGAGAAATTATATTAAATTTGGGTTTAGATATGCTTTAATTTGTAAAGTGTAACCTTCAAGGGTATATTTAAAAAGCAGCAAATGTGGCATTCAGATGTTTATTACAGGTGAACCTTCCTGGTTGATGTGTTTCAAATTACAAGGAAGGTCACATTCACCGCTCTATAATTCTGCCCCTTAGTGTACAAGTACAGCTGCAGCTCAGACTGGAAAAAAACCAAGGGTGCACACAGCGTACAATGATTACTTTTTATTTAGTGCAGGTCTCCTTTAAAAACCATAATTCATACTAAGATGGTACTGATTGTTTTTACAGTATTATAAAATCTTGTACAGTGGCTTAATAGTTGATTGATAAAATGTGAACTGGTGTGTCTTCATATATTCCAGGCCCGTAGTGGAGGAATATTGTCAGTATGGGTTATATTTAACACGTATTCTACAGTAATCATTTACACAAGGAGTAGCTTTTGGAACTTTGAATATACATTAATAAAGGATTTTTTTTTTCATTTTGGAGAAAAGTTACTGAACCTATTAGATTGTTTTCTTTTCAAGCATGTATTCCAGATGCTGAAATGGTCTGAGAATGCTGAAAAAAAGAGAAGGATTACATCTCTGCAGCATGCTGTTTTCTCAGCAGACAGTGATTTTACTTGTGCTGTTAATTCTTACAGGTCATTGTCCAGTCTGGTCGTCACCCCACTGTTCTTCAGAAACTTTGCCAGCTCCCCTTCCAGTATTTTAGTGACTCCCGGCTGGTCCGGCTGCTATTTCCTACACTGATTGCCGCCTGCTACAACAATCCACAGAATCGACTGATTTTGGAACAGGAGTTGAGCTGTCTGCTGCTTGCCACTTTTATTCAGGTACAGACCTGGGAGAGGGATCAGCACCTGTGTGTAGGAGGTGCCTGGGGAAGGGAAACAATGAGCTAGCAAAATAGAAAATAGAATAAATCTAGACTGCCCTGAGAAGTTTAGTATGTCCGTAAGTATGATTTTTTGTAATTGCGTATGTTTTTTAATATGCAAATTTTTTATAACATAACTATAAAAGCTAAATTGATGTTTTTTTAACAAACCTCTTACAAAACTCCTAGTTAATGATTTGAACTGTGCAGTATTACGGGTGTATTTCTACTATTTTAATGAATAGGATTCACAAAGAAATTTAACAAAGAAAAGGAAGGACTAAAAGGTAGCATAGAATCAGTTGATCCCTAATATTAACATAATGGGTTATCACATGGGTTTCAGACAGTACTGTTTATCATAGATTTTGTTATTATTATTATTATAATAACATGCATGCATTATAATAGGAATTGATCTGGTTTGAATGTTTAAGCATTGCTATAATAATTTAAAAAGGAAGTAGCATCAAATTCAAAAACATATGTTAGATGTTAGGGTAAAACACTTTTGTGACATTTCTGGTCTGAAATTTTTCTCTATGTATTGTAATTTTTGCTTCTTTCAAGATACAGATTTACAATAGAGATAAACATATTTTGTGTCCGTCTTGATAGAATATTTTGGATATTTGATATTTCAGAATGTGTACTTAGTATTGTATAATTTGGATCATACAATTTATTAATACAAGATGTGTGTGGAACTATGAAGTGTGTAATAATCCATACAGTCATTTGTCAGTAATGTAGCATAATAGCTTTTTTTGGAAAATTAATGTTCAATTAATGCACCCCCTATAATGCTACAGTTTTTTTGTTTTGTTTTGTTTTTTACACCGAATGCATTTAACTCTCCTTCATATATATGTGTGATTTTACAACATTCTAGACTTTTTGACAAATTTTAGAAGGCCCAGAATGAATTATACAGTGCTGCTCACTGGCACACAGTGCAGTTTGCACTGTTTTATATTCTTCATTGACACATGTGAAGAAAGCCACTTTGTGATATTTACATTAGCTGTTGAAGTTGCATGGTGGCATGCTTTTGCCAACCAAGAGTCTGATACTCAAAGTTAGTTGTTTAAATGATGGGTAACTATAAAAACATTATTTATAAATATGGGGTTGGTCAGGAAATCCATGGGCTAAACATTTTCTCTATTAGGGGCTTATTTGCATTTGACTAGAAGGTGGACCTTCAGTCAGATACTAAAAATTGTGAACTGTTTGTGGCCAATACTGAGCAAAACAACAAGATCTTGTTGTGTTTGCACCAGTGTGCCATACCTGTTAAAAAAACATATTACCTATATTATTTCTCTATCTTTTTATTTTGTATAATGTAATTTCTCATACATTTCTAAGCAAAATCAGACTTATTGCTGTAATCTCTTAAAGTACATCTAAAGCCAAAACTTTTTCTATTGGATAGAATCAAGACGTTTAAAAAAAATCCTGTCAAGTCTTTATTGCTGTCTGTGTCCCCGCTGTGGAGACACAACAGAAAGTGAAGGTAAATCTTCCCACTGGGGAAAACAGCTGATTGGGTTTCTGACCATATAAAAAAAAATCGCTTTAAATTTAATTTGTATGTGAAAGTGTTTTGCTACAGCATACATATTTGTACATCTTTCAGCTTGTAGAGCAAACAGAGCCAGTTCCCTGATTTATCAAGCCTTTTGCCTACAATCATGAAATGGCAAATACAATATTTTCTTACATTTTTATTACAAATGTATTATTGTATTTGAGCCAAGGTCTGTCTAAAGCTTGCAGGACCCTATTGCTGCTTAGTGGGGGCATTTTAGAAAGCAATATGCAAGCTAAAGTCGCAGTGAATGGCACTTTACTTTACCCCGTTTGCACTTCCTACCTGTGTACGATAAATTCCTCCCGTAGATTTTATAACTATTACATGTTAAACACTTCAATTGATGTTTTTTTCTCCCCATATAACTGATTCAATATTCATATTATTTTTCTAATACTGTTTAACATTATTATTTTTTTTTTTTTTCTTATCTGGCTATGAAGGGTATTGGTGTCAGTGGGGATGTCAGTGACACCAAGTGAGTTCCCCCAAGTGTCAGAATGCCTGCCGCAGTCCTGCTATAAGTCACTGATCACCGCCATTACTAGTAAAAAAAAAAAAAAAAAATCCCAGTTTATATAACGCCATTTGTAAACACTATAAATTTCATGTTAACCAATTATTTACACATATTGGGATCTTTTTCAGCAAAGACATGTAGCAGAATACTAAGTACACATTCTGAAATATCAAATATCCATATCTACTGGCCACAAAAGGTTATAGTAGGCCTTGTGTAATTCAATTTGAACTGGAACATTAACTATGATGGTAATTATTTAGTAATAATAATTATTTTGCTTTGGTCATTACCTTTACCCTGATATATTGGAGCACAGATTGACGAAGAATCCCACTCTAATCTGAAAGTGGGAAGTATGGTGATATCAGTGAGCAACTGCTCTATATAGAAAGTTAATTTGCTAATATTTTAAATTGTGTAATTAGCAGCAGTTACTTTAACTACTTCAATGTTTTAATGTTATTACACTCAAAACACTTCCAGAGACTGATGATGATAATCATCAGTGTCACAAGCACATATCCATACTAATAAGACATTACTTCATCTGAATTCTGTTTTTCTGCACTTGATAAATGTGCGTTGCCTGTTTTAGTTACTGGTTACTGAGCTTTTAATGTTGCAACTGAGTAATTCCACCTATAAATGAAGACATTTGAACATTGCTCTTTTGCAAAATATGTTTTCAGAATTGAAACTCCATCCCAGCAACATTATGACAGCCTTTTTATTATCTGTGTTCTCTCATTTGATATTTCGTGGCTCTGATGCTGCTGGCAGTGGACGAGTTAAATGAGAGTTCAGTAGAGACGGGAGCTCTGAGCTGTGTAATTCACTGCTCTGCTCAGTTACTTTCTGGTTTCTAATCGTATAACCTATAAACACAGTGTCACATTTGCTTATTTTTCATTGTACAGAGGAAGCAGGAGCTTGGATGCTTTCATCTAACACTCTTTAGTGCTGCTCAGAAAGATGACTGCTTTTCCTGCTATCTTATGTATTTTAATAATGGATTCTGCTTTTAGTAAAGTATTTTTGGAACTATTTTGGATCTATACTACAACAGTGGGTCATGCATTTTAGTATACTGTCAATATCTATTTAAAAGATGTGTCCACTGTGTATATTAATAATAAACTATTAAACTGTAACAATCCTTTATTCACTTGCCCCAAAAAGCCTCTTTGGTGTCAGTTACTTCTGTATTTACAGTGCAGAATTGTCTAAAACCATTCTTTGATATATCTACTATTTTAATGTCCCATGGCTGTTTAATGTGATCATTACTGAGACACATACATTTTCAGTTATTGTACAAGAACACCAACACCATTGCCTTTGGGTGGATTGTTTTATCTAAATCTGCTAATCTTTACTTGAGAACTAGAGAATGGAAAATATAAAGCTTTGTTTTTATAGATACATAAAAAAATATGAAACTAGATGATTCCTCTCATTGCCAGTATTAAACCCCCTGGCGCCATAGTTGTTGTAAATTGAGAATCATACCAATGTGTAAGTATTGTAGCTGTTTGCCGCTCTGCTAACCAGTACATTGTGCTATTGTCTTAGGACTGTTTGCAAGGATCAAGTCATCCCGTCAGTAGAACGTCTCCACACAAAGGTAATGTAACCAAGGCTGGGTGATTGCAGCCATTCAGACATACAACTGTCTATCCTTCTGACCTTCAGAGCAAGGAAATGGCTTGTTTTCAGAAGATGTTATTGACAGTCCAGGCAGCATAATGAACATGGTGCTAATTCATTGTACATAATAAATGGTGAACAACTTAACAACAAAAGCCTATTGAGAGACAGCTTGTTCTTTTATTGGCAACAAAAGCCAGTTTACTCAACGAATCCATCTGCTTTTGGAAATACTTACTTGCTAAACAAGCTAGCATCTTAGGAGCAGGTTAAATTACCGCCACATAACACACTGACTTCAGGATAGGTCATTGTAGAAGACAGTACTTCATAAAGGCTGTGAACTTGACAATTTATACTCATTACACCCACGGCGGGTGGTCCTAAAGTTCTACCAATATTGCCCTTGTGAACTTGTGGTGTGCAGACAAGTGACAAACACATAAAATAACTTCACTTGAGGAAGCAGAACAGAAAATATCTCTCTAGAAAAGGTCTAAGTACGCTCATAGAGATGCTTTAGGCAGTAATTTGTCCTAAGTGTTAAGACCTTTTGTAACCATCTCCAGTGCAGGCCAATTCTGACATTCCCTTCCTACATGTAAAAACATCTTTTTTTTTGCTAGAAAACTACTTAGAACCCCAAACAATATATATATATATATATATGTGTGTATATGTATTGAGCAGAGGCCCTAAAGAATATAATGGTGGGTTTTGCAGTATTTTTATGTCACACGGTATTTGTGCAGCGTTTTTTCAAACGCAATTTATTTTTTAAAATACACTTTAATGAATTATAATGCGCAAAACACATTATAATACCCATTTTTTGTAAAAAATAAAAGATGATGTCACACCTATTAAGATATCTAATATGTCACACTTTAAAATTGCATGCCTGTGGAACGGCGCAAAACTACGGTACTTAAACATTTCCTTTAAAATAAATAAATGAAATAAAAATCTCCACAGGCGACGATTTAAAAGCCTTTACAGATTACCAGTTTAGAGTTACACAGGAGTTCTGGTACTAGAAATTTTGCTCTCGCTCTGATGTTCGTGGCGATACCTCACATGTGCGGTTTATTTTATTATTTGTTTTATTTAATTTTTTTATTTTTACAGTTTCTTTAGAATTTTTTTTTCCACTTTTATTGGTATCACAAGGAATGTAAACTTCCCTTGTGATAACAATAAGCAGAGACAGGTGCTCTTCACTGAGACAGCTGAAGTCCATTAGACCCCATATGTCTCCTCTGCCCTTGAAAGCTTTGGAACTCCGAAGTGAAAGTTCCAGTTTCTGACTTCACACAGGAACAGGATGCCGCTGGTCACATCCTTACCCGGCTTGCTGTTCGCACGTGAGAGCCTGGTAAAGGCGGTGGGGGGTCCAGTCTTCCTCTAGCTGTAAAAGTAATCCAGCAGTCTTTAGCCGCTAAGATTACTTTTATTTGGTGCACAATCACCGACTGTAAAGAATGATAACTTGTTGCAGCTGCAATGATGGCCAAGTAATCACACTTCCCATCCAAGGACGTTCAGGTACGTCCTACGTAGAGAAGTGGGCAAAAGCCCACCTTCTATCCAGTCACATCGATAACAGTTTGTTAGTTGAGTTACACACACTGCAATTATATTCATGAGTATTTTGCACCTCTAAAACTAGAGGTGCTGTGGACAAATCTTATCTTGATTTCAGCAAGGCATTTTATACATTTCCACATAATAAACCCAAAAAGTAGTACAAACCAGGAAATAACCTTTGGGTGGTTCAGTGGATATGCAGTTGGCCAAAGGATAGATAACAAAATGTGGTTGTAAATGGGGTTAATTTGGAACAGAGACCAGTCCTTAGTGGTGTACCACAAGGTTCTGTACTAGGTCCTGTTTTATATGTAAGTGATATAACTAAATGGTTGCCTTTTTGCTGATGACACAAAAGTGTACAATAGGGTTGTTATCCCTGGAGGTGTCTGTAACATGGAACATGATTTGGCAATGCTGAAAAATTGTTCAAAGCAGTGGAAACTGCAGTTCAATGTTTTTAAATGTAAAATAATGCACCAAGGGAAAAAGAATCCCTTGAGAGAGTAGAACATTGGGGGTACAGTGTTGGCCAGGACTACAGAGGAAAAATATTAAGAGTATTTTATCAGATGATTGCAAAATGCACAAACAGTGTGGCCAGACAGGGAGAATTTTAGGATACCTTACTAGAGGGATCACCAGTAGGAGGAAGGAGGTCCTGATTCTACTATATAGATCTTTAGTGAGACCTCATTTAGGCTCCATGCACACGGGGCGTTTTGATAACGCTGGTAACGTTAGCTGTGTAAAGTCACGTTAAAAACGTGAGTTTTTCAGCTTTTTTTTGTGTTTTTGCATTAGCATTTAGCAGCGTTTTCACCCCCCCCCCCCCCCCCCCCCCCCCAAAAAAAAAATTTTTTTTTTTCGTCAAAAAAAGTCCAAAAATGCAGTTTTGCTGAGTTTTGCCACGTTTTACAGTGTTAGAGCGTTTTTACAGCTAAAAAAACTCCTCTAGAAACCCACTAGTCCTGGGGTTCTTTTTCCAGCCAAAAAACGTCCCTGCCAAAAAAACGTTGATTGCAGTCTGTGTGCATGGACACATAGGATAACATGCTAGGGAGTTTACTGGCTGTAAAAAAAACTGCCAAAAACAGCTGCTGTAAAAACATTCAGTGTGCATGAGGTCTTAGAATACTGTGTCTAGTTCTGGAGACCTCACTTACACAAATATATTGATAAGATAGGAGTCCAGAGACTTGCCACAAAAAATGGTTAAAGGTCTGAGGGATGAAACATATCAGGAGAGACTTCAGGACCTTAATATGTACAGTCTGAAGGGAAAGGGGAGATATTATTGAAGCTTTTATATACACAAAGGAGGTAATTAAGGTTCAGGAGGGCATTATTAAAACTTAAAGCTTAAAACTATCAGCAGGAAAGGTATAATCTTAGAAAGTATTATTTACTGAAAGAGTAGTTGATGCTTGGAACAGACTTCAAGCAGAGGTAGTGAGTTGGTCAACAGTGATTTCAAACATGCTTGGGACACACATAGCTATACTCAGACAAAACAGTTAAAAAAAACACAAAAAAGTAGAATACAAACATGTATAAATAAAAAAAAAAAAAATAGGTCAGACTTGATGGACCACTTGTTCAACAGACAGACAGATTTCTGTTTTCCACTGGCTACAGTCAGGTACAACTGATGTTTAGGGATGATTTCCCTGTGCAATTATAAAATATGTTCATCAACCAAAAATTCCACCTTATGTTAACACCTAAACACCCATACTGGTGGTGCTAGCAATGATTCCAGGATATAAATTGCCTTTGTCTACATGCTAAGTGTACAAAGATCACATTTGTAAGTGTATTACTTTTTACTTAATAAAGAATAATTGCTACACTATGCCACTGCATTCTATCTATGTTTGATATTAGCTAAAGAGTGCTCCTCTCTGTTGTTTCAAGAGCTGCAAGGCTGAAACTGGCAAAGGTTTTTTACTTGTATCATTGACTGCAACTCAAAGGCATTTTCATAATTAGATTGCCTCTATAATATGAGCTATTTTGTTACAAACTGTATCAATTGTGATACTGTGTTTTGTATTTATTATGCTTTGCTACATTTTGTATCCAATGCAGATTGATAACAGTTGAATTACATT
The DNA here is from genome assembly GCF_062004578.1 of Staurois parvus. Lineage (NCBI taxonomy): Eukaryota > Metazoa > Chordata > Amphibia > Anura > Ranidae > Staurois > Staurois parvus. The sequence goes on from NW_028318628.1 coordinate 2,007,781, forward strand.
TATTTTATCTGTATATTAAATTGTGCATTTATTATTTTTTTTCTCAGGAGCCTGCAAAGTATTGTACCTGTGATCAGTGGATGCAGGTGCAATGTTAGGCTTCTGCACACTCTCCCTCCTGCCTTTTGCCCATACATCTGTACCAGCTTTAATTTTGAAAGCTAGAGGGAGGGTGAATGGACTGCGAGCACGCTCAGCATGCTCGCAGTCCATTGAAACTACAAGCCTGGCTGCTGCGATGGCAGACAAGACTTTTGTTTTTTCATTTACAAATCTATGTGAATGAATGACACAGTTGTGTGGGCGGAGGCCGGCATAGCTGTGCTAATTTTACAATGTGACAATGGCTGCAGGGGAGAAAACCGCCTGTCAGATGTCACAGAGAATGGGGGGTGGGTGCTGAACATGTTACACCCTAAGTACAGGTGTAACATGCTCAAAAGGTGAACTTAGCCTTTAGATGTGGTGGCTGCATTAGTTTCCCTTTATTAGGCTTTTTTTTCCTCTATTTTCACCTGTTGATCTAATGATATGGCCAGTATTTTTTAAACTTCCTTTAACAGACAGACTAAGCTGTTCAGCACAAGTGGCAGTTAGAGGGTTGAGTCAAACCATTTAACACTGACAGGGATGCTTACAGTAGTCAGCATTTTTTTTATCTATACACAGCACTATAAAGTGTGGTGGGGCTGGACACTGCACCTATTCCTCCAGGGCATACTAAAACACCAGGAGGGACACACTGCAGCTGGATGGCCCGTGTGCAAGGGGCATAAAGCAGGACACAGGATGAAGAACCCTTCAACTTTTGTTTTTTCTGAAAAAAATAATAGTAAAAATGTATTTATTTTAGGTACTTATATAGTGCTGTCAATTTACGCAGCGCTTTACACATATATATTGAACATTCACATCAGTCCCTGACCCTCAAGGGGTGTACAATCTAAGGTTCCTAACTTACATTCATACATACACATACTAGGGACAATTTAGACAGGATCCAATTCACCTACCAGCATGTCTTTGGAGTTAGGATATAAAGTGAGCGCTCCAAGAGTAGCAGTTAAATCACTAAAGGTAACCAATACAAAAACCTCATCAAAACTTGAAATAAATAAATAAGTGCAGCGCTAATAAAAATAAGCATATATATATAAAAATGTCCGTAAATGTACAAGTATGCCAAATGAAGCAATCAAAAAGTGACAGTCTGTGCAGGTCTAGGTGAGAAATGACAACAAAATCAAGTATTGATGCTCCAAAACAGTGTGGTAGAAATACGCACTCACCAGATGCGTAATGTATATACGCATTAAATAAATCAGTAGAGTCCCCTTTAGGAGTCGGATATGATCCTAGTCAAGGATAATCCTCCCTCTGGGCAAAGGTGGTGCTGTTAAGCTCACAGGAGATAAGGGATCCAGTTAACCAGAGGTCCCTTTAAGGGATGGATGGGTGTAGATGCCTATATGCCAGGAACTCCCTTCTCTGGATACTGCAGTGGACTGGATCAGGTGGGTTCTGTGTACAGTGTCGCTGTATGAAACCTCCTCTCAGCAAACTGTGGACATGACACCAGGGCAACGCCTTGGTAAAATCTCCTTTAAATAGCTTAACATGTATTGATGAATGTATAACCTATGTGATGCCCAGCCTTAAAGCCTAGGCAAAATACCACATGGTCTCTGGCTACCAGAAGCATTACAGGTGTTTTCTATTATTAAAGACAGCCAAACGTATTTTATTTTCTGTCTGACTGGGAAGAGGTAAGCAACCATTTTATACAATAAAGGAAACCTGTCATGAGAGATTAATGTAGACTGCCATTGCTAACCTCTCCTTTCGAAAACGCTAGGTTCCCTGGCTGTCATTTGGATGCTTTCATTTCAATACTGCGTTGCTGACCCAGAACAAGTATAGAGACAAGTAGTTATGACACTTTTCTGACACTCATGTACAAGCAAGCTTGTCCTAAGCCTTCAGTACTTGGAAATACCTAAAGCGTATTTCCACTTTTGAGTCAAATCTGAGCAAACTCCACTTCATGTGTGTTATGTGTTCCCATTCACACAGCATGCCTAAAATGTTTTTTTCAAAAAATACCCAGCTTTTTCTCAGGACAAGGTGTCCTGGATGACTGCAAGATTAATTAAACGAGGTTAGAGTGAGTCTGTATCAAGTCCGTCCTGATTAACTTAAAATACTAAAAGTCCACCCCCTGAACCTCTACCACTTTTTAAGGACAGACAGTGTTCAAATCTGGATTGATGTGCCACAGTGAAGATTAACGATTGGAATATTGACTGATGCTGTGGACACTAAGTTTTTTCACATGATATATTATGATAACTGTGACTGTTATCAGCGCTTGATATATGTTAATGCATGACAATTCTTGCACAAATGTTGTGGTGATAAGTAGAGTGCTTCACTATTTTTTCTTTTGAATTATTTGCAATTTTTTAATTTTAGGTGATGCTATATGAATGTGGCTTGTGCTAAATTTAGTAAAGTAACCAATTTGGCTAAAAAAGTGGAAGTACACTTTAAGGCAGACACAGCCTGGCATCTTGTATTTTTTGGAAGGATGCTTGCAATGGCAGCCCATCATACTTCCCTTATGGTAGAGTCACTTTAAAGTAATCCGTTTCATATATATATCTGAAAAATGTTCTTAACTGGTTCTGCGCCGCCCTATAGTATAAACACTGCTACAGGGTGGCACGGGTGCGCAAAATCACGTGTATATATATGTGATTTTGCAGTTCCGGGTGGGGGCGCATGCGTGCCTCAACTGTCAATCACCAGGTCCCAGCCAGTGATTACTTGCCGGCAGCCCGGTGATTGCCGAGTATCTCTGATGGGAACTCCTGCACTCTGCTTTGTATGGCTCTGTATAGCATAGCAAAACCATACAAAGCATGTGCTTACAGTGGAAAGCACACACACAGCATACTGTGAAACAGCACACAGTTAACCCTTTGATCGCCCCACATGTTAACCCCTTCCTGCCCAGTGTCATTAGTACAGTGTCTGTGTCCTTTTTATTAGCACTGATCATTGTATTGGTGTCACTGGGGATGTCAGTGACACCAAGTCTGTTCCCCCCAGTGTCAAAATGCCCGTTGCGGTCCCACTATAAGTCGCTGATCGCTGCCATTATCAGTACTAAAAAAAATTCCAGTATCAATACTGCCATTTGTAAATGCTAGAACTTTCCCGTAAACCAATTAATTTAAATGTATTGAGATTTTTTTCTTAGTAAAGACATATAGTAGAATACATATTGGCCTAAATTTATGCCGAAATTAGATTTTTTAAACATTTTTACTGAACAGGTTTCATAGCAGAATGTCAAAAATATTGTTTTTTTTTTTCTCAAAATTGTTGGGTTTTTTTTTTGTTTATAGTGCAAAAAAAAACCATACAGGCGATCAAATACCACTGAAAGAAAGCTCTATTTGTGGGGAAAAAGGGATATAAATTTCATTTGGGTGCAGCGTTGCATGACCACGCAATTGTCAGTTAAAGTAATGCCGTGCTGTATCGCAAAAAATGGCCTGAACAGGAAGGGGGATAAATCCTCTGGAGGGCAAGTGGTTAAAGTGGTTCTAAAGGATTTTTTACCTTCATGCATTTTATGTATGAAGGTAAAAAATCCTTTAGTGTATAGCTCCCCCCTCAGCCCCCCCTAATACTTACCTGAGCCTGATCACGATCCAGTGTTGTGCATAAGAGTAGCAAATATCCCAGGTCTCTCCATCCAGTCATTGGCTCCCGCTGCTGCCAATCACACCCAGTGAGGAGGGAGCAGAAGGTGCAGCTGAGCCATGTCTTGGGTGCGAGCATGCACAAGTGCCCCCAGAGCAAGTAGCTTGCTCTGGGGGTACTCAGCAGGGGGGCAAAGCCAGGAGCTCCAGCGGGAGACCCGAGAAGAGGATTGGGGCTGTTCTGTGCAAAACCATTCCACAAAGCAGGTTAAGTATACCATGTTGTTGTTTTTTTTTAAGTGAACATTTAATATTACTTTAAGACTATAACTCCCTTTATTTTAGTAAAAAAAAAGAAGTCTTCTTCTAAATGTGCCTTTTAAATGTCTAAAGAAATGTATCATACAAACACTGTAGCACATTGCATCAAGTACAAGGCGCTGTATTAGAGGGCAATGACACTGACTGTGAACTAGGGGAGCCTGGCTTCCATCCTAGGTAACCTCTGGGTGACCTCTCATTGGCCACTTTACCTCTGGTCCCTGCACTAGAACCATTCCGTGGATGGCATGTGAAAACAAATAAACGAATAAATGAATTACCAATGTCTGCTAGAATCTCTGGTAAGGGATACATCTCTCACTATTTCTAAAGTATTGAGCCGGAGATTTTGTAAACATTTGCTGAGTGATCACCTTCCCCTCCTTCCTCCACATCACACTGATGTAGAAGCAGCTGACAATGACTTTATATCATTGGGATGTATGTAATAACATTCTTTTTCCATTTCTCCCCACAGATTATTTCCAGCAGTACCCTGAATTCTCTTGCCGTTTCCCACGTCATTGCTGGGAACCCTCTCGTCAGTTTTTCCTGAAAAAAGATTAAGCTGCAATATTCATTTTATAATGTTTTAATATGGAGCGGTTGGTTATAGATCCAAGGCTGCTCCTACTACATGTACAGAATTGACATATTATGTAAAATAATATAATATGATGTGTGTAAAAATGCTCCATATTGTTATGTGCACTATTTATATGTTCAGCATGTAGATACATTGTGCTGTGAGATTTTCTTGCATGCTAAGATAAACTTGGCTAATCGTTTTTATATTTCCCCGATCACTACACAAGGAATCTCACCTTACGCATTATTTACCAGTGAGTTGCAGATTACTTGAGTGGCAGTGATCGATAGCTGTATTAAACTGAAATTTCCAATTCTATATATCTTGAAATAAAATAACTTATTTTCTTTCTCGTGTGATCTTTAGTTTCCTTTTCCTGAATAAGACGTCTGCAGGTACAGCAGAAAGCTGCACTATTTGTTTCTCTGTGTGGTTAAGAAACACGTTTCCAAGGATGGATGCTTCAAAGCCCAATTCAGAGGTGACAGCAAAGACCACAATCCAATTAGGGTTAATATAAACACAATTCATTTTGCAGACTCCCTGTTAGGATTGTTGCAGCCAACTTTCTGGCAGGCAAAATCAAACTGTGAGTCAGTTCTACAGAAACTCATTGCGCAATTATTCTCTGCTAGATTTGGAAAACTGGGCCTTGTTTTATCTCCAGAGCTTGTCTTTATGGCCTTGGCAGTATCAAGAGCAGTATGTGTGGAGGAATGGCAGCTGACACTTGTACAGTACATTATGATAATAATGTGGAACCCCAGGATTTTTTTTTTTTTAATTCTGTCTTGCATCTGCAAAAATATAAAAGATGCTTTTTTGTAATAATCACCTTCAAACTTGAGCTGTCCACCACAGTGTACCAGTTTCATCCAACCCACCCCTGTGAGCCCAGGCTTTCATGGATCTAAACCCTGAAGGGACATCATCACACTGAGAATGGGCCCACAGTACTCCAGAATGTAGAGATGTGTCAGTGCTGTTCAGTAAAGAAAGAAAAACTGTCCACCCCACTACCAGAGAAAACAAAAGAAAGGACTCATAGGGGTTTATTTACTAAAGCTGGAGAGTCCAAAATCAGACTCCCTTCTGCATAGAAACCAATCAGCTTCTAACCTCAGCTTGTTCAATGAAGCTTTGGCAATGAAACCTGGAAGCTGATTGGTTTCTATGCAGAAGGGAGTCTGATTTTGGACTCTCCAGCTTTAGTAAATAAATCCCATAATGTCACTGGACCAGTCGAACACCACAAAAAAATTTGTGCCCACATATGCCAACCTATATATGGGTTGGTGGGAGGAGCTCTATGTCCTGGGGTATACTAGCCTCTTTAGGGATCAGATCAGATTTTTCTTTCCATAGATTGATGATCTGATCTTTATTGCACAGCAAGATTTGTCTGTGAGGGACTTTTTGGGCTACAATGAATATAATCTCAGATTTAATAGGGAAGCAAGCCACAAAAAATGAATTACCTGGATCTGTCTTTGATCGGTTCTATCACAAATCAAAGAGTATGTACACAGACTTATTACATGGTAAGTATCACATGCTGGCATCATGTATCACTAGGGCTCCTGTGGGGGGATATCCCCAGCAGATACCAGCTTACTGCCTTGGCCATTACATAACTGAATGATATTAATACCTTCTTCCAAATGTAGAAAGAAAAGGCAATGTGGGATACCAGCTATAAGTTAGTGATGTCACATGTCCTTATGGGAAAGGACAGCAAACAAACTACTGCACGGAAGTCCTGGATCTCTGAAATATATACCACTTTGTGACCCAACTTTCCCATGCTCACCCAAACTTAAATCAACCATTTTCGGCCTTTAAATGGTAAAACGTGTAGCTCAGTGGTAAAGGCATTCTCTGCTTTAGTGATAAAGTTCAATCAAAAAGAGCAAAATAGGAAGTCATTTTCTTACAGAATACCATTGCTATCCTAGGTAACAAACGTGTAATATAAAGTTCTTTAACAAACTGTTGAGTGAGTTCCTTTTGATTTGTGATCTCACTGACAAAGAAGAAAGACTTATGATGCCACATAGGATTTCCTGCTGTGAGTACCAGCAAAGAGATGCAGTGCCCCTCACCGCTTCTATATTCTCTGAGCTCTAGCTATTTATGGCCTTGGGAAATCTGCCAACCTGGCCATAAATAATGTAGGCAGAACGTCATTAACCCCAAATAGGAGCGGGTTTGTATTTCAATTAAACATCTAATTGAAAAATCCAAGTCACTGTTTCAAATTTTGAACACAAATATGCACCACGACCATGGTATCAGAAGTGCAACAGTTCTTAACCCTTACGGGTTCTTAAGGAAGAAAGGTAAAATTATTGTAAGGATAATATTGTTTGTGATTGAATTGATTGCTTGTTAGTATATTCAGGCAGGAGGGTCTTACAATACCATACACAAGGTGAAGTATTGGACCCAGCCATCGAGTTTATGGAGTATCCAAAGTTAAACCTAGACTTCTATACCTTGATATCCCTATTTACAGTCCAACTCATGATGTAATTCCCTGTGATAAATTCCTAGTACATTTAGACTGCATGCAGCTTATAAACAAAGCAGGGGCACTGGTTTTCATAACATGGCATGAAAATATAAAAGACATATTCACAGGAGATGGTTTTAAACAGCAATGTGTTTCAATGGAAGACACATTCAAGGAAGAGTAGGGAGTATTTCAAACCCATGTCAGCTGGGTTTTTTTTGTTTTGTTTTTTTCTATTGAAGTCTGTTTAGGGAGATTTCCCCCCACTTTCTGTCCTGGTGACGTAACTGTGACAGGAAGCGAGGGGAAATCACTAATACAAATACAAACAGCAATAAAATCTGAAATAAATTTTAGCCCTTCCCTGCCCTTCTAATATTATTATATTATTATTATACAGGATTTATATAGCGCCAACAGTTTGCTCAGTGCTTTACAATATAACGGGAGACAATACAGCAACAATACAGTTCAATACAAGAGGGATAGGAGGGCCTGATCCTTGGAGCTTACAATCTAATAAATAACTGCTTGTGTTATCTTTCTGTCCCACGTTGAAGAGATATCCATTCATTTCCTGTCATAGTGACAACTTTGTAAAACAAAAAAAAAATAAATTAAATCTTGTCTAGAAATAGATTTTAAAGCACATGTCCATGGATTCATGAGTTTGTAAGGAGGCCGATAGACTCCAGACATATTTCTGACAAATATGGGCTAATGCATTAAGACATCGCAATGGGCAATGATTGTGTAATTTCACATATGATTATTAAAATAAACACTGGCATAATAGTGTTAAACCTGTTTATCTCAATAGTTTTTATTGATTCTTTACCAATTTGCAGGTAATAGAATAGTGAAAAAGACTACATATGTGTGTAGTTATTGTGTAGAATATAAAATAACATTACAAGTAGAGAGCCACATAAAGTGGAACACTCTCAATCAGCATTGACTATTTTTAATTCTGCTGCTAATATTAGTAAATAGATAGAAAAGTATATCATATTTACAGCATACAATTACCCGCAGAAACCTTCACAACTTGAACCCTTCTCCTTTCCACTCTGCAACTGACCAACTCTATGACAGAATCTCTCCCCTGTCCTGCCCTGACCTGGCCACTGCTGTCTACAACAATTCTCTTTCATCCACATTAGACTTGCTCCTCTAACAACACGAAGCATCAGGCCCCGACAATTACAACCTTGGCAGACTGACGACACCAGAAACCTTAAACGACATAGTCGTGCGCTGGAGCGATTGTGGCGTAAAACCAAATCTCAGCAAGCATTCACCCTATATAAATCTGCTCTCTTAACATACAAGTCCTCCCTTCATGCTGCCAAACAAGCCTACTTTGTCACTCTTATTAATACCTTGTCATCCAGTCCTCATCGTCTCTTCTCTACTTTTAACTCTCTACTTTCTCCACTTCCACCCCCACCCAGTAGCTCACTCACTGCTCACGAGATTGCAAATCATTTCAAAAACAAGACTGACACAATTCGTAGGGGCATCGCCACTGCACAGACATCCATCCCACTTAGCATACCTTATACTAAACCTCCCTCAACACTTTCCTCTTTTGACCTTGCTACTACCGAAGAGGTCACTAAGGTTTTCTCAAAAGCCCGCCTCACCACTGGATCCTGTCCCCTCACAACTACTACGGTCACCCTCTTCTTCCATCCTATGCTCCCTCACATCTTCAATCTCTCCCCCTCTACTGGTGCCTTCCGCTCCCCTCTAAAGCATACACACGTCACTCACATACTTAAAAAGTCCTCCGTGGACCCCACCAACCTGAACAACTTAAAACCCATCTCCCTGCTGCCATTTACCTCTAAACTCCTAGAACCCTACAATCGCCTGAGCTCCCACCTCACTGACAACAACCTTCTTGACCCTTTACAGTCTGGCTTTCGTTCACTACACTCCACTGAAACTGCCCTACTAAAACTCACTAATGATCTACTAAAACCAATGGCCACTACTTCATACTCTTACTACTTGACCTCTCTGCGGCTTTTGATACGGTTGACCATCCCCTCCTCCTCAAAAAACTCCACTCTCTTGGCCTCAGAGACTCTGCTCTCTCCTGGTTCTCCTCCTACCTATCGCAGCGCTCCTTCAGTGTTACCTATAACACTGCCTCCTCCTCTTCACTCCCTCTTTCTGTAGGGGTCCCTCAAGGTTCCGTCCTTGGAACCCTTCTCTTCTCCGTCTACACCTCCTCCCTTGGTCACTTGATAAACTCCCATGGCTTTAAGTACCATCTCTATGCTGATGACACACAAATCTATCTTTCTACCCCTCACCTCACCCCTTCAGTCTCCTCTCGCATTACTAAACTACTAAGTGACATATCGGCATGGATGTTACTCCACTTCCTCAAACTCAATCTTTCCTAAACTGAGCTCTTAGTATTCCCCCCAGCCCGTGCCCCCTCCCCTGACTTCTCCATCAAGATCAATAACACAATCATCAGTCCCTCCCCTCATGCCAGGGTACTAGGTGTAATCCTAGACTCCCAACTGTCCTTTCACCCCCAAATCCAATCACTGTCCAAATCTTGTAGACTTCACCTCCGCAACATCTCCAAGATACGCCCGTTCCTAACCTTGGAAACCACTAAGCAACTTATTCACTCCCTTGTTATATCTCGCCTTGACTATTGTAACTCTCTCCTCATTGGCCTACCTCATCACAGGCTATCCCTTCTTCAGTCTATCATGAATGCTGCTGCCAGACTCATCCACCTTACTAACCGTTCGGTATCTGCCACCCCTCTCTGCCAATCCCTCCACTGGCTTCCGGTTGCCCAACGGATAAAATTCAAAACACTAACACTGACGTATAAAGCCATTTATAACTCAGCCCCAAATTACATCACTGATCTTGTCTCTAAATATCACCCAAACTGTACTCTCCGCTCCTCGCAAGACCTCCTACTCTCTAGCTCCCTTGTCTCCACCTCCCATGCTCGTCTCCAGGACTTCTCCAGAGCTTCCCCCAAGCTCTGGAACTCTCTACCCCAATTTATCAAACTGTCGCCTACTCTGCTCACTTTTAGGCGATCTCTGAAACCCTCTCTCTTCAGGGCAGCCTATCTTGCCCTCAGCTAATAATGGAATCTTCCACTTTTCCAACCAGTCCATCCCCCACAGTTACTACCTTTTGTACCACTAGCCCCTCCCTCCTAGATTGTAAGCTCCAAGGAGCAGGGCCCTCACATCCCTCTTGTATTGAACTGTATTGTATCCGGTTATATCGCAAAGCGCTGAGCAAACTGTTGGCGCTATATAAATCCTGTGTAATAATAATAATAATTTACTGTTTGCAAACTTTTTTTTTTACACTATTCATTTACCAGCTTTCCAGGCCTAGGCAAATGATTTCATACATCCCAGGGGTCTTCGGTGGGGGGAGGCTTTCTCAGCTAAGTACACCCTCCTGCCTGCATGTCTGAGCTAAGGGCAGATGGATTCCAGGAAGTAAATTCATCTTCCTTCCTAGTGACACTAAAGCTTCAGATCAGCACCCGGTCCTCTTCGGGTCTTCACACGCCCTCGTAAATTATTTCATGAAATTACACTGTTAAATGTTACCCACATTACATCAGGGTCCCCAGAGTCCCCCCACATTACATCAGGGCCTCCAATGTCCCCCTAAACACTCCATCATACTTAGACCATGCATCGCATACAACCATAACCCCCCATAATCTTTCACTCACAAAATAACTCTACCAAGCATATCCTATCTACTATCCAACCCAGCAGTGCCTCAAGTGCCCTATACTCTACCACCCATAATAACCACATAATCCTGAACCTGACCAAACCACCCATACATGTAGGTTTACATACAGACACATGTATATACACACAGAGACACCTGTACACACGCACAGACGTACATACACACATACACATGTTCACAGACACATGTACATACGTACATACATACACACACACATGTACATACACGCAGACACATGTACATACACGCAGACACATGTATATGCATACACAGACACACACAAACACAGATACATGTACATACACATACAAATACACACACACGTACACACACACACATACAAATACACACACACACAGCCCTATAAAAAGTTGCAGTACTTTGTTACCTTCACTCACAGAGCCGGGTACTGCACTCTAGGGGGAGGCAGAGAGCACAGCACACACTCCTTCCTTTGCTTTCACTTTGCTCAACTATTGAGCAGTCTGACAGCTCCCACTGCGAGTGACAGATCCGGCCCTGAGTTCCGAGCCTGCTCAGCAAGACGGCCCTGGGGACACACTCGCCCCCACCATAATTTCCACTCGCCAATGTGAGCAGGCGTTTGGAAATTTCAAGGCCTGAATTACAGTATTCAGAATGAGCACCAGAAATAGTACTTCCCGGGATATTTAGTCTCAGGACTGGGATTAGGGACAAAATTATTTAGAGAAAGATAACCCCTGCAGTAGGCAAATGTTTTACACTTTTTTGATTGTGATATTGAACATATCTCTTGTGAAACCAGGAAGAGGGGAGAGAAGAGATGCAGCCCGGCACAATGTTCATTGGAACAGCAGCTTGTAGTCTCCCTATGAAAACCATGTCAGAGGGTGACAACACAGGAGCACAATTGGTAGCCAAGTCACCCCTTAACAGGAACTACCTGAACAAAGAATTTGATAGCCATGTCAGTAGATGATGTTTTAGGTAAAACTGCAACTAAAAAATGTTTAAAATCATTTAAATTAAAGCTAATTTGAGATATCGATGCTGAATATATATATATATACACACACACACATAAATTAAACATTGCATATTGCACAAAAAATTACTTTTAAGCAGAGTAGCTTTTGAAGGACATCATAGAACCCCCACCTCCCTCAACAGGCACACTAAAAATGTGGCATGACATGATTGAAATTGTAATGTTAATACATGGTGCTTTATCTTTAATAGATAAGCAGGGAGATGACAGGTTTGATTAGCAGATGATTTATCCTGAATCAGTCAGTATGATGATATTGTTTTATACAGTGGCAGCTGCAAGCGCTAAGGGAAAAAGACATCCACAATGAACATATAGCTTTGAATTACCTGTAGAATTGAATTGGATGTATGATTTTATTAGATTAATATGTAGCAGATAGATTTCATTAAATTTGTCTGATTTCATTTTAGATTTTTTTTTGTGGTACTGCTATTGCACACAATACTCTGCATAGCTATCGTCTATCTATGTGTCTGTATCCTCTCTGCTTTTAGTAATAAAAGGAAACGTAGGTAACACCATTGAGTGGACAAAGGCAGGATTACATACACAAATGAAAAACCTGTGTAAGTGCAATGTGTATCATAACTAGCCTACCAGCATCTACAACAATCAACAATATCTCTGACAGTAACATGTTTACAGTTGTGCTCAAAAGTTTTCATACCCTGGCAGAAACTGAAATTTTGGTATTAATATTGAAAATATGACTATCATGCCAAAAAGCTGTCTTTTATTTAAGGATAGTGATCATATGAAGCCATTTATTATCACACAATTGTTTGGCTCCTTTTTAAATCATAATGATAATAGAAATCACCCAAATTACCCTGATCAAAAGTTTGCATACCCTGGACTGTTTGGTCTTGGTGCAGACACACAAGGTGACACACAAAGATTAAAATGGCAATTGAAGGCTAATTTCCCACATCTGAGACTTTTTAAATTGCACTTAGTGTCTGTGTATGAATAGTCAATGAGTTTATTAGCTCTCACATGGATGCACTGAGCAGACTAGATACTGAGCCATGGGGATTCACTGAGCAGGCTAGATATTGAGCCATGGGGATCAGAAAAAAACTGTAAAAAGACATGGGTGACAAGGTAATAGAACTTTATAAAGATGTACCAAATTGTATTGTAACTGTAATGTCTACCTTCATTTTGTAAAGCGCTGCGCAAACTGTTGGCGCTATATAAATCCTGTATAATAATATAAAAAAAAATCCAAAGCCTAGAATATGACAGTCAGTACTGTTTAAGGCTTTGGATATCTTTTCTAATCATTTTCCATGTTTATAAAGCTCCATTACCTTGTTATGCAGGTCTTGTGACAGTTCTTTTCTGCTCCCCATGGCTCATTATCTAGCCTGCTCAGTGCATCCATGTGAGCACTAACAAACTTGCTGACTACTTATACACTGACACTAATTGCAATTTAAAAAGCCACAGATGTGGAAAATTAACCTTTACTGGCCATTGTGCATCTGTACCAAGGCTAAACATTCCAGGGTTTGTAAGCTTTTGATGAGGGCTATTTGGGGATTTCTGTTATCATTATGATTTAAAAAGGAGCCAAACAACTTTGTGAAAATAAATGGCTTCATATGATCACCATCTTTAAATAAAAGAGGTCACCTAGAGCCTCGCACCCACAGGGGTCTCTTGGCCACCTAATTTGCCTAACACAGCCTGCTTGAAAGTGATGTGGCAGCTCCATAGTTGCCTATCACTTTCATGGTTCCAACAGAGCGGTGCCTCCAATCCATTAACCCTTTGTGATAGCAATCAAGTAAAAAATAAAAAGTTTTTAAAATGCCAATTATAATAAAATACACTATATTGCCAAAGTATTGGGACACCCCTCCAAATCATTGGATTCAGGTGTTCCAATCACCTCCATGGCCACAGGTGTATAACATCAAGCACCTAGGCATGCAGACTGCTTCTACAAACATTTGTGAAAGAATGGGTCGTTCTCAGGAACTCAGTAAATTCAAGCGTGGTACTGTGATAGGTTGCCACCTGTGCAATAAGTCCATCCATGAAATTTCCTTGATACTAAATATTCCACAGTCAACTATTAGTGGTATCATAACAAAGTGGAAGCAACTGGGAACAACAGCAACTCAGCCACAAAGTGGTAGGTCATGTAAAATGACAGAGCGGGATCATCGCATGCTGAAGCACAGAGTGCGCAGAAGTCGGCAGCTGCCTGCAGAGTCAATAGCTAAAGACCTCCAAACTTCGTGTGGCCTTCACATTAGCACAACAGTGTGTAGAGAGCTTCATGGAATGGGTTTCCATGACCGAGCAGCTGTATTCAAGCCTTACATCACCAAGTGCAAAGTTCTATTCACCAAGTTCTATTGTGTGTTTTTGCACTAAAAAATTTTTTATTTATGTTTTTTCCTGAACGTTAGTGTTTGATAAACAGTTGCACAAATATCATCTTTTATTCTACAGGGTCTTTCATAATATATATAATGTTCTGGCGGTTTAAGTAATTTAATTGTCAAAAACTGAGATTTTTAATGTATGTGAAAAATAAAACAAATTCCTCTGGAGCCAAACTGGTTAACACTGCTTTGCTCAGAAAACGTTATGAGCCATGTCTCACTTAAGTGGGCCCCGTGGCGGCTGAACAGCTGTGTTGCAGAGTGACTTTATTTTAGAGGTGACAGGACACCTTAACTCTGCTGTGTGCAGACAGCATTAAGAGCCCTGTCACACTCGTCTCTTGCATAACCTAAGACTTCTGGAGCTCCACCCGGCTACCAATGAGGAATGACGTGGCATCCGCAAACGTCACCCCTCCCATCCATCGAATGAGGACAGACAGATGGGCGTGAGTGGGACCTCATGTCTAAGTTTTGCCTACAGCCTCACAAAGCATAGAGCCGGCTCTGCCTATATAGATTTGTGAAATGATCATTCAGTTTTCTATAGAAAGGGACACAGCAGTGCTTAGATTAGAGACAGTCCTATCCAAGGAAGTTTATAGCCATTCTGTACCACAAAGAACATTTTTCAATAGCCTGCAAGACCTATTTATTCTACAGACTTGTAAAAATAAAATAGATTAAAAATACATCTTTTTAGAAATGAATGACACCATTTAGGTCATTAGTGTTTGAATGTATGTGGTCAAAATGGACAAGTGACTCATGACTGTATGATTGGGTTAATATGCTATGCATGCCAGTGCTCAGCAATAGATGGAAGTGATAAATTTCTAGGCAGATTTAGCTCAGTTTCACTTAATATAGGTATTTTATTTTAGCGTAGTGAAACAAATGTTTTCACATAGGTTAATATTCAACAGTGGATTTACTATTTTCCATTAAGTAATCATCTATGCTTGTGTCTGAATCTGGTAAAGGGCCAGCGTGAATTAAAGAAGAATCACACACTGGTGAAATTACAACAGGGTTAGTGGATGCGGCTATATTCATTGTGGTGAGGCTTGATCTGGTCCTGACTGCATCTATAGGAATACATCCAGAGCCTCTGTATACTGGCTGGAGACTTATGAAGAAAAGATCCAGGTGAGACAGATACCCATTTATCCACGCTGTATGGGAAATTCTGTGAAAGAATGGCAGAATAATTAGTTTTTATTTATATCTATTACTTCTTCTCTATTGGTTACTGCTCAGACTATTACAACAAAAGTTTATGTCCTTATCTGGCATATATATATATATATATATATATATATATATATATATATATATATAAATTAAAATCCCTTTTGATAACAAGCTGGTTGCTCGAAACATGTCAGGGGATCCACCCAATCCACGCCACCTGTTTATGAAGAGCCATTAACCACCAGGGAACCTGTGAAGTAGGCCTGGAAGCTGTTATGTACCTATGTGAGTTGTTTACAGTTTATTTTGGATCTTATATGAATAAAGACATACTTCACCATTAGCACCATTTTTCCCCCTGGCTCATTATTTATGAGCTTTGCAAGGTGAAGCGTTTTTGGAAGAATGCTATTAGGAGTTTGAGCTTCGCTGGACCTACCAGGGAGACTGAGATGACCCCAGAGTGAGATGTACCATCCCCGATGACCGGATGCTGTCTTTACTGCTGATGAAGTCCTGATGTGCACCGATGATGTACTTGATGTCATACATACAATGCTCAGTTTGTATGTTCTTGTGGTAAGCGCATAATTGCACTAGATTTTCTGAATATATGAACTGGATTTGGAACGCACCAATTGCTTCTGATATCACCTGGTGTATCTCATATCTTGTATATCAGCTAATATTGGTTTATGAACTTATCACTATGTGTTACTTTTCCTGATCATCTGCATATATGAGTCTCAATATAAAGACTGCTATATGTTGATGTTATGCGGTTGATCTATATATCATAATATTATTCACCTTATCATTCTACAGCGCTGCATACCCTATTATACATATTGTATATATATACTGTATATATATATATATATATATATACACACACAGACACTATATTGGCAAAAGTATTGGGCCACCTGCCTTTACACACACATGAACTTTAATGGCATCCCAGTCTTAGTTCATAGGGTTCAATATTGAGTTGGCCCACCCTTTTCAGCTATAACAGCTTCAACTCTTCTGGGAAGTCTGTCCACAAGGTTTAAGGGTGTGTCTATGGGAATGTTTGACCATTCTTCTAGAAGCACATTAGTGAGGTCAGGCACTGACGTCGAACGAGAAGACCTGGCTCGCAGTCTCTGTTCTAATTCATCCCAAAAGTGTTCTATTGGGTTGAGGTCAGGACTCTGTGCAGGCCAGTCAAATTCCTCCACCCCAAACTCACTCATCCATCTCTTTATGGATTTTGCTTTGTGCACTGGTGTGCAGTCATGTTGGAACAGGAAGGGGCCATCCCCAACTGTTCCCACAAAGTTTGGAGCATGAAATTGTCCAAAATGTCTTGGTATGCTGACGCCTTAAGAGTTCCCTTCAGTGGAACTAAGGGACCAAACCCAACTCCTGAAAAACAACCCCACACCATAATCCCCCCCTCCACCAAACTTTACACTTGGCACAGTGTAGTCAGGCAAGTACCATTCTCCTGGCAACCGCCAAACCCAGACACATCCATGGGATTGCCAGACAGAGAAGCATGATTCATCACTCCAGAGAACACATCTCCACTGTTCTAGAGTCCAGTGGCGGTGTGCTTTACACCCCTGCATCCGATGCTTTGCATTGCACTTGGTGATGTAAAGCTTGGATGCAGCTGCTCGACCATGGAAACCCATTCCATGAAGCTCTCTACACACTGTTGTTGGGCTAATCTGAAGGTCACACAAAATTTGGAAGTCTTTAGCTATTGATTCTGCAGACAGTTGGCGACTTCTGCACACTGTGCGCTTGAGCATGCGCTGACCCCGCTCTGTCATTTTACATGGCCTACCACTTCGTGGCTGAGTTGCTGTTGTTCCCAGTGTCTTCCACTTTGTTATAATACCACTAACAGTTGACTGTTGAATATTTAGTAGCAAGGAAATTTCACGGATAGACTTGTGCAGAAGTTGCCAACTGTCAGCAGAGTCAATAGCTAAAGACCTCCAAACTTCATATGGCCTTCAGATTAGCACAACAACAGTGTGTAGATAGCTTCATGGAATGTGTTTCCATGACCGAGCAGCTGCATCCAAGCCTAACATCACCAAGTGCAATGTAAAGCTTCGGATGCAGTGGTGTAAAGCACATCGCTACTGGACTCTAGAGCAGTGGAGACGTGTTCTCTGGAGTGATGAATCATGCTTCTCTGTCTGGCAATCTGATGGATGTGTCTGGCTTTGGTGGTTGCCAGAAGAACTATACTTGCCTGACTGCATTGTGTCAAGTGTAAAGTTTGGTGGAGGAGGGATTATGGTGTGGGGTTGTTTTTCAGGGGTTGGGTTTGGCCCCTTAGTTCCAGTGAAGGGAACTCTTAAGGTGTCAGCGTACCAAGAAATTGTGGACAATTTCATATTCCCAACTTTGTGGGAACAGTTTGGGATGGCCTCTTCCTGTTCCAACATGACTGCCACCAGTGCACAAAACAAGGTCCATAAAGACATGGATGAGTAGGTTTGGGGTGGAGGAACTTGAGTGGCCTGCACAGAGTCCTGACCCCCAACCCGATAGAGCAGCTTTTTTTTTTTTTAATTTAAATATTTATTAAATTTTTCATATTAATACAAATACCCATAAAGGGAAACAATTCACATATAAATAGACATTTATAACATTTCTACATTTCCCCTTCTAAAAACTCTTTTCTTTCCCATCCCACCCCCTCCCTTCCCGCCCCCCCTCCTCCCCCTCTGCAGACTCTAGCCCATTCTAATCTCTCGAGGCTTATTAATTTTTATCTAACTTCCTAGTTCATAGTTTCCTATATTTCTCTTTCAATCCTGCTTTTTCCCACTTTTCCCATCTCTTATAATAAACTCCCATCCTATCTTCCTGCATATGGTATGATCTTTCCATTCTACCTATCTGGTTTACTCTATTAATCCAGTCTTCCTCCTTCGGTATCTCAGATTTCTGCCAGAACTTGGGTATCAAGGCTTTCGCCGCATTTAAGAAGTACCATACGCCTGAGTCTTTATATTTATTTACAGATGTCTCCACATTATGTAGGAGGCACGTCGTTGGGTCTAACCCTATGTCAATTCCAGTTATTTCTTCAATCAATTTGACTATTATCTTCCAAAAAACCTGGATTTTCGGACATTCCCACCATATGTGAAACACCGTGCCTATCTCTCCACATCCTCTCCAACACATTTTTGAGTTTTCCCCATTCATCTTGTGCTCAACACTCGGTGTAATGTGCCATCGTGTCACACACTTATAATTAATCTCAACCTCTCTCATACTAACATTCTCGTGTATCAATCTAAACATCTTTCTCTGTTTGTCCTCATCAAACCCTACTTCCATATCCCTTTCCCATTTTGTTATAAAAATTAACTTTGTGTTTGTGTCTAATTCTGTGAGTATTCTATAGAGTTTCGAAATACCGTGCCTCCCATCCCTTCGTGTATCTAACAGCCTTTCAAACATATTCCACTCCTGTTTTAATCTCAGGGGTTTCGGGAGATTTCCAATAAAACATTTCAATTGATGATATTTCCACTCGTCTATTCTAGTAAAGATATCTCCCTTCTTCTCTATTAAATCTTTAAGTGATCTCAATTCCCCCTCCACCAGAACATCTCTCAGTTGGGTATCCTCCTTTCTAAACCATCTCCCTGATATCTTAACCTTTCCCGGGGGAAAGTACTCAGTATTTGTGAGAGGCATTAGTATAGAATTAAATTCCCATTTCATGTTTTTGTGTAAGTTATCCCAAACCCTTAAAACATTTAAAGTGTAAACACTTGTGCTTTCTTTAATTCCTCTAAACTGTGCTGGAACCCATATCATCTGACTCAATCTAATTCCACTAAGATCATTTTCAATTGTTACCCAACTTTTCCCCTTATGGTTAAATGTCCAGTCATATATTCTTGCTAAGACCACTGCTTTATAATATCTCTTGACATCTGGCAGGCCCAATCCCCCTTTCTCTTTAGTCCTACTTAATGTTTCATATGCTATTCTAGGTTTTTTATTCTTTCATATGTATCTTGTTAACATTTTTTTTATTATCTTAAAGAAGGCCTCTGAAATTTTAATTGGTACCATTTGAAATCTATACAATATTTTAGGCATAATTACCATTTTGACTAGGTTTATACGTCCTATCCAGGATGGGTTTCCTCCTTCTAGTGTTTTTAAATCTTCCCTGATTTCGTTTATCAAAGAAATATAGTTTAATCTATACAAATGCTTAGATGAGGCAGTGAGTTTTATTCCTGGGTATTTTATCTCTTTTTCTCTCCATATAAAGGGGAATTCTTTTTGTAGTTTTTCTTTTTCATTCTTTGATATATTAATATTCAAGATCTCTGTTTTCGTTGGATTAATTTTTAGATTTGATAGTTCACCGTACTCCTTCAGAATCTTCATTATATTTGGGAGAGTTATTCGGGGATTCCCCACATAGAACAATAAGTTGTCCGCAAAGGCCGCTACTTTATGTTCTATAGTTTCTATCTGAATTCCCTTTACCGCTCCACTGTTCCTTATTGTTGACAACAGAGGTTCGAGTGACATTACATATAGTAAAGGGGACAGTGGGCAGCCCTGTCTTGTTCCATTAGACATTCCAATGGGTTCTGATCTCTCCCCATTTACCGTGATGATTGCAGTAGGCTCCTTGTATAATTTACTTATCCACTCACGCATTCTATCACCTATCCCCAGCGCTTTTAAGTTATCCATCATAAAGCCCCAGTCCACTCTATCAAATGCCTTCTCTGCATCAATTGACAAGAGCACCACCGGGTCTTTCCCTTTTCTACTTTTCTGAATAAGCATCAGAGTTCTCAAGCCATTATCTCTTCCCTCTCTCCCTGGTACGAAGCCCACCTGATCTCCATGGATCCATTCAGGCATTAGATCTTTCAACCTGTTTGCTAAAACCTTTGCGTACAGTTTGGTATCTGTGTTCAATAATGAAATAGGTCTATAGCTGGAGCACTGAGATGGGTCTTTTCCCTCCTTGTGAATAAGTACTACATGGGCCTGTAAAGATTCTCTCCTCACCTCCATCTCACCTCCCAGAGCATTCATATACTTCTCCAGCTTGGGTAACAGCACTTCACTAAATTTCTTATAGTACTTAACTGTATAGCCATCTGGGCCTGGGCTTTCCCCCCCCCCCCTGTGCTTCTTAATGCTGTTTTAATTTCTTCCTGGGAAATTTCCACGTCCAAGGAGTTCAACTGTGCTTCACTTAGTTTTGGTAATCCCGCGTTTTTTAAATATATCATCTTTTTTTCATTGATTCCCTCTTGAGCTTCTTTTAAAGGACCTTGGGGACTAATATTATATAGCTTTCTGTAATACTCCGTAAACACTTTAATAATCTCTTTAGTTGAGTGAGCCAACTCCCCCTTAGGACTTTTTATCTTTTCTATATAGTTCCTATTTTTCTTTTTATTCAAAGCTCTCATTAGATATTTTCCTGGTCTATCTCCCCATCTATATCTCTCATTTAAAACCCTGTTGTATACTCTTCTCTTCTCCTCATCCATCAACCTCTCTAGCTCATCTTTTTTATCCATCAACTTCTGTCTTATATCTTTTGTTATTTTCTTTTTATGGATCTGCTCCAGGTCCAGTATTTCTTTTAGAAGCCCACTGACCCTCTCTCTTCGTTCTTTTTTCTTCCTTGCTCCTGCCGCAATCAAGATTCCTCTTATAAATACCTTGTGACTTTCCCAGACTGTAGCTATCGATACTTCCTCTGTTTCGTTCTCCTTAAAATATACCTTAATCTCTTTCTCGATTTTCTGAGCTAAATCCTCATCCTGAAGAAGAGCCTCATTTAACCTCCACCCTAATCCTCCAGTCCGCCTTCTTCCCCATCCCATTTTCATTACGACCGGGGCATGATCCGAGAACGTTCTTGTCTCTATTCCAATTTTAACCAGATGTTCTATAAGTTGATGGTCTATTAAGATGTAATCTAATCTCGAGTATGTCTCGTGTGCATTAGAGAAGAAGGTATAGTCTCTGTCTTTCATGTGCATTATTCTCCAGGTGTCCACTAGTTGATACTCATGCATCATTTTTTTCAAAGCTCTCAGAGATCTACTCCCCTCTCTTTGCACAGAGGAGGTATTATCCTTTTGTGGGTCCATACAGAAATTTAAATCTCCTGCTACTATCAAACGCCCTTTTTTAAATTCCATTAATTTTTTCAACAGACCCTTCATATACATCTCTGGGTTTTTATTAGGGCAGTATATATTAGCTAAAGTACACTCAATCCCCTGAAGTTTACCTTTTAAGAATAAAAATCTCCCCTTCGGATCGGTCCTTCTGTCCTCCAGCTCAAATCTCATATTCTTTGCCAATCCTATTGCAACCCCTTTTGCTCTTTTAATTGGAGAGTCTGCATAATACCATATTGGATAATATTTAGATTTTAATTTCACATTTGCCTCTATCTCAAAGTGCGTCTCCTGTAAAAATACCACTGACGTTGCCCTATGATGTAACTCCTTAAACAACTTAAATCTCTTCCCTGGACAACTCAACCCGTTCACATTATAGGTTATAAACTGTATTTCTTCCATCCTTCCCATTTCGCTCCATCTCTCTTCCAGATTGCCTCTTCCTCTTTATCCCTACTGTCATGCAGAGTATTAACCCAATACCTCCTCCTCTCCCTCCCTCCACCCCAACTCCCATCCCCCCATCCCTCGTTCTTTTTTTCCCCCTACCCATTTTTAGGCTTGAATACTGCCTATAAATCATTTGTGGATCTATTTCCACCACTGATTTAATGCTTTGGGCGTAAGCCTCTTCTACGACCTCCCCAGATCCCCTCTCTCTATCCACAGGAGAATACAAAAATCTTTACTTCCCCCCTCCACCGAAGCTCCCGAGGGATTACCATTTCAACAAAGGTGGGGCCTGGGGGGTCGAGAGAGATAGAAGAGAGAGAAAAAAAATATATATATATTTTTCTCAATTTTCCCTCCCCTCTCTCCCCACCCCCGGGCCTCCTCTCCCCCCGACCCGCTGCCAGTCCTCTTTTCTTGTATCTTCTGTTTCCCTTCTTTCTTTTTCTTCTTCTTCCCACCCCATTATCGCCATTCTTTGCAGTTTCAGTCTGTCACAAAAATCCCTCAGTTCCTCCGGGAATCTCAAATATGCTGTTACGCCATTTTTCCAGCCAATTAAACAAGCTGGGGTACCCCATCTATACTGGACGTTCTGTTTTCTCATTTGTTCCAACAAGGGTCTCAGGGTTCTCCTTCTCCATAGGGTCTCTGGTGTTAGGTCCGCATAAATTTGGATATTTAAGTCTCCATACTTAATTAATGATCTTCCTTTAATCTTCCTCCATATCTCATTTTTGACCCCAAATTTTTGGAACTGGACCACTGTATCTCTTGATCTTTCCTTCTCCGCAACTTGATTAAACTTTCCTATTCTAAACACTCCATCCAGTTTAATCCCGTCTGTTTCAGGTCTGTCTCTTATGGAGTTTAGAATTTTTACCACTAGGTCATATAGTGATTCCCCTTTTACTTGCTCTGGAATTCCTCGAACTCTAAGGTTACATCTTCTTTCTTTATTTTCTTGAACTTCCATCCTATAGAGCAATTTTTTCTGGGTGTTCTCCAAGTAAGTTATTTTTTTCTCTAGATTATCTACGGTTTGGGCCTGGTTTTTAACTTTTTCCTCTGTTTCTTCTCTCGATAGCAGGTGTCCTAAATCATTCCGCACAACTGTCATTTCATGTTTTATCATTTTTTCCAAGTTTTGAAACATTTCTATCATCTCCTTTTTGTTTGGTGCTTGTAGTTCACCGTCTAATTCTTTTTTTTTCCAAGCCCTCTGTTGTTAGGTGGCTACAGCTACTATTCATACCCATTGATAATCTAGGACTATTTCCCAGAGAAATGTCCATTTCCCCTTTTACACTTGCACCTTGGGCCCTTTCTGGCGTAATATTTCCTTGCGATGTAAATTTCTTTATCGTACCTGTTTGAGACCCTTTGAGCCCTGTTCCCTTAGGGCCTTTGTTCTTCATGTCCTCTAAATCTCTGATTTCTTCTCTTATTCTCAAGATGAAATTATATCAGTCCTTTAATTTGTACACCAGACAAAACCTGCTGTTTTCCCTTATATTTTTACTCTCCTAGGACACCTGGAGCTCTTCTCAACTTCTCTTTCTTAGCCCAGGGAATCCTCCCCTCTTCTCCTTCACCCCTAGATCTCCTATATCACTCGGGGTTCCCCCATACGATACGCCCCCAACAGCTCTCACTCACCCTTCTTCTTCTCCAAGCAGTGGCTCCGAGCTTAAGATGTAGGGCTTTCACAGCAACTCAGTCCTAGGGGGGATTCCTCTGGGTTTCACTCCTCTCCTCCTGCCCTTTGTCCAAGATCTTCACACGAAAGCGGGGTATCTCTCTTCACTCTGTTGGGTCACTCAGACCCTGGATCGATCAGCTGGCCGGGGGGTTTGATCATATGTAAGCCGGCGGCTCCCTCTTACATCGGGACGCCGGCCGGTTTCTTCCTTCTCCCAGAGATGCTCCGGGGCTGGTCACGTGCTCCCACCACGTCACCTCGCCCCTCAGCCTCCTGGATCTCTCCCCCGTTCGGCGCCGGGCGGACCAGCGCGTCACTGCCACCTCCGCCCTGGTCTCATCTCCGGCTCTCTCTCCTCTCCTCTGCCGTCCGACAGACTCCGGTGAGTCAGATCCCCGAGTCCTGCTCCCGATGGTCACTAGGGAGGTCGAGTAGCAGCGCTTAGCAGGGAGCTATTGCCGCACGCTCCCCACAGCCGCCATGTTCAGGCTCCTCCCTTTGGCTGAGTCCTCCCCCCGATAGAGCAGCTTTGAGCTGAGTTAGAGCGGAGACTGCAAGCCAGGCCTTCTTGTCCGACATCAGTGTCTGACCTCACAAATGTGCTTCTGGAAGAATTTGTCAAACATTCCCATAGGGACACTCCTAAACCCTGTGAACAGCCTTCCCAGAAGAGTTGAAGCTGTTATAGCTGCAAAGGGTGGGCCAACTCAATATTGAACCCTACGTACTAAGACTGGGATGCCAATAAAGTGCATGTGCGTGTAAAAGCAGGCGTCCCAATACTTTTGGCAATATAGTGTATTTTAAGGTTGATTCAGTCCACTTACCTAACTAGCCTGCTCAGCCACTGGGAGGGATCCTATGCTGCCATGGAGTTAATCAGGAAAGGAAACTTATGGTGAGTATTTGAATCAGTTAGGAAAAAGAGTTTTTTCTGTTTTCATCACCTTTCACTTTAAATACATTCATGTTTAAATCCATATATATAGCTAATAACAATAACTCCTAGCTTTACAAGGAGAACATGTCCCGAGCCCTTCTACTCTCAAGTTGCTATTTGATTTAAGACGCCTAAAAACGACTTTACAGCTTTTTAACATTCCTCAGGTCTCCTGACTCCAGGTGAGCATAAAAACGTCTCGCTTTGAAAGGAATTGTGCGGTTTCAGTGTGTCTAGAAGACTGACCAGCAAACACAGCATTATGGCTGCATGGAAAGTTACTGTGGAAACTCCCAGATTATCTGCAGATCTTGTCAAAAGTAGAGAAACAAAGACTTATTTAAACCCCCAGAATGGACGCTCCATAAACCTGTAAGAATGGCTCTACCAATTTGGCATGTTTATGTGAATGCAGGGGGGAGGGGGAATTAGTGGTGCCATCAAATGCTGACAGTATTGATTTCCTCAGTAGAAACAAACATGTTTTCTAATCTTACAGATCTGGGAGGATCCACAGACTGGCTAGATCAGGTGACTGTCATCACATGTCTATGGTTGCCAGAATAGTAGAGGCAATCACATTTTTAATGCAGAGCAAAACATTTCAATTTCAATGTGTATGTGAGGGGAAGAAGCATATGTCACCAGCACACCAACCTTTTATCCAAGTGATCACCTCACCTAAAGTTTGGATGCAAACTGTCAGTCATGCAGAACTTCCCCCTCAGGCATGTGATGATCAAATGCATGATGGTGGGAATCCTACAGCACTCCCAAACATTGCACCTAAACTTTATATGATGTGATCACTTGTTGGTAGATAAGGACCAACAAGTGATCAAGGTGTTTGATCACCATGGATCCAACAAGCAGACTTGTTGGATCCATGGTGCCCCGGCAACATACATTTCATTGGGCATTGATCACCAGTATACTAACTGGTCATTGCTGCAGCACCCTTAGGCCTCATGCACACTGGACATATTTACAGATGATTTTAGGAGCATCAGGCGTTTTTATTCTGTTTCTAAACTCCCCTGTATGTTAGCCTATGTGTCTAAGCACTCCTAGGCTTTTAGCGGTAGGGGGTTTTTGGAGGCAGAAAAAGCCCCACTGCCAGTGTATCCAGAAGCAGCAGAGTTTTGGCAGAAAAAAACGCTTGTAAATGTGTCTTACTGCTTAACGCAAGGCGTGTTTAGCGCTTGAACATTATTTCATTTCAATGGTCAGAATAAATTATTATCCTGGCCATTTAAATTAATTAACGCCCAAGTGCTTAAGATGTCTGTATATGCACCTAAACGCTTGTAAAAACGTAAAACCTCTTTGCAAGTGTCAGCATTTTTTCTGCCAAAACGCTGCTGCTAGAAGGAAGGCTTGTAGCAGAGTTTGTAAAATGTCCTGTGTGCATGAGGCCTTAATTCTAGGCCAATGGTGGTCAACTTGAAAATAAAAGAAGGCCTCACGTGCTGCTCTCGACACTTTCAGAGGATAGCTCAATGGCACCACGTTTTCATGAATTGGACTACATTAAGTCATATTAAGCAGCCTAATCAAATTGAATAGGCTTTAACGCACCTCAACACCCAAATATTTCAGTCCTGCTGCATTTTTTGTAATGTTACGCATTGCAAACTGAAGGGAACTTTGAAGACATCAAAGGTGTCAGTGGCTGCAATACAAAAAGAAACGAAATAGTAATTCCCAAATTAGGTGTCAGTGTACACAACAACTCCCAGCATTAGTGTCAGTGAAAACTCCAAACGTTGGTGTCTGTGAGAGGCAATCTTACAAAGTGAAAGGATTTCCCATCTTAACCACTTGACAACCAGCGATGTACCATGATATCTCAGTTTTTGCTGCAGCAATGATAAAGATATCATTTTCTTCTGATGGGCTATTCCCTTCACTGTAAACGTAATCCTAGCAGTAAAGAAGCTGCTGGATTACTTTTTAAAGGCGTTTCCAACACCGCCTTTACTGAGCTCTCCCGATCAATCAGGGAGCCCAGTAAGGATGCCACTTGCAGCACTGGCTTCCCCTTCCACAGTGAGAGAGGAGTTGATCTTGTTCCTTCTACTGTGTGACATCAGAAACCGGAAGCAATAAGGATTTCCTCACTTCTGGTTTCAGTTCCTTTGTTTTCAAGCCATTGCCAGCTTGTGTAGAAGCAGATCAAACTGATGTCAGTTTTATCTGCTGCTTTGGAGGCCAGAGGAGAGATCTGGGGTCTCATAGACCCCAGATCTCTCCATAAGGAGGACCTGTCATGACCCATGCTATAAAACGGGATGATGTTCATCCCTTGTGATAACAATAAATGTGATTTTAAAAAGTGCAGAGGCATAGTGTGAAAATAAAAAATAAGGAAAATTACTATTAAAATACTTAAAACTTTTTTTAAAGTGTTCCCGTCCCCCTGTGCTCGTAAGCTTAGTTCTTGCACACATATGTAAACAGTAATCACGAACGTCAGAGCGAGAGCAATAATTCTAGCACCAGGCGTCCTGTGTAAATCTGAAGTGCTAACCTTTAAAGGCTTTTAAAGCGTCGCCTATGGATAATTTAATGCACTGTAGTTTGTCGCCATTCCACAGGCGTGCGCAAATCGGCATGAACATCATCTTTTATATCTTACAAAAAAATTGTGTATTACGGTATATTTTGTTTGTGTGCACTAAAATTCATTAAAGTGTATTTTAAAAAAAATATTTGCATTTAAAAAACTGCTGGGCAAATACCGTGTGACATTAAAAAATGCAACAACCACCATTCTGTTCTCTAGGGCCTGTACTTCAAAAATATATATTAAATAAAATTATTTTAGTGTATGGCCAGCTAAAGACTGTTGTCCCCCGGTAGAAAATCTTGCTGCCGGATCTTTCATGGCTTGAATGACATCCAGGGGTTTATTTACTAAAGCTGGAGAGTCCAAAATCAGACTCCCTTCTGCATAGAAACCAATCAGCTTCCAGATTTCATTGCCAAAGCTTCATTGAACAAGCTGAGGTTAGAAGCTGATTGGTTTCTATGCAGAAGGGAGTCTGATTTTGGACTCTCCAGCTTTAGTAAATAAACCCCCCAGTGTCATTCAGCCTTCATCCAGTCTTGTACTCCCAGAATGTCAAGACATGACCCTGAGGGACTAGCCACTGCCAACATTGGATGACAAGACCCCAGACACCATGTGATCAGCCAGAAGACTAAATTTAAAGCAGGACTCCTGCCAGGGGAATACGAACATACAGTTGTGTTCAAAATAATAGCAGTCAGACATCACTAACCTGATCAATCACTGTTTTTGGTAGAAATTATATTTCTACATGGTAAATAATTTACTAGCAGGTGTAGTAGAGTAATAGAAATCCAACAGACCCAACAGTCATGACATGCATGCTGCTGATTCTGTGTAATTGAATCACTAATTGAAAGGGGCATGTTCAAAATAATAGCAGTGTGGAGTTCTATTAGTGATGTAATTCATTCTTTGAAAAACAGGTGGAAATTATTGCCCTTATTTAAGGAAGGAAGGCAGCAAATGTTATACATGCTGGTTACAGTGCATTTTTTTCTGAAATTCTGAGGAAAATGGGTCGTTCCAGACATTGTTCAGAAGAACAGCGTACCTTGATTAAAAAGTTGATTGGAGAGGGGAAAACATATAAAGAAGTGCAGAAAATGATAGGCTGCTCAGCTAAAATGATCGCAAATGCTTTAAAATGGCACATAAAACCTGAAAGATGTGGAAGAAAGCGAAAAACTACCATTCGAATGGATAGAAGAATAGCCAAAATGGCAAGGACTCAGCCAACAATCAGCTCCAGGAAGATCAAAGAAGGTCTAAAGTTACCTGTGAGTACTGTTACAATTATAAGACGCCTATGTGAAGCCAAGCTATCTGCAAGAAGCCCCCGCAAAGTCCCGCTGTTGAAAAAAAGACATGTGCTGAAGAGGTTACAATTTGCCAAAGAGCACATTGACTGGCCTAAAGAGAAATGGCGCAACATTTTGTGGACTGATGAAAGTAAGATTGTTCTTTTTGGGTCTAGTGGCCGGAGACAGTTTGTCAGACGACCCCCAAACACTGAATTCAAGCCACAGTACACTGTGAAGACAGTGAAGCATGGTTGCGCAAGCATCATGATATGGGGATGTTTCTCATACTACGGTGTTGGGCCTATTTATCACATACCAGGGATCATGGATCAGTTTGAATACATCAGAATACTTGAAGAGGTCATGCTGCCTTATGCTGAAGAGGAAATGCCCTAGAAATGGGTGTTCCAACAAGACAACGACCCCAAACACACCAGTAAACGTGCAACATCTTGGTTCCAGACCAACAAAATTGAAGTTATGGAGTGGCCAGCCCAATCCCCAGATCTTAATCCAATAGAAAACTTGTGGGGTGACATCAAAAATGCAGTTTCTGAGGCAAAACCAAGAAATAGAGAAGAACTGTGGAATGTAGTCCAATCATCCTGGGCTGGAATACCTGTTCACAGGTGCCAGAAGTTGGTTGACTCCATGCAACACAGATGTACAGCAGTTCTCAGAAACAGTGCTTATACAACTAAATATTCATTAAGTGATTCAAAGGAAAGAAAAATCTTCCAACATTTTTCAGTTTATATAGTGAATGTTTGAGTTTGTAAAGAAGAATACAAACACTGCTATTTTTTTGAACAGTCTAATATTCACTTTTCTTCAATTTTTTTAGAGGAACAACACAAATTTGATATATTTTTCTTCATTTTTGATTTGGAATAGAATGTGTAGTGTTCCCAATGCATTTGTGTGTATGGAAATAAAAGCTATTAGAAGGATTTTGAGCTTTATTCACTTTTTTCAACACACTGCTATTATTTTGAACACAACTGTAAATATTATTCAATATACAGTAAATCTTGTGACCTTAAACTTGCCTTAAAAGAGAAGTATGGGAATTCAAACAAATTACCAAATATACTCACCAAGGTGGATGCTGCATTGGTTCCCCGCTGTCTCTAAGCCTGCTGCTAAATATGGGTCACAGAACTAAGTGGACTCCTATGACCCATAATTCTCCTATAATTACTATTTTGTGCTCTTCTAGTATAGGCAACTGGTCAGCTGTAACTGAGCTGTATGCAACTGTACGGTCTTGTTTTTGCTCCCTTACACTGCCAACATCATAACTGCACTGTATTAAGTGGAGGAATTACATTTTGTAAGCAAATGGGTCAAATCCATGTCTTTAGAATGGGTTGGAGGGATGTCAGAAGTTCTCATCCACCACTAAAAATTGAAGTCCTTTATGAAACTAAAAATTAAAGTACTGGGAAGAATAGGTTCATAGAAACATAAATGAACTTTCAAAAAAAGCTTAACAATATATACAGTATTTACACCGATTAGCCATACCTTTATGACCTCTGACAGGTTAAGTGAATAACATTGATTATCTTGTCACAATGGCAGCTGAAAGCCATAGAGATATATTAGGCAGCAAGTTAACATATTGTCTCGGAAAGTGTTGAAAGCAGAAAAAATGGACATTGCAGTTTGTTACGTATGGAGCTGCGTAGCGGCAGACTGGTCAGGGTGCCCATGCTGACCCGAGTCCATAGCTTCCATCCTTCCATCTTAACCCGGTCTTCCTTCTGGGGTCACGAGCTGCGGCCATCTGATTGGCCGAGCCACAATGTCAACACTCCCATGCATGCACCAGGGAGCTTAGGCAGCAGCCCGGCCCTCTCAATGAACATTCTGAATAGAGTAGGAAAGGGTTAGAATATCTGTCAGGCTTTTATTGCTGAAGAGCTTTACCCTTTTTATTTGTCCTAGTGACCACTGTATTAAACTGTAGCATTGAACACTGAACCCCACACACTAGGCTTAACATTTCACCTCTAAGACTTGACCTGAATTAAATGGCTCTTTCAGATGAGGCATTATGACTCCTCCTCACCTCCTGATTTAACCCTATAATGCTGCACTACCACGCCAAAATCACTTGCATTGCATGCAGGTGTGGTGGGGCCACATTGAACTCAGTGGGCAAGCTTGACAGGCGGTAACACCTGTCAAACATGGCACCCCAGGTAAAAATGCCACTGCATCTGTACTGCCCTGTTTGGCTGTATTGGGACAGTTTTGGTGTGTGACTATGGGGTGGTAATCACAAGCCTGGCTGT
This sequence comes from Staurois parvus, assembly GCF_062004578.1. Lineage (NCBI taxonomy): Eukaryota > Metazoa > Chordata > Amphibia > Anura > Ranidae > Staurois > Staurois parvus. Next base: position 2,038,778 of record NW_028318628.1, read on the forward strand.
ACAGAATTGAAAATCTGGTAGCAGGTAAAACAGTAAACATATACAGTGTGTATTGCATTTAACTGCTTGCCTGGACCTAACCCAAGAACAAAACTGTAATGAATTCCAACTTACCATTCTGCAGATGTCTTGGCTGCATTTGTTTTCAATTTTCAGGCTAAGAACATTTCAGCTTGTACAGAAAATACATGCTGATCTTGTCGTTGATCCTTCTTGTTTGTTCTTGAACTGGAAGGTTACTTTTGTAAATTAGTAATCTCCCTATCCCTTATGTAATGTAGATGAACAAAGACAGACGGTTTGCAAGAGTTTACCTGGCCTGCAGTAACTACAAATATTTTTAAAATTTGCAATGTGACCCTCGTAAAGATTTGAGAGCCCTTTCATGGAACTTTAGAAATGAACAAAAGCCTGAATTATATTTTCTCCAAGATTATTCAAAAGATATTAAAGGTTCTGGTTTTTTTGTTGTTTTTTTTTTTTTTTTTTTAATAACAAACATGTCTATACTTACCTGCTCTGTGCAGTGGTTTTGCACAGAGCAGCCCGATCCTCCGCTTCTTGGGTCCTCCAATGGCACTCCTAGCTCTTCCCCCTTGACCAGTGCCCCAGTAGCAAGCCGCTTGCTACAAAGGCACTGGTGCAAGCTCGCTCCCGTGTCCACAGGACACATAGAGCGGCAACTTAATGCCGCCACCTGCTCTCTCCTGTAATTGACAGCAATGGGAGCCAATGGCCCTGCTGCTGTGTCTTAGCCAATAATGAGAGAAAGAGACCCAGGACAGCTGTGGGGAGAGCAGCACACAAGGTTTTTTAGTGAGAATTACTGGCCATAATAGTTATTTGTTAGTATTTTCAGGGGATATGTTGTTTACCTGTGACTTGAGCAAAATTGGAGGCCCTGTATACATCCTGAGAATAGGATCCAGGTTTTCCAGAACCACAGTAATCAATATGGTTTTCTAACAGTTAGTGGTGTCAAACTGACATTTGCTTTTGACTGTAGTAACAAGATTATTTAAAGGAACAAATACTGTATGTAATTTTAATTCAGGAAATGCCATTCACACCAAAATAAAATGCTAAAAGCTAACAAAATTGTTAAGTGCTTTCAAAGGACATTTATCACGTTTTTGTTAGCATTTTCAAATGTACTGTTGAGGTTTTGCATTCATTCAAAAACCTACCAGTGTATGGCCAGATTTAGGTGTAGGGCCAGCTTTGTCTATGAGCTGAATGGGAGAAATCTATCCGTTCTCTCATCTGCGCTATACAGAGTGGATGGAGGAATCACCTCTGCCGATTATTGTATTCTGACAGCTGCTGCACTTGAGGCTGTCAGAATACCAAAGAAGTAACAGCATTTGGTTGAATGCAGCCACTGTACAGCTGACACTTTTCATCCAGACTCTTTTGATTTTTACATAGAAATATGTCAGGTGGGAGGTTGCTGACAGAGCCATCCACAACTCAAATTTCAGCCAGTTCATCGGAGACCAGATGACATTCTCTTCTATGGCTGGCTTTAACAAACGTATTTGCTGATACTGTACTGTAGCTCTGTTTTTGCCCTAAAACATTTCAGGCCAGGTCACTGTCAATTTAAGCATCACAATCACTAGGATTGTCCCAAAGCCAGTAGGTTCTAGCAAAAATTGTTCACTCTCTGAACTTATTTTGCTAGAGATTCTGTATATATATCTCTACAGAACAGTGCACCGTCCACATGTGTTTATCGGCTGCTTCCCTGCAAACAGGAAACAGGAACTTTATTCACAGAAAAGACAAAGAGTACAACCATAGATGCAGCTTCAAACTTATAACCACTGCCATCTACTGGTTGACAAATATATCTCTACTGAGTACTGTTGTACAGTAGTTGTCGCACAAAAATAAATGAATGGTGTATTCCAACATATCTATTTCTTGATCAGTCTACCCAATCCTACTAGTTCTTCACTTTAAATACCCCTTCATCTACAAGGGGACTAAAAAAAAAATTGAATTTTTTTTGTCTGTAAAGTGAACACAGCTTCACAAAGCTATCTGAAGATCCTTCTATTTTGGTACATTAAAGTTTCCCATACATATATAGATTTTTTTCTGTTCAGCCTGCAGGCTAAACAGAAAAAAATCTAACAGGTTCCTTTATTCACACACAAAATCTCCCACTGCAGCTATTGAATTTGAACAGCCAGCTGTCAAAATAAAAAATATCAGCTGCAGCTGATTGGATGACAATTCTCCTCCTGCCTCTTTTGATTTTTCAATTGCATTATGGCGGGCAATAAATGGTCAACCAGGCCACCAACTGAACAAATTTTAGCTGCTTCATTAGGACCTGGCCAAAATTCAAACAGTGTATGGCCAGCTTAACTCATGGATACTTGTCTGCCTACTATGTCTTATACAGATGTTACTTCTCAATTATATTAGTCTGAACACAAGGATGTGATTGCTGACTGTGCTATGTTTTTTATGAAGCACAAACCCCTCTGGTCTAGATCCAGTGGTGTCGCTATGGGGCTGTGGGGGATGCAGACCGCACCTGGGTGACACCCGCCAGAGGAGTGACACCACTGGCATAGCTAGAGGGGGTCCCATGAGTCACAATTTGACCCCGCCCCTGCTCCAGGGGACCTGTGTCACATTATTCCCTGTCACACTGTGTCACTGGGGAAAAGTAAGCTCAGAGGGCCTGGGCAGGCTGGGAGTTGTAGTCTTTTCCTCCATGCAGGACGAGGTGAAGGATGGACTACAACTCCCATGATGCTTTGTGTTGGTGTACAGTCATGGGATGTAGTGCAGGGCTCCCAGCCGGCCTGTCCCTTTGAGTTTACTTTTCCCCAATGAGACAGTGTGACAAGGCAGGTTGAGTAGATAGCAATGTCTGGAGTCAAGAAGAGAGGAGCGGAGACTCTGCATAGGGTGAGCTGCCTGAGAACTGCAGAGGAAATGGTGATTATTCAGCAACAGCCTGACAATGTTTTTTTATCAGTGCTGCAAGTGCCTGTTGTATGTGCACTGCAGTACCACCTCTGGCTGACTTACAGAGCCCTCAGTGCCAAAGGAGACTTCTGGAGATAGTTACAGTTCTTTGCTGGGGAAGGGGGGGCTGGAAGGGAGTTGAGTCTGTACTAAGGTGGGGGTGAGGGAACCATGGAAAGGTGATCTGTACTAAGAGGGGGCTTGTATTGAGGACCGTCTATACTAAGGATATGGGCTGCCAGGGGGGTCTATACTGAGCAAGGGGGACTATACTTAGTGGAGAGGGGTGTATGTACTTAGGAAGGGGGGTCTATACTGGGGGAGGGGGGTCTGTACTTAGTGGATCTGGGTCTGGACTGAGGGAGAGGGGTCTATAGTTACTGGAGAGTGGAGATTGTATTGAGGGAGGGGGGGGTCCATATTTAGTAGAGAGGGGGGTCTGTACTGAGGGAGGGGGTCTGTACTTAGTGGATCTGGGGTTCTGTACTGAGAAATGGGGGGTCTATACTTAGTGGAGAGGGGGGTCTGTACTGAAGGAGTGGGGTCTATACTTAGTGGAGAGTGGAGACTGTATTGAGGGAGGGGGGGTCCATATTTAGTAGAGCGGGGGGTCTGTACTGAGGGAGGGGGTCTGTACTTAGTGGATTTGGGTCTGGACTGAGGGAGAGGGGTCTATAGTTAGTGGAGAGTGGAGACTGTATTGAGGGAGGGGGAGTCTGTACTGAGGGAGAGGGTCTATACTTAGTAGAGAAGGGGGTCTGTACTGAGAAATGGTGAGGACTATACTTAGTGGAGAGGGGGGTCTATACTTAGTGGAGAGGGGGGTTTATACTTAGTGGAGAGGGGGGTCTATATTTAGTGGAAGGGGGGGGTCTGTTCTAAGGGAGGGGGGGTCTATACTTAGTGGAAGGGGGGGGTCTGTTCAAACGGAGGTGGGTCTATACTTAGTGGAGAGGGGAGTCTGTACTGAAGGAGTGGGGTCTATATTTAGTGGAGGGGGGATCTGTTCTAAGGGAGGGGGGGTCTATACTTAGTGGAAGGGGGGGTCTGTTCTAAGGGAAGTGGGTCTATACTTAGTGGAGAGGGGAGTCTGTACTGTGGGAGGGGGATCTGTACTGAGGGAGGGGAGTCTATGTTTAGTGGAAAGGGGGGTCTGTTCTAAGGGAGGGGGGTCTATACTTAGTAGAGAGGGGAGTCTGTACTGAGGGAGGGGGGTCTATATTTAGTGGATAGGGGGTCTGTTGTGAGGGAGGGGGGTCTATACTTAGTAGAGAGGGGAGTCTGTACTGAGGGAGGGGGGTCTGTACTGAGGGAGGGGGGTCTATATTTAGTGGATAGGGGGTCTGTTCTGAGGGGGGACTATACTTGGTGGAGGGAAGATGACACCATGTTTTACCGCTCCAGGTGACACCAACCCTTGTGATGCCACTGCCTAGATCATTTGTTAGCTGAAAAGCTTTCCATTGGAATAACACATAAAGGACAATACCTATAAAGTACACCAATTTCTGTCTAGAAAGTTTTTATAGATTTTTCTCTAAACTGTATTTTCTGCACATTCAGCAGTGCTGTTTCAAAACCACTGCTCTGTCTCCATACCAAAGGGCTGGGCCGATGCAGGACCTGAGCCAACTCCTCCAGTCTGACGACCATGAAATGATGATTTTCCTGTTCGGTATAGATTATTCTCCACTGTCAATATCCATTGATCAGAGTTATGTCAGCTCTTGTCCCAACATCACTGAATCACAAATCATCCTTCAATGCATAAATTAAACTTCAATCCCTATTTATTATAAGAAACTCATAGTGAATGACATGCTAATTGGGTAATCTGGTAGAAGCGGCCAATGTAAAACTGTTATATTGGGATAGGTGCCTGGGAAAAGTGACATATGCAGAATTAAACATGTATAAAATCTGACAGATTCTGTAATGAAAGAACATAGGCGTTGTTGTTGTAGTCAAGTTTCATTATGATGTACATGTTTCCGGTACATAGAACTGGACCATCCAGGGAATATAAGTGTACGGCGCTGGAAGGAGAACGGGATGACTATCACAGTACATGGAGGGAGTGCAGCCGTCCATAAATAAATAGTCTCCGATACAGCGCAGAACGTTCAGGGAAAGCTCTTCATTATGGTTACAGCATGTAAGGTGAACTGTGGAGGAAGAGAGGTTAGGAAATGACTGTGCCTGAGTCTTAGGTTTCCTTTCCATTCAGTATCTGTCTTTATTTCCTGAAAGCTCATTCATTCCGAGGGCTACAAATGTCCCAGCAGCTGACCTGGGCATTTTATAACCTGGGGCCAAGATCCCTTCCCCCTTGCACAACACTGTTATTACTCCTGGGAAAGGAAAATAAACCAGGACACGCCAGACTGGTTTTTGGAGATGGGCTGGACCCCAGAGCAGGCCAAAGCGGGGACTTGCAGTGTATCATTTCCAGGTGATGCCAGAGGGAGATAACAGGCTGCCGGCTGTCTAGACAAGTAATAGGACCAAGCTCAATGTTAGAGGAGGCAGGCCGGGGTATCCATGGACTGAGCGGGGCATTTCTCACCACTGAGAATTTTATAAACTGCTGTAATATGGATTGTGGAATTCCTAATTTAAAACGAATGTTCCAAATGATATTGTGCCGTATCAGCAAGACATAATTATCTTCCTCTGCAAAAAGCTTGTATCCTCACATGAGACGTGCCATTTAACCCAATCAACATGTAATTGGCATTAAGATATCTTTCTGTCATTACCAGACTCACCATTAACCCATTGGGGTTCATTTGCTAAGGGGGTAGAGGCTGTTCTTTTAGCAAAGTGAATATTTATTGAGCTTAGTGAATACGGTGAAGCTGCGTTCAATAAACTAATAATCTTAGCAAATCAACCCTATTAGATCAACTTAGATGGAATTATTATTATTAATATTATACAGGATTTATATAGCGCCAACAGGTTGCTCAGCGCTTTACAATATAACAGGAGACAATACAGCAACAATACAGTTCAATACAAGAGGGAAAGGAGGGCCCTGATCCTGGGAGCTTACAATCTAGGAATGGCTTTGTTTCCATTGTTATCTAGTCTCTAAATATCCACAGCATTGGTCTCTGTATAGTTATGTAGGCACCCTTGGAAAGCTGGCCATACACTATGAGAATTTTGGCTAGTTCCTGGTGAACTGTCCAAAATGTATTACATGGTAGCCCTGACAGTCCCCTACTGCCCTACATCATTTGATTTAAAAATCAAAGAAGCTGGCTGGAAAAGTTGCAGTCAAACAGCAGCTGCATCCAATCAGATGCAGGCACTATTTGGGTATTCTGACAGCCGCTTGTGCTTTCATTGGTTTTACATTTACACAGCCACCCAGGGGTGGCTGCTGGCAAAAATCAGTAGATTCTTGATGCCTGTTCTGAATGCTGCCTGCACACACTGGGAGCGAACAACAGAAGCTGTCATATTTGTACTCTGTACAAATCTATGGCTGCTATTTGCAGATGAGCAGTTACATGCCAATAGAATGCCCAACTGACCCTGGATGCAGACAGTGTATTTTCATGGTCAGCGTTAATGCAATGTTTTAGCTGCTTACAAACTGGCCGCAGCTAATATGCGGCCAAAGCTCAGCTGCATCCAATGGCAGTGTTTAGCCTCCGCTGCACGTAGGAAACTATACCCCCTGGCCGTGAATGCAGCTTTATGCTCATTTGTATCTACTGTAAAACAAAGCTTACAGCACTAATACTGGTGAAAAATTCAACAAGGTGATATTTTTTTTTACAATGATGAAGATTTTGTCTTCTGCTGTGTTTTTGCCATTTTTATTTACTGCCCTGATATTGATGCCACAACACAGTAGGCATGTATAACAAAATAGCTCTTAGATTGTAAGCTCCCAGGATCAGGCCCTCCTAACCCTCTTGTATTGAACTGTATTGTTGCTGTATTGTCTCCCGTTATATTGTAAAGTGCTGAGCAAACTGTTGGCGCCATATAAATCCTGTATAATAATATTAATAACAATAGCCATAGCAACATGATACAGCAAATTTTGATCACAGCTGTCATTATTTCTATACACTAATCACAGCTGAGTGAAAAAGTGTCACCTTATTCACTAAGCTGAATGAACATTCCCTTTGCTGAATGAACAATCGGTATACTTTTACAAAATCATCCCCAGACAGTAGAAAACAACAGAGACAGCCAGACAAGTAGCATTTTCCGGATGAGATTCAGTAATAGCAGTCTCCATATGTTTCTTGTACGTTCAGTACGTTCAGTACATTCAGTTATTTGTTCTGTCCTTTGCAGAAGTAAAATTCTGAGCTATGTTTACCATCTGGCTTTTCTGGATCTGTGCCGGAAGCAGAAGACATGAGCTGTCCCTACATTGCTTGAATGTCAACCAATTTCTCCCGGCTCTTTCAAAATCTGAGTAGTATATGACCCCGCCAGAATTGCTCTTTTTGACAAAATTTGTTTAATCGAATTTTGTAAAAAAAAAAATGTTGTAAAATTGTTGCCCTAACAGCATTCAAAGATCAAAAATTTACATGGACTTTTCTTTAGAGCTGTGTCGTGCATTTTGGCCCCATATGGTGCAATGGAAGCGCCTGTAAACAGGCGTCACAAAGTATTTTCACATATTTTTGCACAAAAACAACCTTTCCCTTCTGCAATTCCCCTCTTCCCCTCCCACTTTGCATACATGTGCACAAATGCTTTCAAAACACACAAAAAAACCCACACTCTCCCCGGCTAGTCTGGGGATGTAATGGCGTTCGGTATTGGCGCTCTTGGACCCCTGCCCCTTGCCCCTCCCTTTTTTTTTTTTCTCTTTCTTTTTCTTCCCCTCTTTCTTCTTTTTTCATTCTCTCTCTGTTTTGGTGTGACTGGACTGCTGCATTTAGTTGTTATAGTCAGTTACAGCAATGTTTTGTAACTTATGTGCCATTGATAGCCTCTGCGTGGGCGTACCTTTTGCCCTGTTGGCATTAGAGCACCGTTTTTCCCTTTTTTTTTTTTATTTTGCATTTTTTTTTATCTGTGCAATTGATAGCCCCTGCGTGGGCGTGTTTTATTGCCTCTCTTTTATACTGTTTAAAAATTAATAAAAACCATTGAAATAGAAAACACACAAAAAAGAACATGTCCAAAAACACACAAACATTGCCATTATAAGCACTTACATAAGCATGTACTAGGCTTACAAGGGACATACAAAGCCACAAGGGTACAAACTATTTTATTTTGGTTATCTTTTTCCTTGTGTGGCTGTTTCTGGACCTCAGAAGGTATATTCTGGTAAAAGGAGATGGGGTGGGTGACAGGGTTTAATAAGAGGAGGCACAAGGCTCAGCACATCCAGCAATATTCAATTATCATCCCAGGTAGTCAACTTACTTAATACAGGGGGCCTCAACGGTGGCCCCTGACATCATCAAAGCCCTGCATATACTGTATTGTTCAGGTTTTATATATATATATATATATATATATATATATATATATATATACATTTTTCTGAAGCTCCACGGTGCAGTGTGCACGCTCAAGACTAACACCAGCTGCAAAAAAAAGTGCACAGGATGTACACGTTGTCCTCCGAAGAAAGACCCTAGCCCTGATCTCCCAGGGCTCAAGACATCTGACGGGGAATGGGGTACTTGTGGTCCACCCAGCCGAAACTGGGAGGACTCCTTTCTACGGGAGACCTGCCAAAGCAAGGTCTACCCAAGTACTAAGTGGGACCCCCCAAAGCCATAAGGCCATGTGCCCTCCCCTCCAAGCCTACCAGGGCAAGTCCAAGGACCTACACCCCACTAGTTCGGGAAGAGCAAAGTGCCATCATGCTGTGCAAAAAATTTAAAAACAACAGTTAATATAATGCTATAGAAATCTCTCAGAGACTATAGACTTGAAATGCATCAGACTGCAAACTCGCTATAAGAGGTGTTAGAGATTGAGGATATGCTTCAATCATAGACACATTACATGAGACGGTCAGAGATCACTGCTATTACAGTCCCTTTGATAATTCCTTCCACTCCTTCAAAATGACTTGTCCCACATTTATATTTCTCTCACCAAGATCCATTATAATAGATCCAAAGAAAAATTTACAGAAAAAGAACAAGGATGATCAGCACAGAAAAAGTAAGATAGTGTGAAACAAACTTGACTGGCTTGATTAAGGTAAGGAAACCACAGGCTACTCTCTGCAGGGGTCCTGAAGGCCACACAACAAATGTCAAAGGCTGCATATTGGACACCAGAACTAAAAATATATGAATTAGAGGGGGCATGATGCACTTACATGTCTTGAAAATTATTAATAAGATAAATATGGAATCTGCACAAAATACCTTCATCATTAATATGCACCTAGGGCAGCATGGTGTGTGAATACAACCCTGATAATTATCAGAATGGAGTAGACTCAGTACAAAGTGTACAAATGTCTATGCTCTTGGTAGCTCCAGAAATAGGAATGTAGTTATAATACATAGGTTAGCTGTAAATAACTAAACAGCGATACTCAGTCTTTAATTTTATTCCATGCAACTATCATAACACCATGCTGCTAATTAAAGTGTATCTATAGCCAGACTGTTCTGTTTAGAGTTGAACAGAGTAAGGATTGGAGCCCCTGTCAGGTTTTTACTGATGTCTGGGTCACGCTAGGCTAGATTTGCCCTCTCTATATATCCTGGTGACCATTGTCACTGGAGAAGAAAGTGATGGGTCATTTGCAAAAAATTATTGAATGCACTTTTTTTTGCATATAAGTGTATGTATTTATTATTTTTATTCAAAAGGTAGACATAGCCTATAAGAAATGGTATCAGCTCCCCACCCATAGCCTGGTGATTTGACAGTGAATTAGCAAAAGTAGACCAATCAGTCATCAACTCTACTGCTTAAGCTGGCCATACACTGTTATTTTTCTATGTATTTATTTTTTTATGTTTTAACGTTCAGCCATCAGACTGCATGAAAAAAACACAAAATCAAAGTGGATGGGGGATTCCCCCCTGCTGGGACATTGTATTCTGACAGTGCCACCCACCATTGTCAGCATGCACTGATCAAGGGCTGCAGCCACTGATTGATGGGAAATTTTTCAACATGTCCCTTCAACACTGGTTGATTACACAATTGGCTTCTGTCAAGCAGTGGAGGTGACATGCTGATTAAAATTTGTCAGGTTCCTGAGAAACCAGACAAATTTCGATCAGGGTATGGCCAACTTTACTGTGTTATTTCAGTATGTTTCCCTGTGGGCACATTTGCATACAGCAGAGTCTGATTGGCTGCTAGTGCTGTCCCTCCCACTCTCAGAGTGAAGGGGATTACAGGACCCTGATATCATGACAGATTCATGTATTTGTGTTCGATGTACTTGTACATAAAAATACATGCAAATAATTTGAATTGAATGCACTTCTTCACTAAACTGAGGTTCAGCTTTGGTTCTCCTCTCTATCCACTTAAAATCTAATGAGTTAATTGAGAAACACTTTTACTGGAATTTGGGTAACCCAGAAAATAATTACATATGAAATGATGTCATTCTGGAGTCTTGTCACAACCACCAACCCCAGCCCCATGTGGAGGTTGTCCGTAGGAGAGCCGTGGTAGAGGTAGTGGTGGTGAACAGCAGAACAGAAGTTAAAACAGCAGGAGTGAGACTCAAAGGAAGGCACAGCTGGAAACCTTAGTAGCTGTATTACCAAAGAGGTAGCAAGCAGCCACCTTAACCTACTAGACCCCACCAGTAACTTACTTATAACGTTTGTGTAGACTGACCATTTAAGTTAATATACTCCAGGAGAAAACATCTCATTATGTTCTGCACATTCATTGGTTTTTAAGAGCTAATATGAGACATCAGACATTTACATTATTTTTTTATTAAGATTTCATATTAATCAATGTAACAGCAATTTTGACAATAAATATTAATAACTTACTTTTGTTCGATAATAAAGTCCTCGATCCACAAGATAAATTATCATATTCAAACGTATCAGCATTTGATACTTATAAATATTTCTATATCCCATGACTTCAGGTAAGAAGACAGAGTCTCAGCCATTAGAACACTGAAAGCAGACGATCACGTCACTAGTGGTGGACAAAACTCTGCCCGGATAAGAGTCACCTTCGTCTGAGATGAGTTGTGGGTGAGACGAGTTCAAAAAAGAACTATAAATTCCTGTTTTCTTCCCAAATCCCAGTATAAAGTCAGAGGTGTGCAGGTTCCAGACTGATGCACACAGCCCCATGGATGGGTAGGAGGTCCTGCAATGTGAGTGGCTGGGTTTGTTCATCGTTTGAAGTGTAAAGGGGTTTTCATGCGGGGTCCATGCTGCTCAGTCCCAATCTGAAGACCTCACGTTTCCACTGGACTAGGGACCATGCTGTTTGGGGTATCTGGAAGTTGGGAAGACAAGGAGGTGACATCACTCCCAGAAGAGTTACCAAGGGAACCTGATTCTGAAAATGATACCTGCAAATGAAGTAGAACGTCAGTGAGGAAGATACAGCAGCCTTTATATACCCCATTGTTGGTGTCAGAAAGCCTGCATAGGTGATAAGTTGGCCATACATGTTTGTTTTTTTTTTACCATGCAGCCATCAGATTCCTCCATCCAAACAAGGTGGATGGAGGTATTTTCTTCCTGCCGGGACATCACTGCATTCTGACAGCGTGACCTGCTGCTGTCAGAATACTCTGATTAGCAGCTGTAGCTGAATGACTGCAGCTGCTGATCATGGAAAATTTTCCAACATGTCCCTTTGACAGAAGTCAATCAAATGATTGACTTCTGTTAAACAGGGATGGCCATGCACTGATTGAAATTGAGCCAGTCCCTGCTGAACCTACCAAATTTTGAACAGTATATGCCCAGCTTTGATTCCTTGATTGCAGGCTTCCTGATACCAACAATGGGGCTATGTAACTAGAACAGACAGACACCAAAACTTTCACACCTCCCATCCTGCTCTTGGACAATCAAAATTTACACATTCCATGGTGATTGGATTCAGGGCTGCTGTTAGAAATTACAGGGCCCCGTACAGCCTAATTGACAGCCCCCAGATCTGCCCCCCACACACACACTCACCGAATTACAAAAATGAAAAAGTTTTTAAATTATTTTTCCAATTTATACATTTTTTTTACCATTTAAAGACCTCTGACTTATCACCTTTGAGACAGAGAAAGTCTCCTGTTCATTCATAAACTGAAGCATAGTAAAAACAGTTTACTATGCTCAGTTATCAATGGTCACAGGAGCAATCGGTGCCGATCACTCACTGTATCCAATTCAGAAAAGAAAGGGGCTGGTAAATGACATAGTCACCAGCAGTGATCACATGCAAAAAAATCCAACATGCTGGTTATACTGAAGCCGATCAATGGATTAACTTCAGTACAACCAGCCTGCCCATAGATGGATTAAATCTTGGCCAGACCCTGCTGAACCAGACGAGATTTGATCCATCTATGGCCGGCTTAATGCTGATTTGGTGTACAATAGGATATCTGAAGGCAGAAAGGTGACACAAGAGCTAAATTGTTTATTTAGGACTATGTGTGTCACCTGTCTGGCTGTGCAGTTGATAATGTTATTATGTTTAAATCCTTTGTCGGTTAAGACCAGAATATAAATATATAGGTATTTTGATGTTTCCCTAGAATCTTACTTTAAATAGCTTCAACTATAAAAAGCAGAGTGCAGTGAAAAGAGGACAAAGGAGTGAAAGCTGTAAAATTAGACAGAAAAGTTAAAAGGCAATAAAGTGAGACTAAAGAAACAGGCCGAAAACCAATAAATGTGTTATATAAGGAAAAGTAAAAAGCAAACAAATGATCAAAGGACATGAAAGTACATGGTCAGAGAGTATAAACGGGAAATTCTCAGTGGATGTATATGTTTCTCTAGTACACAGCAGAGATGATGTATTTATGACTAGTTAGACTTGCTCTGATGTGTGTGGAGATGCATATGCACCATGTAAACCTCCATGTTTACACATACTTCATACAAGAGCTGACAGTAACTAGCTTTGACTGGCTGTGGTTTAACACTGATCGGGTCATTGTTACCATGTACTACAAAAAAAGCTCTGGATTTATACTCCACCAGCTATCTCATTATGCATAACTTCACAATAAAGATATCATTTATAAAGATTAATTTGTTATCATCACCAGTTTACAAGAATCCCTAATTAGTCTCCATGCCTTTGTCATCAGGCGACTGTTTGTAGTGTTGTATGACTAATGCAGATGGCCATATATTTTCTGTATGTATTAGGCAGGATCAAACTGAGAATTGCAGCATGCACATTCATGCCTGATCTGAAGATCTCAGCATCATTCCACTGGAAGAAGGTCCTGATCCCATCAGATGTGCAACATAATTTAGGAGAAGATCCTGTTATCTGACAGGATCACTGGCAGTAAAGCACTCATACGTGAGCCTTCCGGTCAGGTATCGACAGACATGAGATGATCAGATGAGGTGATGATCTTATGTCTGAGCTCCTGCAAACACCTCTGACCCATCACTGTATGGGGAAGGATTGATCAGAGAGATTAGAAAACCTGCTTCAAATGCAATTGCTTCTTCTTAATAAGCTGGCATCTGCCTCTTCCCCGCATTTCTACTTCTCCCTCTGAACACCTCTACACTCAGTAGCGCCATAGACATATGTTTATATCAAACTCTGCAGCACTTTGAAGATTTTAGGATTTTGTCTGCATGTCCTACAGAGAATATTGACCTACAAAAGGCCAAAACTCAGCAAGTTCATTATATGAAATCCACTAGAGCAGAAGTTTCAGATTGGTCATCAACCCCCAAACATTTATTAGATGAAAATCAATTTTTTTGAAGGTTTCATGACTACATTACTAAAAGTCTTCTCACATAATAGGCACATTGTTTCATTGGCAAATATTGTTGTGAACACTATTGACACTTCCTCTTAATATCAGCAGCTGCCAATATAATTGTTATAATGCAGAATTTTTAGTAAATGCACAGCAATCAGTTATTTGGATTAATTCCTATATTTATGCTACTCCAACAGAGTTGAGGTGGGGGAATTCACTGGCCCTCCAGCAGAGTTGAGGTGGATGTACTCAAAGGCCCTCCAACAGAGTTGAGGTAGGAGTACACAAAGGCCCCCAACAGAGTTGAGGTGAGGGTACTCACTGGCCCTACAATAGAGTTGAAGTGGATGTACTCAAAGGCCCTCCAATAGAGTTGAGGTGGCTGTACACACTGGCCCTCCAAGAGAGTTGAGGTGGCTGTACACACAGGCCCTCCAAGAGAGTTGAGGTGGCTGTACATTCATTGGTCCTCCAGCAGAGTCTGAGGTGGTGAGTACACACTGGTTCTCCAACAGACTTTGAAGTGGGGGGGTATGCTCAGTACGGGAAGTGAACCCATACATACTGTATATCCTTCCTAGAAGGGGGAGCGTGGAAGGTCTCAGACACACAACATAAATCGCACTGGTATACAAGGCCAGTAACATCACACTACTAGCAGAGAAAACTCAAGTATGCTCTCCTGGCAGCTGACCATACAACCCATGGTATAATTGAACACATTCTTGTAGAATAACTGAAGTTGACCAAGCACATATATTTTCAGCTGCACTGACACTATGCCACAGGCCAGGGTTGCAGTTAATATTTTTCAGTGCACTGCTTTCCTACAGGGACTATGGCAGCTACTAATGCCAATGTGTGTCTAGAAGGTTTAGGTCCTAGACCTTTCATCTTGATGATCTGGATTAGCTACCTAGTGGGTTACTGACTTGGATTAAGCATGCAGCTGGTGAAATCTGAAAGGTTTGAATTCCCACCCAGCATGTTAGAACCTGCTCCCGTATTTTTATCCTTTGGACGTTTCATTTTACTTTCAATGTTACTGTTTTCAGTGAATTTAAACCAATTACCCATCTTGTGTATAATGGGTTCCTTTACAAATCATTTTCATTTTGGTGATTTGCCATCATACCCTCACCTATCTAAGCCCCATAGAAACAGTCTTTGACATGAAAGACATTGTGCTCATATTTATCTATCACATATGCTTTATCCTTACCAACTGCTGAAATGCTGGTTGCTCCAAGTCACTCTGTAATGCAAAATCACTGAGTGCTTTCCAGGGCGGTTGATAAGTCTGTACCTCTACTGCATTTCCCTGCACGGCACTGTCATGGCGGATGGGGCTTCCTGCTACAAGTGGCGTTCCTGTTAACCCTTGAAGACTCTGAAAAGACAAGAAGAATGTTAGCAATAAATAAATGACAAAAACTATTTTACATGCATGGCAAGCTAGTGAACAGTTCCCTAAAGCGACTGTTAAGCTTTGTTTTTTTTTTAAATAAAATACTAATGTCATACTTATCTGCTCTGTGCAATGGTTTTGCAGAGAGCAGCCCTGAACCTCTTCTTCTTGGGTCCTCCACCAGCGTGGCCAGCTCCTCCTATTCATCCTGTGCCCCTATAGGAATTTGCTTCCTATGAAGGCAATTGTGTGGGCTTGCTCCCAAGCCCTGGTGTCCATAGACACAGATACACTCCCTCTTACAGAGTTTATGTCAGGGTTGGGCTCCTGCTACTTAACAAGCGGCTCTTTTATTTCAGTGCCCAGAAGCTGTTCAGCTGTCGGTTAATTGCCAGACACTCATTGTCGCCACAGTGACTCATCTGGATACCATTACCTCAAGGGCTGGCTGTAGGCCTCATTAGTCCAGCCTACAGCCAGCCCTTTCTGCTGTTTTAGCAGCTTAGCTCATTTCCTCCTTGCTCTTACGTGGTCTGTGATCTCCAGTGTGTTCCTGTGTACAACTTGGTCTGGCTGACATCTCTTCTGGTTCCTGTTCCTGATTTTTGGCTCCTGACTACGCTGACTTTTGGTTTTCTGACCCTGGCTCATCTGAATATCCACACTGACATCCAAACCCTGGCTTCTGTTTTGAGTAAGATCCTGATCTATGTTATACGTATTTGCTATTTCATTAAGCGTGTGATTTTAACTGCACTTTCTGTCTACACCTGGTATATAGTTCCTGACAGTTTGATTGACAGCAGCGGAAGCTCCCACTGTTATCAATCTGCCCTGTGAGGAGGGACAGAACCTGGAGAGCTGCTGCTCTCATGCACAGTGCTTGATCGCGATGGGGCACAGGTAAGTATGGGGGGGGGCTTGGGGGGACAGAATCCATTAAGGTAAAAAACCTTAAAGCTTTACAACCACTTTAAGATGCCCATACACACTGGAAATGGTTTTTTAACATGACACAACAATTTAGAATTAATGTAATATAAAGTGAATAGAATAAAGAACTGAATCTCATTCTCCCAGCCTGAGCTTTACTGTACAGGGGAAGTCAAATTTAGGCACTTATACTGCTTACATAAAAAATACATTTAATGATGCATTAATGAATACAGAGCTGTATTCATTTGTGTCTTTTATATCTGCCTTGATTTCAGCTTTTAATTACAGTGAAAATGATTGTAAAGTGTTTGATAAGTGTTACAGGCCAAACCCAGGCACATTTCTCCACTCTATTTCAGCTCTGCATGAAGGAGTTAATTAGCAATATTACAGAGTATTGCGGGAGCATCCCATTTTTCGATCAATGAGTTTGGAGCAATCCCAGATCTCAGTCATAGCATAAAAATATCCCTGACACTTCATAAACAGCATGAATCTTGTCCAACTATTGGCCATAACCATATTTTACCGTCTTGTCACTGAGTTGTTGCTGCTGCTGTAGCTGTTTCATGAGGATGGATTTCTTCTTGTCTTTACAGCGTTTGTTCTGAAACCAGACCCGGATCACCCTCGGGCTGAGTCCAGTCATTTCTACCAACTGTTCTTTCATCAAGGCGTCCGGTCGAGGGTTGGCTGCGTAGCACGTTCGTAGTGTGTGTAACTGCTTTTCATTCAGAACAGTCCGTACTCTTGTTGTCTTTTCAGTCTGCTTATGGATATGGGACCTAAGTGAAGAGGACCTGCCATTGTCTGGAACACAAAGAATGGACAGTGAATGGAGGACATTTTTATAGGGCTGATCCATTACAATTACAAGTATAAGGAGTAGATGGGAACTTAGTGAGGTTAATTAACTAAAGGAGTACAAGTTGTTAATGAAACAAAGTAAGGGCCTATTCACACCAGATAGTTTGGGCTACACTGGGCAGCCTTGCCTAACCAACTCCCAGTGCATAGACAAGGCAAAATGCCTTTTCAGTTCACACCACTGCATCCCACCACACTGCGGCCAATAAAACGGATTGAAATGTCACTTTGTGATATCTCGATAAAGATCTCAGTTTTTTTTTAAAAAAGGTTACACTGTGGCAGAGCAGCATCCCTTTAAATGGGTCTTTGAGACTGGAAGGCAGGTGAAGTTACTGATTATGTGGGCACTGGTTACCCAAGGCTGTCACAATGTCTATTATTATTTCAAGTGCTTATATAGCGCCATCAATTTATGCAGCGCTTTACATGTATATTGTACATTCACATCAGTCCCTAACCCTCAAGGGGTGGACAATCTAAGGTCCCTAACTCACATTCATACATACACATACTAGGGCCAATTTAGACAGGAATCAATTAACCTACCAGCATGTCTTTGGAGTCTGGGAGGAAACTGGAGTACCCGGAGGAAACCCACGCAGGCACAAGGAGAACATGCAAACTCCAGGCAGGTGGTGCCGTGATTGGTATTCAAACCAATGACCCTAGTACTGCTAGGCGGAAGTGCTAACCATTTAGCCACTGTGCTGCCCATGTGTCTATGACAGTCACTGAGCTGGGAGTGCGCCGCAGTGAGTGCGCACTCAGTACACAACCCCGGCCATCGGTGGACGCATATGTGCAATGTGTGGGCATTAAAGAATATGCCTTATGGGGGAAGCAAGAGGTTAACTTTCACTTCGCTAAGTGAACAGCCTTAACTCCTGTAGTAAATCAATCCCACTATGTTTTTCACATCTGTCACTATAAAAGTGTGTGGTTCTCAAGTTATATTATATGTCAATACACCTATTGACCAATAATCACAACATGCAAGCAAGCCGCAGTAAGCTGTTAAGAGGAAATACATATTTTCACCAAATACTTGGTCATTATTTTAACATTTTTCTAATTTTAGTAATCTTGTCACATTATCGCTTGCTGTTCAATATTTCCTGGATGATTCCTAATATTAATATTTATGGAGCCTTCATTTATTGACAACATGCGCCAAGAGTACAGTGGATCAGATTTCAGGATAATTTATACAGAACGCATGTGTTCAGAGATGTCCCTAGGGTTGGTGTCACCCGGTGCGGTAACATGTGGTATCACCCCTCCAGAGAGGAAAGAGCGGTGCCGCTGTATCAGTAAAATGAGTATCCTGGACCCGTGAAGATATGTATCCCCTGAAGCAACTGCGCATGTGCCAGTTTCAGGCAGAAGAAGCAGATCTCTGAATTTAGCACAGAGCTGCCACAGTTATCCCCTTACAGGCTTCAAATCACTGAAGCTGAGCACTATGGGTTGCATGCCGTAAAGGGCATAGTGATCCACGGGATCAGCTTCAGCAGTTTGCAGCCTGTAAGGGGTTAACTGTGGCAGCTCTGTGCTAAAGTCGGAGATTGGCTTCTTCTGCCTGAAACCGGCACATGAGAATTTGCTTCAGGGGACACATATCTTCACGGGTCCCGGATACTTATTTTACCGCTACACTGGGGGCAGCTGTCACTGTGCTGGGAATCCGGGATCACCCCAATAACTGGCCAGGACCTTCACAGAGCCCAGAAGCTCTGCTAGCATCCTGCTACTGCACCCCCTGTGATGGTGTCACCCAGTGCGGCCTGCACCCCCCTAGGGACGCCACTGTGTGTGTTACTTTCATTCAGTCTGAGTAGATTAACATACCTCCCAACTTTTTGAGCTGAGAAAGAGGACACACCCCCTGCCACACCCCTTTAAAGGAGAATTATACTAACAAAATTCATTAAAGTCACAAGTGTTTTTTTTTGTTTTTTTTTTAACCACTACTATTTTTTATACTGGCTTTTGAAATTTACAAATGCAACAATTTAGAAACTGGATGAAAGATTGAGCACTGTGAAAAACGTTTTGAAAGATAAATAGGTCATTTTATATACAACTGTACAGATCAGACCAAAATGAGGGGCAAATGAGGAGGAAAGAGGGACAGAGGGACTTTGTTGCAAATCAGGGACAATCCCTCGAAATCAGGGAAAGTTGGGAGATTTGCATTAGTACTATGTAAGACAAACAGCAAAGCACATTCACAAAAAATACAGTCCGCATACCTAATCAGTAAATACGTTAACTATACATATTTTTAAACATTAAAAGAGAAATATACCGCTCCAGTGAGCGGTAATTGACAGTCACCGCTCTCTGCTCAGATAGGACCGGACAACTGAGTGATCAGCAGTCATGTGATCGTTCAGTTCTCTGGCTCAGAGGCAGCGAAGGACAGCTTGCAGCATTGGATCGATACTGCAGTAAATAGGTAAGTATGTATGTTTATTTATTTTTTTTTTACAATTCTGTACTTCTCCTTTAACGCGCTTATTTAACAATTTCTACAGTAAGATGTATTTATAAAAATAGCAATTTAAAAAGACATGCCCCTGAATAAAACAATTTTTTGCATTCTGTTTTTTTTTGCAAGCAAAGTGTATTATGTAGGTAAACTCGTAACATTATTATTGTTTTAGGCTACAGTCATATATCGCATAGTGGTAACGAGGTACACAATTTTCACATGATTCTATGTGTCACATATGGCCAGCCCATTTACGTGTTGTGTATGTTTGTTGCTGAAAAGAAGATCCTGCTCCTTTTTGGGTGACAAGTTTCATGCCGTTTTTAAAGGTGCAGTTTTCCCATTATTGCTGTGCGATCCTGTCACGTAACCATTGTGGCAGTATTGTACTGTGTTTTGGGGTGCAATTGAAGGATAATGCATTTTGCTGTGATTGCTACGTGATTTGGAATCGCAGGCAGAATCGCAGCAATTCTATCTGTGATTCCAAATCATGAATAATGAATGGAACCTTAGGGCTCAGCTTTATGTGAATTTATTAAAGGTATAACTAGACATACTTTCTGGGGGTTATTTGCGGATATAGTAGAGAGGGTTTGGAACACCTGTCAGGTTTTTATTATTGCTGGCAGATTACATTCAGTCAATCAGAGGAAGCTTTGTTTTCACTGGTAAAAATAAATAGCTGAGAAGCACTCAGCTGGACACTAGTTGATCTGGCAGCAGACAAGAAGTTTCCTGTATGGCTGCTGGAATACAATGCTTCAAATTGTATGTAAATGATGATACTACAGCTTGATACAGCGTTCACAGGCACCAAATCACTAAAGCCGATCATGTATGGATCAAAATTAGTCCAGATCAGCAGGAACCGGCCAATCAACTTCTGTACAACCGCCCTGTCAGATTTTGCCATGCGATCAGAGCCACAGACTATGGCTGTCAGAACATATCAGTGTTTTCCTGCAGTGGGGAAGTCTCCTTACTGTCAGAATACAATAGTTCAATGTGGAGGATTCCCAAATCCACATTGAATGTGTCCATGGAGAATCAAGTAATGTTTTATTTATCGTTCAACCTGCTGGTTGACCATAAAATTACATATCTATGACAAGCTTTAGGCTGGTCTTGGATTGGTCGTAATTTTTATTTAACAGCCAACTGATCCAAAAAAAGAAACCGAGTCCCCCATCCACACAAGCAAAGGAGACAGTGGATTCCTCCCCGCTGAGCTATGGTATGCTAACAGTGGGACTCCTCCGCTGTCAGAATACACTGATCGGTGCTGCAGCCAATTGACTGCATGTGCTGATCAAATATAAGAATTCCATCATTTTCATTCAAGAGAAACTGATTATTAGTTTGAAGTCTCTTGAGCAGGAATGGCCATAGATGGATTTAAATTTGACCGATCCTTGAAAAAACGGCCGATTTTTGATCAATCAATGGCCAACTTAAAGTGATTGTAAACGATAAGCTTGTAAAACAACCCATTCATTTTAAAATAGAAGTGAAAGGCAAAATATTTGTATATAGATATAAAAAAACATTATAAATACCTTTTGTTCCCTTTTATTAAGCAAACACATTCACTCTGTTCTCAGCTGCATAAGAGCTGGGGAAGGAGAAGCACAAGTACACTGATCTTTCCAGTGAATGATTGTGCAGGGAAGGGGGTGTCAGGACAAGTCTGATCATTGGAGGTGAGCGGGCTAAGTTCCCATCACAGCTAAAGAACTGACCACACAGTGCTTTCATGCCTAGTGTGGTCATATTTTAATAGGAAAGGGATTTAATACAAAGGAATCAATACAAAGAGAACAGGATACTTTTTCATACAGGTAGATGGTACAGCAGGCACATATCAGGAATATGAAATGTTGGGTTTACATATTCTTTAACTTCTTTCAGTCCAGCCATTTATGTGGATGGGCCAGATGGGAACCCCCATCCACCTGAGGATGCGGGTGGATCGGGGATCTAAACACCCCACACATTCGCTGCCTGTGTGCACTTCTTAGGAGCATGCTGCGGTGCGATCTCTGCACACTGTGTCCAGATTGCTTTACCAGGCCACTGTGGGCAGCCCCAGTACCATGTGATTGCTGATTTACCAATCAGCAATCACATGCACAGTAGTAAGATGTCATTTCTTGGCATCATTGTTTACTACTTTGAGCTCTGTGATCGATCACATGTTACAAGGCCTTTCACAGCAGCCTTTTACCATGTGTTAAGCTGTGACCAATCACAGCTCTCACAATATTTCTCAATGGCTGCAGAAGCCAGAGAGAGTAGGAAATGATTGCTTTTACAGACAGCATGGCTTTAAAAGCAATCACAGTGTAAAAAAAAAAAAAAATCCTGACTACCACCCACAAGTAGTACAGTGTCACTGTACTGCAGGGGTGAGGTATGTAAAAAAATAAATATATATATATATATATATATATATGCATACACACATAAAAAAATTTAAAAAAAAGTAATAAAAATAAAGCAAAATAAAAATATAAACTTTTTTTTTAATTATGTTTTTTCGATATACTGATTTAGGTTATTTTTTTACCAGAAAGGGTAGCAGAATGCTTTTTGGCCTAGATTTATGAAGAAATATTATTTATTTGCAAAATGTATAACAAAAAGTTAAAAAAACAGTGGTTATTAAATACCACCAAAATAAAGCTCTATCTGTCTTGAAAAAATTATTTCAATTTTATTTGGGTACAGTGTTGCATGCCTGAGTAATTGGCATTCAAAGTGTGAGAGTGCTGAAAGCTGCAAATTGGCCTGGGTAGAAAGGGGATGGTTAAGTACTGGAAATAATATGTTTCAGCCAGCTTGGCCAAAAAGAACTGTTTAAAATGACAGAAAACATGGCCTTTGGGTTTAACAAACAAAAATAATGGCCAAAAAAGAAACTGACAATGGACATTCAAGTAACATTGTTGGTCAGTGTAGAGGTGATCCCTTACATTGTTGGTCAGTGCATAAAGAGATCCCTTACATTGTTGGTCAGTGTAAATAAAGGTCCCTTAGATTGTTGGTCAGTGTTCAAGAGATCCCTGACATTGTTTGTCAGTGTAAAAAAAAAATTCCTTGCATTGTTGGTCAGTGTCAAAAAGACCCCTAAGATTGTTGGTCAGCATAGAAGAGACCCCGTATATTGTTGGCCAGTGTAAAAGTGACCCTTACAGCGGTGGTCGGTGTAGAAGTCACCTTTACAGTGGTGGTCGGTATAGAAATGACCTTTACAGCGGTGGTCGGTGTAGAAGTGACCTTTACAGTGGTGGCCAGTGTAGAAGTGACCTTTACAGTGGTGGTCGGTGTAGAGGTAACCTTTACAGTGGTGGTCACTGTAGAAGTGACCTTTACAGCGGTGGTCGGTGTAGAAGTGACCTATACAGTGGTGGTCGCTGTAGAAGTGACCTTTACAGCGGTGGTCAGTGTAGAGGTGACCTTTACAGTGGTGGTCGCTGTAGAAGTGACCTTTACAGCGGTGGTCGCTGTAGAAGTGACCTTTACAGTGGTGGTCGGTGTAGAGGTGACCTTTATAGCAGTGGTCGGTGTAGAAGTGACCTTTACAGCAGTGGTCAGTGTAGAGGTGACCTTTACAGTGGTGGTCAGTGTAGAAGTGACCTTTACAGCGGTGGTCAGTGGTGTAGAAGTGACCTTTACAGCGGTGGTCAGTGTAGAAGTGACCTTTACAGCGGTGGTCAGTGGTGTAGAAGTGACCTTTACAGCGGTGGTCAGTGTAGAAATGACCTTTACAGCAGTTGTCGGTGTAGAGGTGACCTTTACAGTGGTGGTCAGTGTAGAAGTGACCTTTACAGTGATGGGTAGTGTAGAAGTGACCCCTTACAGTATACTGGCTGTCAGTGTAGACAGGAGATCAATCTGTCACGGCTCTTTTCACAAGCAACCTCTAGCAACCTCTTGAGGAACCCCAGGATTCCACATATCCATGGTTGAGAAAGGCTGGTTTATAGGATATACTGCATGTAAGAAGTTAACGCCTGTACATTTCTTTCTCTGTGAAGTGGAATGTGTGTCATAGAAAAAAATTAACTAAAAAAAAGTTTTTTTTAATTGTAAAACTTGAAAGTTACACCTAAGCACGTAACAAACCAGGATTCCACATATCCATGGTAAGAAAGGCTGGTTTATAGGATATACTGTATGTAAGAAGTTAACAGCGCCTGTACATTTCTGTCTTTGTGAAGTGGAATGTGTGTCATGGAATGTGACTGTATTTTATAAAGTGACAATTGTCATGTTTAGCTTTTCACTTAAAATATTTCAAAAATCAGAACTGAATACAGGCCAACATCAAGGTAAAAAGTCTTATCACAGAGACTCATTTATAAAATCTTAAGTGAAGGAAATCCACCTACACCAGCTGTCATACTGGTTCGAAAATGAAAGTTAACCTCAACAGCTTTACTATGCACGCTGTGTGCTGCCGTGCCGTGTTTCCCTAGATTTACTCTCTCTCATTGGTTGTTTCCTGCAATGTTAGTGCTTTCCTTCCCATCAGTTTGTGTAAGCATGCAGCGTGATCTGATTCCATGAAGCAATAACCTGGAAGACTTCATAGCATTTTTCATTTTGTACAAAATTATTGCCAACCAACATATCATTGATGTTTTATTAGTTGCAATACGTATGTGCTTGAACAAGATCCACATGACCCTTTTTTGTATGTTAATAGGACTTTTTATTGTCATACTGGCAGACGTCTCGCCAATTTATTTTCAACCAGTATATCAAACTGTGTTGACCGTACTGCACACAATTAGACAAGGAGATGAAGAAAGTAAATAATCCACATAAAAGCAAAACTGAAAATAAATGTCTTTGTAACAAAGAGAAAGCATATAGGCTGCCATGCCCAAAAGTGATGTGTTCTATGAACAGGACTTTCCATGCAGAGGACAATAGGGTGAATTAAAAAAAAATATATTGCAAACAACACTTTTCTGGTGCTTTGACCCTTTTAATATTGCCTGTGCCAAATTCAAAAATCTCTGCCACCTGTTTCAGCAGATTTACCAACATGTGTGGCAGATAATTGTAGATAATGAAACTGGAGGTAATTAAGACCAAAGTTGGCATACAGAGACAGGCAGAGTGCCTGTTTCTGTATGCTGTCTGGCACAACAGCATATTTGCTGCCGCCACCCCCTCCCCATCTGTCACCAGTTGTTAAGGACACCATTGACTTAAAAGCAAATATTCAACATGGTTAGGTTCATATCTCCGCGTTCCTGCAGGCACCGTTTTGTGCGAGCACACGAGCCCATTCATTTGAATGGACTCCCGTGCCCCGGGACACGCAGGGAAGAAGTCCCTGCACTTCTTCGGAAACGCAGCCCGCAAGGGAACCTTTGTTCCCAGTATGGTTGCGATTTCCAGTGTGGGTGACATGCCATTAGAATTAACGGCACATGCCCGCGGGTTTGCATTACTTTTTGTGCGGGTGGTGCGGCTGGACCGTTTTTTTGTGCAGATCCGCGCCACCCGCACAGATGTGAACCAGTGAAACTACAGTAGACAGAGCCTGACAAGGAAGTTAATTCACCAGTTCCCCATCAGGTTTGCCCTTTCCCTGTGATTGGCAGGAGGATGTGGGTGGGTTCTATAGCCATTAGCAGGCCTATTGGTTAGGGATCTACCCACTTCTTGCTGTCAGGTACAAAGGGAGCAGACCTGATGGGGAACTAGTGTCTCTGAATCCCCGTCAGGCACCACCCACGCAGCTTCAAAACTCCCCCATCACTGCGCTGTCTGTGTGACATGCGCACATGCCCCCTACCTGGAAATGCAAAATCATGTGTGTATATACGTGATTTTGCGCACCCGTGCCACCCTGTATCAGTATTTCTGCTATAGGGCAGATGGGAAGTGGTTAAAAATGTTCTTAGATTTCATCACTTCCTGTAGATCGTATTCCACCATACAAGTCCATGCATAGGGTGCATTCTCCACTCTGGACTACACCTCCCTCATTACTAAACCACCTTCCACCCACTTTCTCTACAATCTGATTGTACAATCTCCTTTCGATCTCCCATCAGCTATGATGTGCAAGAGCCTGTCTGATTTGATACAAATTGAATGGATTGTTAAGGTGTGTCCTCCTATTCTATAGTTCTGGTAAATCTAAAGGAAATTGTACAGAGATTGTTCAATCAGATTGCATAGTGTATGGCCATCTTTATACAATTATATAGGAGGGAGTGGATGGAGATTGTCAGCTGTCAGGCCCCGTTCACATCTCTGCATCTCATGTTCCCGCATGCATTTTTTTGGGCGTTTTGCAATGTTTCCACTCATCACGCATAGGGCAGCCCATTCACTTGAATGGGTTGCCCTACACAAGACAAACACCCCAAAGAAGCTCCAGAACGTTTTTGGAGAGCCATGTGGTGTGTTTTTACTGTGCTTTATTGGTGTGTTTGCAGAACATTTGTCACAGGGCAAGGGCATGCCTGCTATCCATGCTTGGGGTGCCTTTAATATTTAAGAACAATAAAAGGATGATGTGCAATAGCAGCATGTTTCTGAAATGCACGGCAGAGCGCAGTTTGCTGTGCGTTCACAAATCCGCAAATATAAATGAAGCCTTGTTGTTCTTGTGTAAACATACCAATTTCACTTTCAGTCCTCAGTCACACAAAGCGTAGTGGGAGCGCACATTTTTTGGGGCGTTTTTCCTAGAGCATGCATAGTACAGTACATTGATTTCAATAGGCTGCCCTACACGTCAAGTAGCTCATGGGACATTTTGGCGTGTTGCGGCTTGCAAGTTTTTTACTCTGCATTTGTATTTCTTCACGCAGCAATATGCGTTTGCTTCTGCGTTTGGGGTGACAATAACAATTAATGTCACCGAGAATAGCAGAGCCATACAAAGCAGTGTGCTTACAGTGTAAAGCATACACACGGGCCACAGTAAAACACACACACAGCACACAGTAAAACACAGCACACAGTTAACCCTTTGATTGCCCCAGACATTAACCCCATCCTGCCGAGCGTCATTGGCACTGATCACTCTATTGGTGTCACTGGGGATGTCAGTGACACCAAGTCAGTTCCCCCCAGTGTCAGAATGCCTGCCGCAGTCCTGCTATAAGTCGCTGATCCCTACCTTTACTAGTAAAATAAAAAAAAAACATTTCAGTATCTATACCACCTATTGTAAACACTATAACTTTCACGTAAACCAATTAATTTACACGTACTGAGATTTTTTTTAGCAAAGACATGTAGCAGAATACATTTTGGTCTAAATTTATGGCAAAATTTAATTTTTAAAATTTTTTTACTGCTTATAATTAATAGCAAAAAGTCAAAAATATATATATTTTTTCAAAATTGTTGGTCTTTTTCTGTTTATAGCGCAAGAAATGAAATGAAATACCACTGAAAGCTCTATTTGTGGGGAAAAAGGACGTACATTTCATGTGGGTGCAGCGTTGCATGACCGCGCAGTTGTCAGTTAAAGTAACGCAACGTCGTATCGCAAAAAATGGCCTGGTCAGGAAGGGGGGTAAATCCTCTGGAGGACAAGTAGTTAATATAAGAGAACTTGAAAACAATTGTAAAGATTGTCACACAAATCCTTACAGGCTCTCCCTGCTTTGTAATGTTTTGGAGGGGTCTGTGGAGTGACATTTAACACAATTACCCCTGTCTGTACTGTGTGCATGCTTCTTCATTATTAGCTGGAAACTAGATTTAAACGCTGTCTGTGATTACAAATAGTTACAATGTAGAAACTGCCTTTCTGTCCAGTCAGCAATGACACCTTCTCCTTTATTTCTTTTAGACATGCTGTGTGAATGGGAACACACAACACACATACAGTGGGGTTTTCTCAAATTTGATGGCAAAAGTGGAAATATGCCTAACCAAACACTTTCATTACCTCTGTAGCTGCACGCACCATCCCGCAGTGCATCCCAAACATTCACAACAACAGCAAGTCCTTCAAGCCCCTCTCTCAGCAGCTCAGCTCACACTGCTCCCTCTAGCAGAGCTCCAACTGTTCATATTGGAAATCAGGCTGAAAGGATGCTGAGTCACCATTCAGACGGGGAGCTGAGCTGACTTAGATAACAAAATTAGTTTTGTAAAGAAATATTCCCATTACAAAGTGAATGCTCACTGAGATTACTGAAGATGAATCAGCCAATAATGTGCTAGCAAAAAAAAAATGTTTTTGTATTAACCTTGCTCATTGATGGATATTTCAAGTGAACACGGGTTCATCTTATTTATTTTCTTTCGCTGTGCAAAGTCAACATAAACTTTTCTATATTAATAGCCTTTCTTTTTTAGTAAATCAACCCCAAAAACAGTGCATTTTCTGTGAACTTTGAAGATGAACTGCACCACAATGCCTGATGCTATAGAGGTTAGTGAGGACGTATTAATAGGAATACGTAGATATTTGAAAGTCCATAGTCTGACCACAGTTGTAGTTCAATGTGCACCTTTACCCAGACTATGAACATTTACTGTATATATTCTCATCAAGCTGTAAAATAGCTATAAAACAATCCACCCCTGACCTTTCTAGCTGCTTGTATTGTAAAGTAATTAATTCTCAAAAATCTTGCAAGATCACAGCAGACTTTAGGGGTTCGTTCACACCAGCCTACACACTTAAACAAGCAGCATGTGGGCTGGTGTCTGTTGTGTAGCAGCAGTGAGAGGTTGTAACCGTTCTCTTTTTTTAACTTTATTGAAGTGTCAAGATTGATATTTTCATTTATCTCTATACACTTCAGAGGAGCTGCAAGGCAGCTTTGTTGTTTAAAACGAGCATATAGAAGACAATCGTTTTTTATGTACAGCACAGTGGCTAAATGGTTAGCACTTCTGCCTGGCAGTACTAGGGTTGTCGGTTTGAATCCCAACCATGGCACCACCTGCCTGGAGTTTACATGTTCTCCCAGTGCCTGCGTGGGTTTCCTCCGGGTACTCCGGTTTCCTCCCACACTCTAAAGACATGCTGGTAGGTGAATTGGATCCTGTCTAAATTGGCCTTGGTGTGTGTATGTATGAATGTGAGTTAGGGACCCATGAGGGTTAGGGACTGATGTGAATGTACAATATATATGTAAAGCGCTGCGTAAATTGATGGCGCTATATAAGTACCTGAAATAAATAAATAAATGTACCCTTGTGTTGAGCGTATGTTGATTTCTGCAAATTAATGTAGATCACTGCAGATGGTTTGAACGAGCCCTAAAGTCAGGATTCAAACAGTTTAGAAACATCACTTATGTCTTAACAATAGACAGCTGGCAGGCTGCCAAGATTCTGTTTCAGTTGAAAGTAATAGGAAAACAGTTCAGATCTCAGTACATCTGTTGTGGAGTTTGAAGATGAAATTCTCCAAAATGCATAAAGCTACAGAGGTGAATGAGGGTTTGTTTTAAAGTGCTTTTACTGTTTGTTCAGAAAATGTAAATGCCTTAGGCTCCATTCACATCTGAATATAACGTTTTTCAGCATTTTTAGCGCGATTTTTCATGCATATTTTACCACAATTTTTGCTCGTTTGTATACAGCGTGTTTACCATTTTTGAGCTTTAGCTTTTTTTATTAGCCAATAGAGAAAAATATCATCTGTTGCATCATTTGTTGCTAGGTTTTTCTGTTATTTTTCTTTTTTTTTTAGTTTTTCCATCAGCTTTTAGTTATTATTATTATTATTATTATTATTATTATTATTATTATTAATAAAAATTTGTTATTATTTTGTTTTTTGTTAGGGTGAGGGGTTAGAGTTAAGGTTAGGTTAGGGTTAGGATTAGGGTTTAGGGTTTGAGTTGGGGTTAGTATTTTATTTATTATTTATTATTATTTCTTTATTTCTAGTATTTTATTTAATATTTTCTTTCTATTTTTTTTTTATTAGGGTTAGGGTGATAATAATAATAATAATAATAATAAATGAATAAATAAATCTAATATAAATACACAAATACATTAAAATAATCATAAATAAATACTTGTAATAATAAATTAATAATAATTAACCCATAACTTTGACCCCCTAAAACCTAAAAAAGTAATAACATAATAATTTATTTTTATTATTATTGTATTTTTTTGTTTGGATGTATTATTATTATTATTATTATTATTATTAATAATAATAATAATAATAATAATAATAATGTATTTTTTATTAAGGTTAGGGGTTACATTTATGATTTATTTATCATGATTGTTTTCTTTATATGTGTATTTATTTGATTTATTTTACATTTATTTATTCATATATTGTTACTTTTTTTTACATTTTTTTTTATTTGAGGAGAAAATCTGCTCAAAACATGCATTAAAACACGCAAATGCGCAAAAACTTACCAATTTCGTGTTTCTATTCTTTTCTATGGGAATAACAACATGCAAAAAATGTGCAAATCTGCCCAACTTGAGCTCCAAAAGTAGCTCCAAAAGTTTTTTGAGCCTCAGGCGTCTTGGAGTGGAGATGTGAACCATCTCCTTAGTGTAATATTGATTTGTTTCCCCCTGAGCATTTTGAAGCTTCAAGCTTCACACTATAAAATGCTCAGGTGTGAATGGGGCCTTATGCAGGCCATAGACGGGTCGAAAATCGCAGGTGGCTCTAGAAATGGAATAAACCAAGAGAGACACCAATGCTGCTGTCCTTGACTGCGCTCCACAGCGGGCCTTCACAGCGGGCCACAGAGGAAGTCCTAGTGGGTTTATCCATCCATGATGACTCCTACCACCCTACATTGGCAGACCACCATGGCGATGTGGCGCACTGACCATCTATCTTACTGATGAGCCTGTTTTTATCACTTAAATGTGAGTTGCCTACCTACTTTTTAATAAAATGTTACAATCTGCACTTTCTCTCTCTTGGTTTATCCTTTTAACCATTTCCCGTCCGGCCCATATATATAAACTCCGTGGGAGTGTGCAGCACCGCGATCCGGTGCCCGCTGTGTCCTACGGACACAGTAGAACACCGATCACTGTTCGGGACCTCTGTGTGAGGTCCTAATCATGAGTGTTGGCCAATCAGTGATCACAGGAACTGTAGTAAACAAGATGTCACTTCTGACATCATTGCTTACTACTAGTGAAATCTGTGAATGATCACAGAGGTCACATGGTACAAGGCTATTCACAACAGCCTTGTACCATGTGACAAGCTGTGACCACTCACAGCACTCACAGTATTTCTCAGTGGCTGCACGAATGCAGCCAGAAAGAAGGAGAAATGATTGCTTTTACAGCCTTCATGGGTGTAAAAGCAATCAGTGTAAAAAAAAAAAAAATCTTCATCACCCCCCACAAGTAGTACAGTGTCACTATGGTGACACTGTACTGCTAGGGTGACAGTATGTTAAAAAAAAAACATAAATAATAATATAAAAAAAATAAAAATGTAAAAATAATTTTTGAAAAATTATAATTTTTGGTTATAAACTAATTTTGGTTCTTTTTTTTTTTTTACTAAAAAGATAGCTGAATACATTTTAGCCAAGATTTATGAAGAAAGATTATTTATTTGCATTTTATAAGAAAAACACTTTTTTTTTCAAAATGTTTGGACTTTTTCATTTATATAGCAAAAAAATAAAATTCCTTTTGGTGTATAAAGACCACCAAAATAAAGATTTATCTGTCTCAAAAAATGCTAAAAAATTCATATGGGTACAGTGTTGCATGACCGCGCAATTGTCATTCAAAATGTGATAGCGCTGAAAGCTGAAAATTGGCCTGGGCAGGAAGGGGTTGAAAGTGTATGGACTTAAAGTGATTAAAGATGGAGTCTGTATGTAAAATATACTGTTTAAATAAGCAATATAAATATTGTGTAAACGCATTATTATTAATTTACTTGAATATCCAACTGAGCTTCTAGGAACATGCAGGTATGCAAAATGAATGCCATAAGAGGTAGTATAATATTTGAACCAGTATTTACATATACATAAAAACAATAGGTTAGTTATTATCCCTCCATACCTGGAATGTTATGGTCTGCCCCGCACAATAATTCCTGGTCTCTGAGGCTTATCTCTTCACCTGGAAGAAGCCGTCGACTACAGACCGAACATCTGAAACAATCAGTGTGATAGACTCTTTCCCCAACCCTCATTACCAGCTCTGAACGTGGCAAGGTGCCTTGGCATCGGGGACACCGAGTGCTGAATAACCTAGCCATGAAACAGAAAATATAACACATTAGCTTTAGGGACATAAGAAGCGAAGATGCAGAATATAAACATCATGTAACGCTTTACAGAATACAGTATGTAACAAAAGAATGCACAAATTAGTGTGAATGATATCAGGAATATTTCAGGAAAGAGTTTTGTATTTACAAACTCTTTTTGCCCTTTAGATACACTATTTATTTTACTCTACCATTACAGATTATTATCTGGACCCATTAGCCCTTTCCTCTTATGTGTTCCCCTCACCGTTTGAATGTAATCTCACGTGGCAAAAATTCAAGCAACAGGTTGGCTATATAGGAGAAGGAAAAGTGCAGCACCTACAGTAACCAGCTTTTCAGTGCTAGGTCCCAGCATTACATCCTGCATCCCTGTACTCTTCCTTCTGTGTCAATATATTTTAGATTGTAAGCTCTAACGAGCAAGGCCTCTGATTCCTTTTGTAACAAATTGTATTGTAACTGTAATGTCTGCCTTCATTTTGTAAAGCGCTGCGCAAATTTTTTGGCGCTATATAAATCCTGTATAATAATAACAGCAGGAGGTTGCTGGAGAGCCATAAAGCAAAGCCTCTTGTTGACTCTTGAGGGCGCCACCTGATATAAAGTTCTGATGACAGAAATCACCAAGCAAGCAATTCGTTTAAATGAGCAATTCTCAACCAGGGTGATACAGGCCATAGACGGGTCGAAAACCGTCCGTTTTTTAAAAAAAAAAACGAAAAATCGGTCGTTCAATAGGCCGACGTTACCACCAATGGTAAAAATTTTCGTCCCGTCTACGGCCAGCATTTAATTACTTCTGTCCCTTGCAGAGAGCTCTGCTATTATATTTGACATGAAAAAGTCTTGCGGTTGCAACAATGTATCCATTTGTATCCATTTCGGATACAGATGTTTTTATTCGGATACAAATAGATACATTGTTGCAACCGCAAAACTTTTCATATAAAATATAATAGCGGACTGGAATTCTTCTTCTTTTTCTTCTTCTTCTGTTTCTTCTTCTTCTTTTTCTTCTTCTTGCCGTGACGGTGTAGATTTTTTATCGGTAAAACGATCGGCCGATTTGCCCATCATTGCCGGGAAAATTGGCCGATTTTTTTCCAACCTTACCGATAAAAAAAATGTGCCAAAACCCAGAAAACGGCCGACCAATTAACCCACTAATGGTGCGAAAATCGGCTGATATTTTTTTCTGCCGAAAAATCGGCCGATTTTCAAGCCATCTATGGCCTGCATTAGTCCTCATGCACACGGGATGTTTTGATAATGCTGGTAATGTTAGCTGTGTAAAATCACATTAAAACCGTGAGTTTTTCAGCTTTTTTTTTAGAGTTTTTGCATTAGCATTTAGAGGTGTTTTGCTGCATTTTTCCATGTTTGCAGTTTTTTGTGAGTTTTTTTTTACCAGCGTTGGTCAAAAAAAGTCCAAAAACACTGGTTTGCTGTGTTTTACTGCATTTTGCTGCATTTTTCACTGTTAGAGCATTTTTACAGCTAAAAAACTCCTGGGAAAGTTTTTTCCAGCCAAAAAAACGTTGATTACAGTCTATGTGTGCAGGGACACATAGGATAACATGCTGGGGGGGTTTACTAGCTGTAGAAAAAAACATCAAAAGCCTAAAACAGCAGCGGTAAAAATGTCAAGTGTGCTTGAGGACTTCTATGCAATCCTAGAGTTTCTTCAGACGTTGATAGGGGTTCTTTGAGCTGTGGCTGATTGGTCTCCCATCTGATGTTTACTGCACAGTTCCTCAGCCAATGACCCTTGGCAGAGTCAGTGGCATGGCACTAATGATCTTTTTTGCTATCTCTAAGGCATTTTGCAGTTTTCCCATTGACCACCATTGCATTGGTTTTAGCTAGGGTTTCCCAAGACCTTAACATTTGTTCAGAGGTTCCTCTGGAGTGAAAAGGTTGGGAAAGGCTGGTTTAAATAGCCAAATCATTGAGGCTGACAGTACATATTGCGACATATTGGGTATCAAAAGTTAAAATGTGATTTTTAAAATGCACACCTTAGCACAGCCTTTCTCAACCACGGTGCCTTGAGGTTTCTTCAGGGGTGCCTTGGCAAAATCTCTAAAAACTGACCAAAACTTGTATAAAAGCCAGTGGCTGCCTTTTAGTTGCACAAAGCCACAGGTTTTCATTTTGCCCATTATGACCTTCTAGCCGCCAGTGTCCTGACAACCAATGACATCATCAGTTGATAAGGAGGATGTCAGCTGTCTGCACAGCATCCTAGTTTGACCCTCCCCTGCCCTTCTCCATCAGTGCTGGGGTCACATTAGCTCAGTGATGGAGAACAACTGAGGGAGAAGAAAAATATTGGAATACTGGTGTGCAAAAGTGTATTTGCATTGGAAGAATAAATCACCTCCAATGTTAGGTGTCCTACGTGTGGGGATGTTGGTGTGTTATAGAAGCTATTAGAATAGTTTTCACATTTTAGAATGAGGTGCCTCAAGACTGTCCATAATTTTAAAGGGTGCCTTGGGAATATCCATAATTTTAAAGGGTGCCTCAAGTCTGTCCATAATTTTAAAGGGTGCCTCGGGAATGTCCATAATTTTAAAGGGTGCCTCGGGAATGTCCATAATTTTAAAGGGTGCCTCGGGACTGTCTATAATTTTAAAGGGTGCCTCGGGAATGTCCATAATTTTAAAGGGTGCCTCGGGACTGTCCATAATTTTAAAGGGTGCAACGGGACTGTCCATAATTTTAAAGGATGCCTTGGGACTGTCCATAATTTTAAAGGGTGCCTTGGGACTGTCCATAAGGTTAAAGGGTGCCTCAGGACTGTCCATAGTTTTAAAGGGTGCCTCAAGACTGTCCATAATTGTAAAGGGTGCCTTGACTGAAATAAGGTTGAGAAACACTGCATTAGCATAATATGCAGCATTCATTCTTAAAGGGACTTAAGTTGTGGTGAACTGCCTTGTATACATTTTTGTATATTGAGGGGCCCATTCATAATAAATAGGCTGTCTTGATGCAGCACGTGCCTAAAGCATGCAAATGTGTAAAGGGATCCCGAAAGATGACTATGCCAGGTGACTACCCTTATCACATACATTAGCATTTAGGCTGATTCATAAAAGCAGCAGAGAGTGTTAACTCACGAAACTAAGCTTAATGAAAAATATAAGGCTGTATTCTGTATAGTCATCTGATCATGTACAAGCCAAAAACCTTTTTATTAAAAAAACAAACAAAAAACATATTTGGCTAGCCTCTTTACTGCCTGTGTGTACAGTCTTACTGCTACAAAATCAACCACATTGTATTAGAACAGGAAGCAGCCTTGGTGGTGATGCGCGGAATGTGATATTTTGTGATTTTCTGAAACTAACACAATCCTAGATACAAACCAAAAGATAAAGGAAAACTTTTTGAAATATAGCAATATTTTCATCACATCTTTACAGCATAATGCCGTGTTTAACAGGAGATTATTGCTAATATATAGTTTACATTTTTAGATTCTCACAAGCAGGGTCCTCCTAATCCATCTTGTATTGTAATTGTCTCCCTTTATTTTGTCAAGCACTGTGTATACTGCTGCAGCTATATAAATCCTGTATAATATTGCTTTTATTAACTGTATACTTTCAATGCCCTCTATAGTGCCATAAATTGTAGACAGGTGTTTATGAATAATAAGGGTGAGACAAACACTTAGGTACACATATTGAACATCGAGGAGATGATATTACAGACTAGATATATATCTGTATGATGTCTGTTGCAGAAATAGTGTTTCTGAAGTGTTGCGGATGCTAAGGATTCCTATTCATGCGTTAAAATGTATTTAAACCCATAGACAAAAAAAAGTATATATTACAGCTTGCAAGTTCTTAGGTGAAGTTGCTGCAGTAGTTTTCTTTTTTTCAATGAATTTTTTTATTTTTACTTGATGATCCTGCCAGTAACATACTTCTGTCCTAGGGTCAGGGGTGTATTTGCTGTGAGGTAAACAAAGCATTCACCTTGTGCAGCATTTTACAGGGGGGTAAAAGAAACGCTGCATGTTGTCCTCATCACCGGGGCTGAACAGTAGAGCGGAGTGAAGGGAGCGCTGCCCCCTGAAGAAAGGCCGCTGGTTCTCTTGGGCAGCAGAGCGGAGTGAAGGGAGCGCTGCCCCCTGAAGAAAGGCCGCTGGTTCTCTTGGGCAGCAGAGTGGGGTGAAGAGAGTGCCACCCCTGGCAGAAAGGCCGCTGGTTCCCCTGGGCAGCAGAGCGGGGTGAAGGGAGCGCCACCCCCGGCAGAAAGGCCGCTGGTTCTCCTGGTCAGCAGAGCAGAGTGAAGGGAGCGCTGCCCCTGGCAGAAAGGCCGCTGGTTCTCCTGGGCAGCAGAGCGGAGTGAAGGGAGCGCTGCCCCTGGCAGAAAGGCCGCTGGTTCTCCTGGTCAGCAGAGCGGAGTGAAGGGAGCGCTGCCCCTGGCAGAAAGGCCGCTGGTTCTCCTGGTCAGCAGAGCGGAGTGAAGGGAGCGCTGCCCCTGGCAGAAAGGCCGCTGGTTCTCCCGGTCAGCAGAGCGGAGTGAAGGGAGCGCTGCCCCTGGCAGAAAGGCCGCTGGTTCTCCTGGTCAGCAGAGTGGAGTGAAGGGAGCGCTGCCCCTGGCAGAAAGGCCGCTGGTTCTCCTGGGCAGCAGAGCAGAGTGAAGGGAACTCCATCCCCCCGGAAGAACGGCCGCTGGTTCTTCTGGGCAGCAGAGCGGAGTGATGGGAGCAGTCGTGAAACTCCAGGAACAGAGCCGCTGTGATAGTGAGTCTCTCTCCGTGGGGAAGGGGAGAGGGGGTGTTGCGGAGGGCGTGGTGTGCAAGTGGGTTGAAGGTGGGGGGGCTGATGGGCAGCAGCAGGGGCCAGGGGCGGCAAATTATTTGTGTTGCCTAGGGCAGCACAAATTCTAAATACACTCCTGCCTAGGGTGACAATGATCACTCACTGTACTTTATTTCTGGAGAAGCAGTATTGTCACCCAAAACTGCTCACTCTTAATTTGAACTACAAAACTCTTCTCCCTTTCTTATCTCCATTAAATAGAAGAAAGTGTTCTGTAGTTTGCAGTGGATAACTGGGCAGGGCTGATAACATTGCTTGGGCTTTCAGTACGTTAGAGATAGGGAGCACAAAATATTATTGTATTTCTGGCAGGATCAACAGGTGTTTTTTTTACATTTATCAAACAGATATAAGAATATTCTTTAAAAGTTAAGGACTAAAAAGAGACATTCACTGTTAGGGTTTACATACATTTTAAGGTTAAACTGTGGGTATACATTTTGGTTAATAATAAACAGAAAAATGTAGATCACAGCTGGAAATCAGAGTAGCTCTCATTTTAATGTATATCCTAAAATAAAAAAGCTAACAATTAGAATCTGCTCTAGTCAACAGACAAATTTACATGTATTTCATCCAAAATCAGCTTTAGTACCTGTAAATAAAACAGTACAGGATGCCTTGATCATACCTGGCCAAGATAAATTTTAGGGCTGCCTCACATTTGTGTGCTACGTTCGGCGTATTGTGTTTTACATGCGTTTTATGTGCATTTTAGGTGCGTTACCATTGAACTCTATATGACGTGCATTTTCATAAAAGCACATCAAGGCTGCAGCAAGCAGGACTTTTTTAAATGAAATACATATAAAACACACGTGTAAATGAGGGACTTAAGCAAACTTCAAATATAAATATAAATACAGTATTCTGTAAATTAATGATTAAAACTACTGGTAACTTCCTTACAAATGGCTTTAATCCATCCATTGTATAAATGGCAGCTCTGTACATTAAACTGAAAATGCTAAAATAAACTCTGCATAAATATATGCCTGTATTTTGGTTAAATAAAATGACAAATTCACCATCATAATACAAAAGGCAATCTGAAGTGTAGGAGCGGTTTCCTAAGATGGCAGTTCAGTTGTCATACATAAGGGTCAGAGTGGGACACACAGGGTTCCCCTCCACAGTAAGACATAGGACATGGTCAGAACTGGAACACATTCATACAAGTTGCCAAACACATAATCTGGAAGACCTTTATTGCCGTCTCACATGACAGATGTATATATATCCCAAGCTTCTCCCTTCCTATGGAACTCTCTACCCCAATCTGTCCAGCTGTCTCCTAATCTATCCACCTTTAGACGATCCCTGAAAATCTCTCTCTTTAAAGGAGTCTATCCTGCTTCTACCTAGTAAACCGCCATTTATTTCCTCCATCAGCTCATCCCCCCACAGCTATTACCTTTTGTATCACTCAACCCTTCCTCCTAGATTGTAAGCTCTAACGAGCAGGGCCCTCTGTTTCCTCTTGTACCAAATTGTATTGTAACTATAATGTCTGTCTTCATTTTGTAAAGCGCTGAGCAAACTATTGGCGCTATATAAATCCTGTATAATAATAATAATAATAAAACCAGTGTGGCAAATGGCAGCTCTGATGCAGAGGTTTGGGTAAAGCTGAACTTCAGCTAGATATGAAAACACCAACGATACAGTTCTAGTTTTATAACAAAACATTAAATGTCTGATAGTTAAATGATGGTAGTATAAATATCATAATTTTATTCATGTCATCCTGTAATCCCCTATGCAGCAGCAGACAGACTGGAGAGGAAAGGGCATTACTACAGGTCTATCAGGTGTCCTGCATTCACATGTGCTGACAGAGTGCTTGCTTACAGGAGGAGATAGCAGAGAGGTGACCTCATAATTCTGTTGCTGCTTTCTAGCTGTTGGGAACAGAGGGGTAACCTAGTTGTTTAAAAGAAAAGTTCAAGAATTAAAAAAAACAAAAGCACATGCTCACCTAGATGGCTGCAGCATCAATCCAATGCTGAATATGTCATCCGCTACCTCTAAAACTGAGAATTGAGTGAACAAAGACCACCGATCGCTTAGCTCCCGGTCAGTGAGCAGAGAGCCGGTGACTGACAGTGCAGGGTGCAGGAATGGCTGGCTCGGGCCCCCAGTACCATGCTGAGAGGGTGAGCCAGCTGCCAGTCAGGCATCTGGGTGGATCCTAACACTAAAGTCGGGATCTCTCCAGTGCCTGAAATGGCTCAGTTAGGTCAGCCAACAGCAGACTTTAGCCCGCTGTCAGCTGAATATGGGTTACGGGAGTGCACCTAGTTCTAAACTCCTGTAACCCATATTCAGAGCTCTGGTGCTTTGCAACAGAGAAAGCTCAAGTCACCAAAGTGGCTTTGCTTTCTATCACAACAATGTACATCTCAGGACTGGGTAGACATAAAGGCTAATCCTTTGGGAGGTAAAAAGAAGCTACTATGTATGTATTTCAGTGGTCTGTTGCCTGCAGTTCAGCTATAAGTAACAGAGATTCCTTGAAGTGAATGCAGGAAGAATTTAACCATCATCTTGCATGGCTAGATCTTCTGTAAACCTACCAACCCCAATGTAGTCCAGAAATGTTGGACAATGAGATCTGGTCTTGCACAGCCTTCCAAGGGTGCACTCACACTGGCACTTTTAACTGGTCCCGGATGTGGTGCACCCCAGACACCCCCCCCCCCCCACTGCGCTCTGAACCACACCCAGGATCAGTTAGGTGTACCAGGACCACCTGTAAGAGGTGGTCCTAAGCATGGTTCACTTGTGGTCCGGTATGGTTTACTTCAGTGTTTGTGAAAACCGTGCCAGAGCACAGAACTCTCCATACATGACTGTGTACAGAAGCGGGGATCACTGTGGCCTGCATGACATAAGTGTGCCCAGGAACACTTCCTTCTATTCTAGAGCGATAGAAGACCAGTGGGGGAGTGGGGACAAGTGAACCTGGACATGGTTCAGTTATACCGGCCCCGTTATGAATGCACCTTAAGTGATGCAATTTACATAAATATATTGTGTGATTGTGTTTAGTTAACAATACTCCATGAGTTATATGCTTGCACACAAAAATAAAAACATAGGTCTAGCATCAAATCTGCACACAAAATAGATGAATTTACCCGTAGGCACGATATTTACACAGCTTTCAGGATTCTTCTAATACTCGATAATCAGGGTAAGAGAAATCTCTTTGTTTTTATATTTTCATATAAACTGATTGGAATTTAGAAGCATTTTTCATCATTGACATTCATCATCTAAAATAACAGAAATATGTGAATAGACAAAGTGGAAGTATTTATGTATTTAAAATACACAACAAAAGTAAAACAGTAACTTTTTATCAAACTACAAAAAAAAATCTAACTATATGAGAAGAACAGTGTGAAAAGGTAAGGTCCTACTGAAAAAGTTATGGAATGGATTGGAAACAGTTCAGCTAATTGATAGTCGAATATATGTGGTCCTTATAGAACCAAGGAGATCAACATGGCATGAAGGGATCACCATTGTCAAAAATATTGAGTTTTGATAATTGTATGTGGCTAAAACATGTAGTGATAGCATTCAGCATATGAATTTATTTTATTTCACAGGCGTACTATGATCACCTTTTTTTCCCCCACAGTATAAGTCTAGGTTCACACCTATGCATTTTCCACTGTGTTTTGCAGAAGCACACAGCAGTCCTTTGGGACAGGTTCACATCTCTGCATTTTCACCCGGTGCGTTTTTTTGGAAAGGATAAGGGACAAAACGTTGTATTTTTGGTTCTATAGAGTTTAATGGAGATGCTGCAGAACAGCAAGTAGTGCGATTTGTATGTGTTTTTAATGCGTTTTGCATTTTATTCTGCCCAGCAACAAGTTGAAAAAAAAAAACACAAAATGCATAAAAAATGCATCAAAACCACGTAAAAAATGCATGTGCAAATAATGCACCGCAAAAAAGCACTGCAGAAATGCATCAAACACAAACTGCATAGATGTGAACCTAGCCTAAATCTTTTGAAACAAAAAAAAACTATTGCTGTACAACCACTCAAACACCCCTGGCAGTGGTCTAGTTTGTCCCCAACCTTGTCATTGTCCCCATTTGTCCCCAACCTTGTCATTGAAAAGAATAAAAACAATAATATAGAATAATATAGAATAAATTATAATACAAACATTAAATAAAATAATAACTTTTATCATTATAAGGATGTGGAAGGTTTTACTTGTTTTAGGAAGTTACCCAATACTCTACATCTCCAACAAAAAATTAATGTGTCAAATATTACACACAATTCTAAAATCTTGAGACAGACACTATGTTGGATACAAACTTGGGGTCAGTGTGTGTTTTCAGTACACTATTATGGCACAAAAGACCAATCAGACAGACTAGATATGATTATCTGATTCACAATTGTTTTCTATTAGCAGTCCAGAGTCTGGCACAGTTGGGCTGATTTATAAAGCAGTTGAGAATGTTCACATACACCAAAGATCCTCCTAGACATCCAGTGATTGGTGTTTGGGCTGATTTTCCAAACAAGTAGAGCCTATCCACCTAACAAAGTGAATATTAGGTTTTTAAAGTGTATTTTCCCAACCATGTACTACTAAAAAGAATTTATTTTATAATTCTCTTGCACCTGATTGGGTATTCAGAAGGAACACAGGTTCACCTAATTTACCTATAGTCCCTGTGCTCGTGAATCAACCCCAATGTGTATGTGGGAGGAGGAAAATTCATTCTAGGTTCTATTCATTTAAAAAAAAATCTGCTTTGTGTACAATAATTCTTAAATAGTCTGTGATTTTAAAAAATCCTATTCAATTGAAGCTGTAGAAAAGAATATAATATTTAATGGAAAGGAAGTCTACCATCAGCAAATGAACACTTCCACAGAAAGGAATACTAAGGCGCACATCTAACCCTTGTTGCTGAATGCTTGTTTCCTAGATAACATTTTTATTCATGTAAAATGTATGCCCCTGATGTAATTATTAATGGGTTCCTGTGCTTTGATGGCAATGTTAATTCAAATGTTTTTCATCTTTATTATTTTTTTTAGCAATTTCCGCTAATTATTTTATAGGTAATGCATTTAAACTTCCACAGTTGCATTGAATTAGGTCTTTAATATGTAAATTGTCAAAAATGTGCACCAAAGTATGCAGATGTAGACTATAGATATAAACAGAAACCAAGAATTTAGGAGTTCATCTAACTAATCACATTGATTAAGCTTCAATAGATATTGCTGATGATGATGGTGGTGATTATTGTTATTATTACTAAATATAATTTATTATTACACAGTTATTATTTTTGTTATTGAAGTAGACAGCATTAACATTTATTGAGGAATTCATTTTTTCCATTAGATTAACCTTTTTTAACAAAAGCTTAAGGCTGCATGCACACTAGGCTTAAAAAAACGCCAGTTCCCATGGCAGAAACAAAACCCACTCATATAGACCATTTTTGCACAATGTTTAGGTGCATTTAGAAGTGTTTAGCATTTTGTCTGCCAGAAAACTCCAATCAAAAAAGCAAACCAGATGGGGGGTTTTCCCCTTCCTCTAAATGGTGAGATTAAAATACGCCTCTAAATGTCCAGATGTGCATGGAAACATAGGATACATGGAACTGCTTCTAAATGCAAAGCACAAAACTTTGGTAGATGCAGAGTTTTTTAAGACAGTGTGCATGTATATTGCAGACGATTTGGGGTTGATTTACCTAAGCTGGAGAGTGCAAAATCTCATGCAGCTCTGCATAGAAACCAATCAGCTTCCAGTTTTTTTGTCAAAGCTTAATTCAACAAGCTGAAGTTAGAAGCTGATTGGCTACCATGCACAGCTGCACCAGATTTTGCACTCTCCAATTTTAGAAAATTAACCCCCATAGTTTCTATCCTGAGCCCATAGTAATTATTAATTACTAATACTAATATTATTACTAATGTTAATATTAGTATTATAGTAATATTATTACTATATTAATCAGTAACTATCACCTTTGAATAATAATGCCATTCAGTTTCATTAGAAACTTACGTAAATGCAGGCCAAAATAAACACTGATCAGCAGTGGACTCTGACGATATATGATAAATTTCCCCTAACAATAATAAATGACACTGTCCACATTAATGTTTACAGACAATCAAAACTAAATTTATTGTAACTGTGGCCATTTTGACTTTTTGCAGGACCAGTCACACAGAGAGTTGGAGATTTTAAGGGGATCTGTCACCAAGGAATATTGTGCCTGTAACTACAGCAATGTGCTACTGAATACATAGGGGTTGATTTATTAAAACTGAGAATGCAGCTCTGCATAAAAACCAATCAGCTTCCAGATTTTATTGTCAAAATTTATTTGAACAAGCTGAAGTTAAAAACTGATTGGCTACCATGCACAACTGCACCACATTTTGCACTCTCCAGGTTTACTAAATCTCCACCTTAGTAACTAGAATGATGTTTTGTCTGAGTTTGTCAATGCCCAGGTGAATGTTACAATGTAATACAAAATGTAATCTGGGTGAAGCCATGTTTAATAACTATCTGCAGTGTTCAGGGAGAGTGTTCAGAACACATACTTCATGCAATTTTCTGTAAAAGTTATCAGAGAGAGATCTAGACTTTCAGGAAATCAATAACTGCACAAAGTAACATATTTTATTAGTTTCTGGGTGCAGCCCTGTGTAGTGATGATGTGCAGTGTCCAGGCATAGACCAGGCTCAGCCTTGGTGCAGCTTCTATGCAGCTGAAGGAAGCTGCAATCTGTACAGGTTTTTAAATAGAAAACTAGTGATGACACAGTGCTGATGATCCCACAATGGTAGCATGAGTTCAGAAAGTAAAAGTAAACCCTATATTGCCTGCAAAAGCCTACATCTGCTCTATAACAAATGCGACCCTGACAAAACAGATTTGCTTTGGCTTGCGATTTATGTTTTCTTATTATATTAAACTATTTGGCTTATGGTACTTCCCAATACTGGTTTTGTATAATATTTGCATAAAAAGTTGCTCTTTATCTTGATAATAATAAGCTCTGAAAATGTGTGTGTGCGCACTTTGAAAATGTTATTTTAAATTATTATTTTTCCCGGGGTTTACTAATTGCATACCATCTTGCTATAAACATGCATGCATAGTAACTTAGACACCTGGCACAAAAAGTAAAATATTATTAATAATAATAATAATAATAATAATAATAATAATACAATAATAAAATATAATAACATATACCAACCTCAAAACCCTGACCTCTCCATACAAACATCATTAAGCTGGCCATGCTATATACAATTTTCTTGTTCAATTTCCTTTAGATTTACTTTCAACTATATAGTGCAAGAGCCTGCCAGATTACAGACAAATTGAAAGTGTTTAGGTTTGACCTCATTTTATATGGTTTTGATAAATCTAAAGGAAATTTGTACAAGAAAATTGTACAATGTATGGCCAGCCTCTGACACTACAAGTAGTCTGTTTCTTTACATTTCCTCCCAATTCCCTTTTTCTGGATTTTCGTATATTGCTACCATTAGAGGTTGTTATTCTCTCCTTGGGTCTACTAGTTGCATACCATCTTATTATAAACATGCAAAGTAATTTAGTCTGGCACAAAAGGCAAATAAAAATAATAATAATAATAATAATAATAAATATTAACAAAACATAACAGTATATACCAACCTCAAAAAAGTGACCTCTCCACACAAGCATTACATCTGACACTATAAGTAGCCTGGTTGTTTACATTTTCACCTCTCTTCCTTTTCCTGGGTTTTATTATATCACTGCTATTTGAGGTTGTTATTCTTCCCCAGCATGATAGCTAAGGAAAATCACCAGTCCCTGGGAAGTCCCAGAAAGTACTGCTTTTTCCAGGACATTTCCATTGTCAGACACTACAAGTAGCCTGTTTCTTTACATTTCCACCCAATTCCCTTTTTCTGGATTTTCTTATATTGCTACCGTTAGAGGTTGTTATTCTCCCCTTGGATCTACGAATTGCATACCATCTTATTATAAACATGCAAAGTAACTTAGCCTGGCACAAAAGGCAAAAAATAATAAAATCAATAATAATAATAAAATATAATAGTATATACCAACGTCAAAAAAGTGACCTCTGCACACAATCTGACACTATAAGTAGCCTGTTCATTTATATTTTCACCTCTCTCCCATTTTC
Source organism: Staurois parvus (assembly GCF_062004578.1). Lineage (NCBI taxonomy): Eukaryota > Metazoa > Chordata > Amphibia > Anura > Ranidae > Staurois > Staurois parvus. Next base: position 2,083,710 of record NW_028318628.1, read on the forward strand.
TGGGTTTTCTTATATCACTGCCATTTGAGGTTGTTATTCTTCCCCAGCATGATAGCTGAGAAAATTCACCAAGTCAGTCCCTGTGAAGTCCCAGAAAGTACTTCTGCTTTTTTCAAGACATTTCCACTATCAGAAATCTACAACCAACATGCATGACTGCTTAACTTTACCAACCATTTTTTAAGTAAAATTAGGAATTTCTGCAGTGCACTGGAATATGTAAAAAAAAATCTTCTACCGTATCTTTAAATCAGGAATCCCCCGTGATAAAATAAAAGGCATTTTAGTAAGGGAAGCAGTTAAAGTGTGGATAAAATAAAACAATGGAACAAACATATTGGATATTTATTACCACGTGCACTTTATATCACTGAAATCAGGATTAATTGTTGGGGGAAAAAAGGCGTATCAACAGAAATGCACAAGAGAACTACAACGTCAAATTTTGCATACAAAAATGCAGAATTCCAGGTGAACCACATAAATGTAACTGCTACTATATTGTTATCACAGTGTTCATATCAAATATAATAACACAATGAACTAAAGCTAAACTCTCTAAAGACATAAACTACAGTGTACTAAAAAATGTTTTGATTTTTTGGGGTTTTTTATTATTATTTGGTGAGCAAGAGAGATGTGTGCATTAAAAAAAGGTAAATATGCCAAAGAGGTGTGATCAGCTGGGTTGTTATTCAAAATGAACAAAGCATGATACTGGTAGAAAAAATCGTGGAGAAAGAGATGAAAAAAATATAATAAAAAAAAAAAATTCTCAAACAGATTATATATTCAGATTAACGAAATATACTATATATCTATCTATATATCTATCTATATATCTATCTATATATATATATATATATATATATATATATATGTGTGTGTGTGTGTGTGTGTATATATATATATATATATATATATACACACATGTAGAGAGAGAGAGATGGTCTATTCGTTAATATATATATATATAATTATTATAATTTTTTTATTATTTATTATTGTTACTTCTAGTAATATGTATATTATATATATATATATATATATATATATATATATATATATATATATGTGTGTGTGTGTGTGTAGAGAGAGAGATATGACCTATTCGTTATTATATATTATATATATAGAAACATAATTTATATATATATAATACAAACATATACTAGTTTCTTAACCATTCAGATTAAAAGTGAACCAAACTATATATATATATATATATATATATATATATATAATTTTTTTATCATTTATTTTGTTACTTCTAGTAAAGAATATTTACCGCGAGTGAAAATAAACAGAGAGGAAATAGACTCTCAAGCGGCTGGTGTCGCCTGTGGTGTCAGTGCTGCAGTGCCAGTCTGCCCATTCTCCGGGTGCCCGGCGCTGACACTCCGGGACAATGCGGCTCTTCCTATACAATGCTATAATGGACGTAGTACGGGCGTACAGCTGCGGATAATGTTACCCACGACCGGGGGAGGGGGGGGGGGGTCGTCTAACGTGCTCAAATATTTCCTAATTCCAAAGCAAATAAACCATATCAAAATGTATAGAAAACCTAAATAGATAGCATAAACACTCAAATAAAATAAAGAAAACATTGGCACTGATATAAACCACGTACCGGTGCAAATATATATCCATATCATCCATCTATACAATCCATGCATTTTTATAGCATGCACATTCGTCTTAATATTTATTAAGCTGCTCGATATATTTTATATATATATATATATATATATATATATATATATATAAAATATATGTATATGCACTCCATTGTAGTGAGGAGTCGGCCTACTTCTGATTATAATATACATTTCGATTTATGTTCCGTTTTTATATTCTTTTAATGTCGCAGTATTGTAGCAATACACGAGAACCACAAATAAAAAAACGAAAAAAATATAAATATCCCTAGAATACATATGGCCAAATGACATAGTTTAGGACATAGGAGGGGTCCCTGTCCCTTTTCGTCTGGCTGTCTGGTGTGCAGGAACTTTAGTAAATCACCCCAGAAGGAGAGCTGGTGGGATGAAAACGAAAGCGCACGTATCCTCAGGACACTTCATAATAAATAAAGAGCTTGTGATCGCTGTCAGTGAATCTATCCAAGAGGAATCCCCAGGAACACTTCATGACCAATCACAGATATATAGATGCAGATATATAGATGATAGAGGGGTGACACTAGGAAATAGTATATATATATATCTCGGGTTCAGGGATACATTTCCATCTTGAGATCAGGTGATATCATGTCCACACTGCATGGCACAGGAGGATGAGGATGACACACAGAGATGAGTCACAGGAAGAAGATCTCCATCACCTCCTCACACAATACACACACTGATATGACAATGCCATAAGAGAAGCCATCACAATCCATACCAACCCCAGAAATAATCATCACATCTCACAGCAAGATATTCCACATTCACAGCTACACCAAACCACAAAAACCGTATAATAAAACAAACACATACAATCCAAGCAGATATTACAAGGCATGGAAAGTGGAATTCATTGTAAACAGCATGGCCCTGGTACCATATAGTAAAATCATGACATGATCCTATGGGAACTGAAGACAGCATGCTGGAACAGTGATGTCAGGATGAAAACATACAAGCAAAAATCAGAAATAATAATGATGATGACAACGACAGCAATATCTGTAACCATTGCTAGTGGTGTCATCAACTATACATTTCCAGTAATCAGTATTGGATCACAAGATAAATAAAGACTAGTAAAAATATTAAATATCGATCACCGCATTTGTTATCATTTTAGTTCGGTAAACCGTCAGTGAATGACAAATATTTTATGAAATTATTATAATAAAGTAGAAAAAACAGACTTTAACATTTACAGTGGTTAGTAGGCATAGGAAGCAGTGGAGGACACCACTGAATTCATCATGGGTGTATAATAATGATAATAATAATAACAAAAATAATAATGCAATCGTGCATGTGCTTTGAGTGTGCATGTGATAGTTTAATAAACTATCGTACTAAAAAAAAATATTATTATTGATGTAATAATAATAATAATAATGAAAATACAACAGTCAGAAAGTGGATGACAAAATGTAAAAGAACAACAATAATAATAATAATATCAATAATACTACTGCTAAAAATAATAATAACAAGAATGATGTTGCAGAGGCTCTGCTCATGGGTCAGGCATACACCACATTGACAGTAATGAGTCAGAGGATGAAATGATGTAAAATAATAACAATCATGTTTAGTCCTGCTCATGGATCAGACATAGAGCACGATGACAGAAATCAGTAAGAACATCAAATGATGTAAAATCATTACAGTACTGTTGCTGCCATGGTCTTACTCTCGGGTCGAACACACAGAACCATCACAGTGATCAGTGAGAGCATGAAATGAATAATAATAATAATAATAATAATAATACTATTGTAGTCCTGCACAGGCACAGAGGTGTGACGGTAAGGTTGTGAACTAGTATTAGTAGAGCAGAATCCGAGTGACAGTGATGAGTGTCCAGGGACAGTGTCAGCTCACCTGATGTAGTCCCTCTTGCAGTAAGTCTTGCCATCCCGGACGAAGCAGGTGCAGTTCTCATCCAGGTACTGGCTGCACTCCGCACACTTCAGACAGGCGGCATGCCACTCCAGGTCCGGGGACACCCTCAGGATGTACTGGTCCAGGATGTGACTCCCACAGCCCACACACACCGCCAATCCAGACTTCTCTGCCAGAGACAGGAGCACAGGTCACATGGAGAACACACTGTCATTGCATACTGTCATCACATACTGTCATTGCATACTGTCATCACATACTGTCACCTGCCCTCTCCCCAGCAATGACACTGCCCCAGGAACCCAAATCTACACACAATCATTTAATTCTCCAAATCCCACAATTACGGGATTGTTATATTATCTCTACAAATGACACCCCCTGTACTCCTCTGTATCACCCAGCCCAGAACACTCCGCACCCTGGCAGACACTGACAGTAATTCAATCTTACATTTCCCAAACAACCGAACACCCTCTATAAATAATACAGTGATGTGTACAACATACAATACAGCCCAATGTTCACCAATCACTGTACAAATCCTGTTCATTAGAGAGCAGCCACAGGGGCCAATACCTGTGTGTCCATGTCACCTCCAGAGCCACAACCTGGGTGTGTGCCATGGCTGTGTGTCCCTGGTGTCACAGAGTGACCTGCATGTGTTACATGTGTCCCCGGTGTCACAGAATGACCTGCATGTGTCACATGTGTGTCCCCGATGTCACAGAGTGACCTGCATGTGTCACATGTGTGTCCCCGGTGTCACAGAATGACCTGCATGTGTTACATGTGTCCCCAGTGTCACAGAGTGACCTGTATGTTTCACATTTGTGTCCCCGGTGTCACAGAGTGACCTGCATGTGTTACATGTGTCCCCCCCCCGGTGTCACAGAGTGACCTGCATGTGTCCCCAGTGTCACAGAGTGACCTGTATGTTTCACATTTGTGTCCCCGGTGTCACAGAGTGACCTGCATGTGTCACATGTGTGTCCCCGGTGTCATGGAGTGACCTGTATGTTTCACATTTGTGTCCCCGGTGTCACAGAGTGACCTGCATGTGTCCCCAGTGTCACAGAGTGACCTGTATGTTTCACATTTGTGTCCCCGGTGTCACAGAGTGACCTGCATGTGTCACATGTGTGTCCCCGGTGTCATGGAGTGACCTGTATGTTTCACATTTGTGTCCCCGGTGTCACAGAGTGACCTGCTTGTGTCACATGTGTGTCCCCGGTGTCACAGAGTGACAGTGACATCTCCAGTGCTTGTGTTACCTGTCACAGGGGAACCTGACACTGCTCCTCTCTAGCTGACATACAAGTACCTGCAGATACATATGGACTCTACAGGCTCCATACCTCCATGACCCACCTGATCACTCATCCATCTATTTATTATTTATACATTCATCTATCTACCTACCTGAACTGTACTTACATATATACAGTATATATTCTGTACCACAATGTGCATCTCTGTATTTGTCTATCTATCTGATCAATATCTTATCTATATCTTGTATCATCACATCTTTCTTTTCTTTCTTTTTCTCTCTTTCCTTTTCTTTCTCTTTCCTTTCTTTCTTTCTTTCTTTCTTTCTTTCTTTCTTTCTTTCTTTCTTTCTTTCTTTCTTTCTTTCTTTCTTTCTTTCTTTCTTTCTTTCTTTCTTTCTCTCTCTTTTTCTCTTTCTTTCTCTCTTTTTCTCTTTCTTTCTCTCTTTCTTTCTTTTTTCTTTCTTTCTCTCTCTTTCCTTTTCTTTCTTTCTTCCTTTTCTTTTTTACTTTCTTCCTCCTTCTTTCCATCTATTCATCTAGTGTGTATCAAAATTTACAGCTATCCCTGTATCTTTCTCGTGTTCCAACATTTATCTATCTATCTATCTATCTATCTATCTATCTATCTATCTATCTATCTGAACTGTTCCTATTTATAGAGTATTTATACTTCTGAATATTTTATATATATATATATATATATATATATATATATATATATATATATATAAAAAACATTCTTTACCACAATTATTTATTTATTTATGTATCTATCTATGTTCAGTATCGTATCTGTGTCATGTGTATCAACATCTATGTATCATTCTATCAATCATTCTATCCCAAACTATTCGGAGAATTCTGACAGCACATTACATGACCATACAGCCGGATTCTCATTCCAGGTGTGTCTATATCTGCATTCGTTTATGTATTACAATTTTCCCATGACTAGCATACACCATACATGATGACCGATCAGCCTGTGTGTGCGATCTACAGCCAGATGAGATATAAAGTCGATACAATAGTAATGGTCAGACTGTGACATGTCGTACAATGTAATGACTGCGATGATCTGCAGATCTGCCATCAGAAGGCAATGCAGACACTGCATCTTAGTAAGGTCCAGCTCTGTGCAGTCCCATGCAGTCCTAGCCCGGGACAGTCTGGGGGTGACCAGCAGAGAGAGGTGTCATGGTAAAGTTAGTGGGGCTCCCGCATTATCCTGCTGTCAGCAGGGAAGAAAAGTTTGTGAAAAGCTTCCAGATGAATGGTGCAGAGGAACTTACTTTTGGGATGGTCCCCCATTGCAGCCAGGAAGGGATAAGGGACGATGAGATCCACCATACAGCTGCAGTGTGATGCTGGAGAGAGGACAGGGAGCCGGAGCCGCAGGATCCTGCTCACAGCTCCCAGGACTGGAGCCTGCACTGGAGACTGGACTGTCCCACGCACGCTGCATGACGTCACGGCGCACAGCCAAGGGGCTCTGCCCCGGGCTTCAGCACTGACAGCAAAAGGGGCGTGCCCCTGAATGTTAGGCGCTGATTGGCCGCGAGTTTAAATGGGCAGCTTATTAGAGAAGTGCCAGATGTTCTATCATGTTCTCTTCATAGAAGGCATCATCTGGGTGATTGGGATAATTTGTGCCAGAGCTTTAATATACATTCTTCACTATAATGACTTTAAAACAGCCCGGGACGCTTTCTATGCATGTATATCTATCCCGCATTGTAAGCTTTTATATAGAGAGTGTTGAGAGTTTTATATTTTCAATAAATCACATTCCAGTAAAATGTATGGCCAGGCAGACAGCTGTGTAGTGTCAATATAATACAGCGACCAGGAGCAGGAAAACAATCATGACATCAAATGGACCAGCAACAATGTCAGCCCTGCACTGGTCCTGATTTACTAAAGAGGTCGCATCCACCTTACACAGCCCACCGACTCTATGTGCTCTATTTATTCATGTAGTGCTGTCAACTTATGCAAATGTTCTACATACTGTTCATTCACATGACATCAGTGCCTGCGGCCAAGGAGCTTACAATCTAAGGTCCCTGTCTCACATACATACACATACTAGGTCCAATCTGGACAGAAGGCAGCCAATTAAACTACCAGCAGGGGCGGACTGACCATTTGGGCTCTCGGGCATCGCCCGAGGGCCAGGGTCAGTAGGGGGCCCCAAGAGATGCCCCTAGTACCTTTCATAGGCTTTTTTGGGTGTGGTTTGAGGGTGGGTGAGGAAACAGGGGCCCCATGATCCCCTATTGCCCGGGGGCCCCATGAGTTGTCAGTCCGCCCCTGACTACCAGCATGTCTTTGGAGTGTGGGAGGAAACTGGAGTACTTGGAGGAAACACATGCAAGCACAGCAGAACATGCAAACTCCATGCAGACAGTGTCCTGAGAAAAATAGGGACCTCAGTGCTACAAGGCATCAGGAAGATTTTCCTAACACAGGTCGGAGTCAGTCCAAACAATCAATGTTGTATGCAGGGGCGGACTGACAACTCATGGGGCCCCCGGGCAATAGGGGATCATGGGGCCCCTGTGTCCTTGCCCAAACTAAAAAAAGCCTATGAAAAAGGTACCAGGGGCATCTCATGGGGCCCCCTATTGACCCCGGGCCCTTGAGCAGTGCCCGAGTTTCCAAATGGTCAGTCCGCCCCTGGTTGTATGTAACGTGTTTATTGTGATCTCTCAGAAGATGTACGTGGTAATGTGACTATGAGCTTCATTCGAAAAGCTTTAAAGGAGAACTAAAGGCAAAGCAGTTTTCTTTTTATTTTGGATAGAGCACGGGAGGGTAATAACCCCTGTCAGTTTTTTTTTTCACCACCTGTTTCCCATTTCAGAGATTTACCTTTACCTGTCCCACAGCCAAACAGGAAGAAGGAGGAAATCCCTGCAAATGAATGAAATCCCTTGCCCCCCCTCCCTCCTTCTTCCCCAGGTCGCCAGAACTAGTGTCCTCATTGGAAGATTTCCCCTTTCTTACTTTTCTGGGAACAACTCAAAATTTGGTATTTTTTAAACTTTCACTTTCAATGATGATGGTAAACAAGACAAATAGAGAGGGTGAATATCCCTAGTGGGAACGCAGACAGCAATAACAACCTGACAGGGGGTCTAATCCCTCTCCACTCTATCCAAAACACACAAAAAAGTTTTGCCTTTAGTTATATTGTAATACAAGGATGATGATTGGTATTTTAGCCATGTGTAACTTTAAAGTGTTACTAAACCCAGGACCCTGCATTCACTATATCTGGTCTCCCACAGTACACAGAACATGGAAATTCAATTATTTTAGTAAATATAAACTGCTAAATACCTTTTCTCATCAGTAGTTAGAGCAGTCTTGTGACTTCAGCAGAGCACTGGTTAAAGCTTTTAGGAGGAGTTTTCATTCTGCTCTAGAAGGATGCAGAATCCCTGACCTCTCTCTGGACAGTGCTGATTGGCCCTGATCACATGCACTCTCCCCCCCCCAAAAAAAACCCTCTCTAGCTATACACACTAAACTGAGCATGTGCAGAAGGGCTAGGGTTTCAGTCTGTCTTATCAACATAGACATTTGAACAAGAGGAGGGGCAGAGAAGAAAGGATCAAACAATCTTTTTACACAATGCAGAGGATTAACCCCTTAGGTTCCACAGGGAGTATAACAAGCATGCTTTACTGCATATACAGACTGATTTTACTGTTGTGGGTTTAGTAACACTTTAGGATTGAAAAGATAAGTACACCTTTGGGAACATGTTATATGTTTCACCCGTTTTAGGGTGGAACATGTAACACGTTCCAAATGCTGCAGCCGCGTCCACTGCCCCCCTCTGATAGATAGTATGGGGAGAGGGTTCCCTGTACTATCTGTCACGGACTTCCATGAATGAATGAACTACAAGTTCCGGCAGCCTTAGCAACTGTGGGCTTGTAGTTTTCAATGAACTACCACGGTGTGGTGGAGCGCTGTGGTACTTCATTGAAGCTTAATTATAGTATATCTGCTTGATTATACATCCCGTACGGCAAGCAGATATTCTGACAGGTCTGCAGGAGACCTGCATGGCATCAGCCATCTACTGATCACTGGTGCAATGCTTTCCAGGCTCCTGTAGACAAAATAATACATGCACATTTTTTTTACCTGCAAAAAATTGCATTTATTATTTTTGTCCAAAAGGTGAACTTATCCTTTAGAGGGAAATATTTTTTACTGCGATTTTGGTGCACTTTAGGTTGCACAAAAATGCTGTAAAAGAGCATCAATGTGAAAGGCTCCATATATGTCCATCCCTAGATAATAGATAATAATAATAATAATAATAATAATAGATACTGATAATCACCAGAAATAGGCTTCATAACAAATCATTATTAGAACAACCTGTGTCAATAATGTAGACAATTGGCCATACACTCAGGATATTTTCTAGCAGTTTCAACCTCTTTCAGTCATGAAACCAATTAGGCAACCTAGAACTGACCATATACAATACAATCTGATTGCACAGCTTACTATAGATCTGCAACAACTGTGTGGTGCGATGGTATGTCTGGTTGGATACAAATTGAAGGGATTGCTCAGGTAGGCACTTTCATTACATAGGAGCAGAGTTACTAAAATGGGTACACTCAGAATCTGGTGCAGCTGTGCATGGTAGCCAATCAGCTTCTAACTTCGACTTAATTAATTAAGCTTTGGCAGTAAAACCTGGAAGCTGATTGGTTTCTATGGATAGCTACACCAGATTTTGCACTCTCCAGTTTTAGGGAAAAAAAAAACCCTACAGTGTTAGTAAATATAAAGGGGATTATGCAATCAGATTGTATTATCTACACCCAGAACCGTGCATTCACTCTATCTGATCTCCCACAGTACACAGACTATAGAAATGCAATTATTTTAGTAAATATAAACTGCTAAATACCTTTTCTCATCAGCAGCTAGAGCAGTTTTGTGACTTCCATTAGTGTCCAGCAGAGCACTGGTTAATTCTGTAGGAAGTGTTTTCATTTTCTCCTTATTGTCCTATGAGGCTGCAGGACCACTGACCTTCTGTCTGGACAGCACTGATTGGCCCTGTGCTGATCACATGCACCCTCCCAAAGAAAACAAATCTAGCAATACACACCAAACTGAGCATGTGCAGCTTGCCTCCAAGGCTCCTGATTGTCTTATGAGGCTGCAGGACCACTGACCTTATGTCTGGACAGCACTGATTGGCTCTGTGCTGATCACATGCACCTTCCCAAAGAAAAAAAAATCTAGCAATACACACCAAACTGAGCATGTGCAGCTTGTCCCCGAGGCTCTGTTCTATCAGCAGATGGCTTGGGGACAATAGAAGAAGAGGAGGATCAGAGAAGACAGGATCAAAAATCCTTTTTATACAATGTAGAGGATTAACCCCTTAGGTTTCACAGTGAGTATGACAATTGAAAGCTTTTTTTGTCACAGAAATGACTGAACAAATGGATGCAACTTACCACCATCACTGCCATATAAACAGAAGTATATAAATTATCTGTGATGTGTTGCTTAAACCCCTCCAAAAGCCATGCAATGAAAAGCTGATTGGGTTGAAATCACATGAAAATTGCTGTGTTTATGACAGAGGTACTATCAAAGGTAGATGTATTATATTGTTGATATACATATGATTGCCCATCTTTTACACAGTTCTGGTGAGAGATGTCAGCTTGTGATCTCTTCTTCAAGTAATATCCAGACCCCACATGTCATGCAGTGTCCATACTACTATAGCTCAGAGTACAATAACAGCACAGACCGTCTGCAATCAAATATTAGACTTACAAGAACGTGATGATTGCTGTATTCCACATATACACTGCTTTCTCAGTACACATCCATTATTTTTTCACCAAGATTTATCGAATTTCCTCCCCTGGAAGAGTTTTATTAACACATTTACAAATTTATGTACACAATTTCGGTATAAAGTAAGAAAAGAGAGAAAAGTGGGGGGCGGGGAAGTCTAGCCATTGCCACTTTAATTGAACTACATTCCTGGTTAGCAGTGTGATGTCCCAGAGCTGCTACAGAGCGCCACCTGCTGGATATATGCTGGAATGGCTCACAATGTGGTTAAAATTGGTTAAAGAAAACATTCAAGATTAAGTCTGTGAGCCTCTGTTCATTTCAACTGAAGAAATCAGCTATAAAAATAATTGCAAATAAAATCTTTTATTCTACTGTAAATACAGATTTACCTGCCCAAATAATTTTTTTCAGAAAATACCTTTCCATGATTAACAATAGAAATCGCCTCCACGTTCTTTTTAAATGCAGACTATTCTCATTAATCAATTTAATTTATTTCCATATCCCCGTTCAATATTATTATCATAATCATCATTATTATACAGGATTTATATAGCACCAACAGTCTGTACAGCACTTTACTAAATAAAGGGTGACAGTACAGGTACTGTACAATACAAGACATGATGGTCGGGTGGGCCCTGCTCCTAAGAGCTTGCAATTTCCATACATTCTCAGATTCAGCATTACTTTTCACAGTATGTACCATTTCCTTGGTAGTAGGGATATAACATTAACTTCAGTCATATACAACACAATCTGTGCAAGTAATGTGATCACCATCAAACACAAGGCATGGGAATATGGGGCCTTTATAGAAGACATTAATACCCATCTCTGAGCATCAGCACATGGAGCAAATTCAACCATGGGTCAAGCCAGAAGGAAGGCTGAAGCAGATCACGTAGTATGGGATCTCAGTGCTGTAAGATGTTGGCATGTTATGTTCTTGATGCAGGCAGCAATATCAGTACAGAGAAAACCTCAGGGTAGGAGGTGAGATTAAACAGCTAAGTCCTCATGCACACTGGATATTTTTACAGCGGCTGTTTTTGGTTTTTGGCATTTTTATCTATAGCCAGTAAACTCCCCAGCATGTTATCCTATGTGTTCATGCACACGTAGGCTTTAATCAGCGTTTTTTGGCAGGAGCGTTTTCTGCCTGGAAAAACCCCCCAGAACTAGTGGGTTTCAAGAGGAGCTTTTTAGCTGTAAAAATGCTCTAATGCTGATAAAAGCTGAAAAATGCTAAAAAATGCTTTTATGAGCATTTTTGAGCCTGAAGATTTTGTGGGAGTATAACTTTGCTAAAAAATGCATATGCTGAAAAACACTTAAAAAAAGCTGAAAAAAGCTAATGCAAAAAGGCTAAAAAACGCAAAAAACTCACATTTTTATTGCAGCATTCAACAGCTGACGCTACTGGCGTTTTCATAATGTCCAGTGTGCATGAGGCCTGAGTCCTCATGCAGCCAAAAAATGCTAATTACAGTCTATGTGTGCATGAACACCTAGGATAACATGCTGGGGGGTTTACTGGCTGTAGAAAGAAACGTCAAAAGCCCAAAACAGCCGCTGTAAAAGCGTCCAGTGTGCATGAGGGCTAAGGGCTCATTCTCACATGCAGAATCCCTTGTCACCTATCTGAGAGGCAATCTGTGGTGGATTGCTTATCAGAAGCATTTGATAGGCAGAGAGGAGGCAATGTGTTGCCTCCTCTCTGCCTGTTTTAACCCTGAAAATGCTGACCCTCCATGCTGCAACAGCATGCATTGCAAGCAGTTGCAGGGTGGTTGCGGTGCAGCTCCATTCACTTGAATGGGTCGTGTTCGACTGTGATACCATCTGCCAAATGCTACATGCCATTTATTGTTTGCCGCAGCCATGGCATGTGTGCAGTCCTGAGCATCTACATGCCCTTGTTTAGTGGGTGGTCAGGGGGAGGAAAAAACGCATCTAGACCTCCTGATTTTATGGTGCCCTAGCCGCATGTCTGAACAAGTCCTTAGTGTGGCCTCGAAGAAAAGAATCATTCTTTACAGCGTCCATACAGTTCCATGGTTCTGGTGCTAAAAAACTATGTACTATGCATTTGAAGATGGACCTGTCACTCTGGGTGAGGCATCTGCTTATCTATTGCCGGCTTTAGGTGATCTTATAAGGATAACTCATGGAAATGTCCCCAAATGTATGTAAAATGTTTTTAGGTTTGGAAAGAGTAGAATATGGTTAAGAATTTGTAAGTTTTTTAATGTGTGTGTTCTGTCTGGGAGATTTCCCTTAACTTCCTTTTCCAAAGACACAGCAACAAATAGGAGGTGATCTCTAGAAGGAAAGGGGATATCTGGAATATGCAGTTCAATTTTGGGCACCAATTCACAAAAAGAACATTGGGGAACTGCAGAAAGTACAGAGAAGGGCAACCAAACTGATGAGAGGCATGGAGGAGCTCAGCTATGAGGAAAGATTAGAGGAATTTAATTTATTCTCTCTTGAGAAGAGGAGATTAAGGGGGGATATGATCAACATGTATAAATACATCAGAGGTTCATATACTGAACTCGGTGTAGAGTTATTCACCCTGAGGTCATCACAGAGGACAAGGGGGCACTCTTTACGTCTGGAGGAAAAGAAATTTAATTTCCAAACACGGAAAGGTTTTTTCACAGTAAAAGCTGTGAAAATGTGGAATAGACTCCCTCAAGAGTTGGTTCTAGCCAGCTCAGTGGATTGCTTTAACAAAAGCCTGGATTCTTTCTTAGATACTCAGAATATAACTGGATACTAACATTTCTAGGTAAAGTTTATCCAGGAAATATCCGATTGCCTCTCGAGGGATCAGGAAGGAATGTTTTCCCCTGCAGGAGCAAATTGTATTGTGCTTTGCTGGTTTATTTGCCTTCCTCTGGATCAATTGTGGGTATAGGATTATAACTTTTTTTTTTTTAATGGTTGAACTGGATGGACTTTTGTCTTTTTTCAGCCAGACTAACTATAGGACTATGACTATGACTATATCCCTCTCTTATCCTGCTCCTGTGATAACGCAAAAATATTACATTTCCCATCACTTTCTGTGTAGAAGAAAATCATTACCAGGAGCAGGTTGAGTCTTCCCAGTGCAGAGACAGATAGCAAAAAAATCTGTCAGAGATTCTATCCCTGCTCTACGAAATAAAAAATTTTGATTTAAAATATTTTACATACACTTTAAATTTCTGTATAAGTAGCTTTTTAAATTTCCTATGAAGTAGTGGTAATTAGTATTCACATTTCTGTCTATGGAACAGAGAAGGGGATCTGTGTGAAGACACCTCTGGTGCTGGGATACCTTGGGGTAATCAATAGTTATTTATTATGAGTTATACATTACTTTATAGCTAATTAACATATGGATTTTAACTCTGATATAATTATAAATTATTCATCCATACAATTATAGCCTATACATCACACTTCTCTCTGGTCACTACAAATAATGCTACTTTGGAAACTACCCATTTGTACTTTATTACACTGTGGTCCAAGGCAAAATTCCCAATGCGCATGTTTCGGAAAATGGCTAATGGGTGAGTGGGTGCTGTAGTGACCTCCGGCTGGAGACCAGAATGACTTGAAGGGAAGAAATATGGCACCAATCATTCTATAAAGCATTGGACCCTGTTATGGAGCTCCCTGGTGTGCTGGTGGCATATTTACTGCCTGTAAGACTGTAGAACACACCGAAGATTGGTCTGGATATTTCTACTGTGATATTAGTGTTTGGTTCCAGGCAAACATACACTTCTCATCCTGCCCCCCATTCAGAGCAATAGGATGTACTGTTGATTGACATGGAGACTTTGTTTCAGATTGAATCTGTTGGATCCACATAATTTACCAAAAACAAGGGTACGTAATCCAATCAATCTACAATCAGGTAGTCACTGACACTTATAACCTCATAAAAAAAAGTCACATACGCAGCCAAATAAAGCTACTTTGGAAACGACCCATTGTACCTTATTACGCTGTGGTCCAAGACAATATGTCCAACACGTATGTTTTGGAAAATGGCTAATGGGTGAGTGGCATGTCATAAAAACAAATTCACAAGATGCACTCACAAGACTCACAAGCCCTCTGGGTGGAAGATGCATAAGCCCGGTGGGACAGGGTGGGAGAATTAGCCAGGAAGATGGTCAAGTTGTTGCAGGACTAGGCGCCCCTTGTTTTGTGTGCTGCAGTATATCTACCAACCTGAAGGCAAACCATTGAGGACTGATTTTTTTCCATACTATAGGTACCAGACAGCCATTTTGGGGAGGTCAGCATATATTACTGGAAATCTCACAAGATCTGGGCAGCCATGTTGACACAAAGTTATGTATATATAGAAAATTCTGCATCATCTGGTGTGCCTGCAGTCTAGGAGTAAGACAAGGACAGAGCCGCCACTGTTTAGGGAAAGAGTAGGAATAATATCAGGGGGAGGTACCCATCAAGGAGAAAAAGAGTAGGTTTCTCTAACAGGGTGTCTCCTTTGTCAGCTTCCTGGAACAGTCTTCCACTGGCAGCCAGATATCTGTAGGAACATTTGAGGATTGCAGTGTGACCAAGCAATATCATAGCCCTCCAAAGGAAGTGCTCCTGTGGCATTCTGTGATATTTAAGTTTCTGATATATTACTATTAGAAAGTGCCCTGTGGATTTGCCTGATATATTACCACTGGAAAGCGCCTTGCGTATAAACAGTGTCCTCTTCTTCCTGAACAAGTGTATGAACTGCCACATGTAATACTATTGCTGTAAACTGCCTTATTTCTGTGATCACTAAATTTCCACAATATAATCTCTATTTACATTCAATATTAGAAGAGCACTGACTCACTGCTGGGAGGGGGAGCAGAGAAACTGCCTGAGAGAATCACTTGCACAGCTTGAGTGCTTCTGCTGTGAGCTTTGAGGAAGAATTGGTCCACAGCTAAAGAGGCCTGTGAGGGTTTGTTAAAGCTCATTTACTGCTTACTAAGATTATGTAAATAAGAAACTATAGCCTGGCTACTTGTTCACTTTAAACTAACCCCAAGAATTATGGGCAGGGTGACATACATTTGTCTTTGGTTGACACAAAATCCACTGCAGTCACTTGCACAGCTCACCCAGTGGAAAGAAACAGCACATAGCCAGATTGTTTAGAGATTTTCAGAAATATAATGATTCCCCAATAGTCAGGCTTTAGCTGTCAATCAGCGCAAAGTTCATGAATTTCTCTATTTTACAACTGCTGACCACCTGATCCTAATCACTGTGCAGCTAAATTTTATTCATATATACAAAGCTGGAATGTATCAATCATGTCTCAAAAATTGAAAAAAATAAATTAAATGTTGCTCTTTTGCTTCCTTTTTCATATTTAGCCAACATAACATATATGAAAGCCCACAAAGTGGTTGTCAGAGACATCCTACATGCTATTAATGACCATGTGTTAAAGTCTGATTTATAATATATAAAACTATCTGAGAGTGGTAACTGGAAGTTCTGTATGTTCTTTCCTGTGCTTACCATACAGAATACTGGATATTGGACTAGAGTTTTGGTTGATTTGGTATACAGAAAATGTTCGCATAATGGCTCTAGTTTTTTGGGTCTATATGAAGCACCCTCTAGTATACTACTAGGGTAGTGTGGGTAAATTTATTGTGTATGACTCATGATAACTGTGTGAGTCTGTAATTAGGTTGGGTTACTGCAGGTCAGACTGGATGGCTTAACAGGATGGGACTTTATAACCTCCACCTGGTTCTGGAGGACCATGGAACCTTCTAGAAGCCAGTGGGCGGAAGGGGTGAAGACCTAATCTGCATGTTTAAGGGAGTCTAACCAATCCCAGATTTGGAGGTCCAGGTAGAGTGGTGAGACCTACCCATAAGGAAGAGTCAGGCTAGCAGAGGAGTCAGGGTGGAAGAGTGCTAAGGAGACTGTCAGTGGCCTGGGAGGGGTCGCCTAGGTCTGGGGGGGAGGGGGCTGGCCTGCAGGCTAGGCTTGGGCTGTCTCAGGTGGGTCCATTCAGCATTACGGCATGAACAGGATCAAGGCCTGGGAGCAGTGGGAGCAAGAAAGACAGAGTGAGTAGATCAGCACACCCAGGGTTTTACAAAGGGAGAGCCTGCCACATGTAGCAAACTTTCAAAGGACAGTACTGTACCTAATCCTTACTCTTTGTCCTGGGAGATTTTCAGAGCAACCAAGAGGGCTGGTAGTGTCTGCAGGCTGTGGAGCTGGGAACAGTTCTACAGAGTGGAGGAGACATCTCTGCATGTAGTTTACAACAAGCTATGCTAACTTTCAGAGGGGTTGCGAGTCCCAAGCCTGTAAGGGGCTGTTGCTATTGATCTGCAATGACTGACTGCTTTCAAGGACAAAAACAGTCCAGGATCTGTTTCTGTAAATGGGAAGGAAGTTTTCCCCATGCATTGATTCAGTCAAGTTGGGCATCCCATTATCGCTATTACCCCATCCATTTTTTTCCCCTATTAAAATTAAAACCAAGCTCATGGACTGTTCACTGACTGTGGATGCAAGTGCAGAAAATGCATGTTGCCTGGCTGTGCAGAGCTTGGGGGGACCTAGAAACACAGCGGCCCTCAAGAGGGTAGCGCTACATATATTTTGCAAGTAAGAGTATTCATTCTGATTAGCACTGTGTGTAATATGAAGTTCTGTATCTCATCAGGCCTATTTACAAGGTAAGCATGTACTGTATATCCACCACTAATTATCCCACTAATGTACACCAAGCTGTAGCTATAGTAATTATTAGCAGGTGTTCCCTGAGACCAGAAATATATTTCAAGAGTTCCTCCATGTTAAAAAGGTTGAGAAAAAGGTTAGGAGTGTCAGGGGCAGACTGACAACTCATTGGGCCCCCGGGCAATAGGGGATCATGGGGCCCCTGTGTCCTTGCCCAAACTCCAAAAAGTACAAGGGGCATCTCATGGGGCCCCCTACTGACCCCAAGCCCTCGGGCAGTGCCCGAGTTTCCAAATGGTCAGTCCGCCCCTGAGGAGTGTCAAAATTCATGTTTCTCTACTTTTGTAGGGAAGTGAGTTCTCCATTCTAGTTGGATAAAGTATGGCCCAAACCTTTTTGAGAGACTTGGGAGTTATTTGTAAAGTAGCTGGTGAAATCTTGTATTCATTTCCCAGGTTGTCCAACAGTTCTGGTTTCTGCTGGAATGTACCAGAATCAATACATACTGGCATCCTGCAGACTGTCCTAGCGACAAGTACAGGGACATTTGTTATAGCGCTTGGCTCCTGCTCTCTGCAGAAACCATGGGCAGTGTAGTCTTCTGCCAACAGATTCTGCATAGTCCTGGCAGTGAAGAGGAGGCAAAGGGAATAAGAAGCAGTGTGGGAAGGGCTGGGACAAGGGGTGGGCAGGAGGGGAAGGCGCCCAGGTTGCAGTGGTAGGGGAGGGCGCCATCTCACTGCACACAAAATCCAGATTAGTTGCTAACAATCAGGGGCTGCAGTTTCATGTCTGTTCTGACAGCTACTGCTGTCATGCCATGCTCCAGCATACGTGCTTTCTACCCTATCTGCCCACAGCTAACAAAAAAAAACTTACTGTGCATGTGCAACTACCTTCTAGCCACAAGAAAGCCAGCAATTGGCCATGCAGGGGCAGTGCATACTCCATGTCAACTTTGGGCAGTTGAAGCAAGGGGACATAGAACGGGAACAATGTGGTACACTGATTCTATTAAATGCATGGGGAAGGGAGGGGGGATCGCAGTTCTGCATGCTTGCCCTGGGTGCTGGATGAACCTGTCCCAGTACTGGGTGTGGGACACAGACTACTACAAGGTAAGTTCCTACTGAGCACCTATGTACCCCATCAGCCCCCAATAACCATGAAGAAACACTCCAACCCCCATTGACCATCTATGTATCCCATGAGATCCCACTGACCATCAGTGTACTACTTTAGCCACCACTGACCACCAATGTACCTCTTCTGCCCCTTCATTGTGTATGAGAGGATAACATTTATAGGCAGTGAGTTTCACATTCCTGGTTGAATACTGTGAGTGGTCAGAAAAAATTGAGCACTATTGGTGTGGACCTGAGAAAGCAAGGAAGTTGTGCTGTCCTCTAGAATCCCAGACATTGCAGGTGAAGATCTGCTGTCACTTGTTCTGGTGCAGGCCAATACCAGTTATTAATTTAATAGGAAGCTAACTGGTATCTCAGTTGCCAGCTTTTAGTTATGTACAATGAGAAATGTATCATAACTGAAGCCTTAAAAAAGTACTTCAAAAAGTTGATGCTGCAAATTAAAAAACATTATGCCGCTGTCACTAATGTTGAAGATGACCTCTTTGCTTATTTGTACTCAATGAAATGTATTTTACAAATGCAAGCAGAGTAAGCGCCCAAATGTGACCTGGTGTCAGATTCTTGCAGTCTTTGTACAGTATAGCTGGATGTTGAGGCAGAAGCAGCACAAGAAGCCAATCAGTTCAAGAGCTAAAAAGCAGTATGCTGATAGGAGGAGAAAGACAGAGTGATGAGCTTATTACTTTGCTGCTCCATTCCCTGTCAAGTCGCAGGCTGGAGCAGGTCCAGGACAACCAGGGCTCAGAGGAAGTGGGTTGAACATTTCTTTGCTTGGATGGCTTGAGTGATCCAGCAGCAGTGAACACTAATGATGAATTTTTCCACAGTGCCTTTAATTACAGAGGGTTTGATATGAAGCTTCTTAAGAATGAGTAAATACGCCCATAGCCTGGCCACAAGGTCACTTTTAACTAGAATTTATTTAAAAAAAATGTATTCTAAAAAAATAAGATAGGTAATTTTTCTAAAGGTCACATTTTGTAAACATTTTATAGTTGTATTACATTTTTTAATACCCAACATAAAACATAAAAATGTATTGAGAATAGGATGCTGCAAGTTCATATAAATATATTTCCCCCCCCCCGTGAAGTTTGCCAGTGGTGTCAGTGCATCGCTGTCCTCTGTTGAATATTAGAAATAATCACAGTAATATACAGTACAGTATGTATATTTTACTACATATTATACATAAATGCCTTTCATGTTATATGTATTCCAACTTTTTGTCACATTTGTGCAGTTATTGGACAGAGTAAGATCCTTAATGGATGCATCAATAATAAATGTCATTCTGACAGTTACAATGTTTTCCACATGTGAATATTTTATATGATGCTTTTTTCTGCGTGCTCTTAAAAGGAAAAAGTAATGAATTCACATGGTAAAACCATCCTTCCAGACAGCCCCCAAGCTCTGTAACCTCTCCTTTGCTGGTCGATCCACAAATAGTTCTCAGTATTTGAAGACTGCAAGGAAACATTTATCAAGTTGGCTCTGCCAAGACAACGCTGATCTGGAAAGGTCCAAGCATATGAAATAGAAACTGTAGCCTTGTCTGTGCACAAAACACCTATTATTTCCCCACTGGAAGTCATTTCAGTGTCTGCATAAGTTTTAAGATACAAATTGCAAGGAACAGAGATCAAACTATTAGCTGCTAAAGTCCTGTGCAAGCTGTCTGCAGGGCCTTCAATCCAATTAAGTACAGGCAGCAGACTAAAAATGTCCGGATCAATTCCGAGCCAGGTTAATATTCAATCCATAATCACATTAATGACAATCTGTCCATAATTAGCTATTTGATAATCCCTAGAAGCATAGAAAAGACTTTTCAATTGTCAGGGGGGGGCCTTTGATGCCGGTTTAACCCCTGCAGTCAACTAACAAAGAGAACGCGTAGACAGTACTGTACAGCTAAGGGTTTTCAGTAACGGCGTTCTGTCCCCAGACCGCAGGGGCAGGTTTAATAAACAGCAGCAAGCACCAGAAAATATTATTTTTCCAGGAAGAAATAAGACCACTAATCCTCACAAGCCTAATCATGCTCATGGTTCAATTAGTAAATTGCAAATCTTTATCTCGGAGTCTCTGGATGTAAGCTGTCAAAATCCAATATTGTAATAACAGTCTGTTCATTAATGAGCTAATCAAGGGAAACAAAAGAGACCTGAATCAGTGTTAGAAGATCAGGGAATCAAGAAAATCCAGATATGTTTACACCATTCTAAGGAAGGTGGTTTCATTATATTCAAATACTTTGTCAATAGATAAAGAGTATCCAGAAATAGGATGAATGTCTACAAAGTACCATGGATGAAGCAAAGGGTGTAATTTACTAGAACTGGAGAGTGCTAAATCTGGTGCAGCTCTGCATAGAAACCAATCATCTTCAAGGATTTATTGCCAAAGCTTAAAGTGTTACTAAACCCAGGACTCTGCATCCACTATATCTGGTCTCCCACAGTGCACAGAACATGGAAATGCAATTATTTTAGTAAATATAAACTGCTAAATACCTTTTCTTATCAGCAGTTAGAGCAGTCTTGTGACTTCTATCAGTGTTCAGCCAAGCACTAGCTAAGGCTTGTAGGAGGAGTTTCCATTCTGCTCTAGAAGGATGCAGAGCCCCTGACCTATGTCTGACCAGTGCTGATTGGCCCTGTGCTGATCACATGCACTCTCCCCAAAAAAAGAAAAAACCTCTTTAGCAATACAGACCAAACTGAGCATGTACAAAATGCCTACGGTTCAGTCTGTTTTATCAGGAGATAAAAGGTGGTTGCTTTCAAAAGGGGATGAACAGAGAAGAAAAGATCAAAGGGCCTTTTTACACAATACAGAGGATTAACCCCTCAGGTTCCACAGTGTGTATAACAAGCATGCTTTACTGCATATAAAGACTGATTTTACTGTTGTGGGTTTAATTACACTTAAATTGAACAAGCTGAAGTTAGAAGCTGATTGGCTACTATGTACAGCTACACCAGATTCTGAGTTCTCCAGTTTTAGTAAATCTCATCCAAAGTGTTTAAAGTAGAACTATAGGTAAAAGCTTTTTTTTTCTTTTTTTTGAGCAAAGGTGGGTTTTTCTTTCTATTTGTGTCCCATTGGGAAAATTTCCTTCCTGTTCCATAGCCAAAAAAGGAAGTGAAAAGAAGACCTCCAAAAATGAGGAAATGCCTGGTTGTCAACAGAGCTAGTGTCCCCATTGGAAGATAACTTTTCTGTGGACAACCCAAATTGGGATTTTCTTTCAATTTCACACTCGGTGATAATGGTAAACAGGACAAATAGAAAGGGTGAAGCTCCTTCACAGGGGCACAAACAGTAATTAAAACCTGATAGGTGTTCTAATCCCTCTCTACATGCAAAACTAAGACAAAAGCTTTGCCTTTAGTTACACTTTAAATAAAACAATGAATGGAAGATGAAAGAGAGAGAGGTGATGCCATAACTTCATATCTGTATGTGAAGACATAACTTTTTTTTTAATTTTGGAAAGAATGTGGAAGATTTAGAAACCCTGTCATTTTTTTTATTGTTGTCTTTTTTGTCCATGCTTAGGAGGTTCCCCATTTCTATTTGCATTGGTGACCATTTTCACCGCATCAGAAAGGGAGGAACTGAGTGTAAATCTTCCAATGGGGACACCTGTGCTGGTGACAACTGTATATCTCACTTTGGTGAGATATTATTTTTTTTCATTACTTCTTGTTGTATCTCTATGTCTAAGGCTAGGTTCACACCTATGTAGGTTGTGTCTGAGCTGTTTCTGCATTGTGTTTTGCATTTTTGCACCTGCATTTTTTACACGTTTTTTGCCATGGTTTTGATGCATTTCACGTTTTTTTCAAATTTTTTTTGTTACTAGGCAGATTTAAAATGCAAAACGTAGCAAAAACGCACTACATGCTTTTCTGCAGTGTTTCCATTGAAGTCTATAGAACCAAAAACACAACTTTTTGCGTTCAAAAAAGTCCCTGACCCTTTCCAAAAAATGCACCGGGTGAAAATGCGGAGATGTGAACGTGTCCCATAGGAAATCATGTTAAATGGACTGTAGTGCATTTCTGAAAAATGCTTCGGAAAACGCTTAGGTGTGAACCTAAGGTAAAGTACCTGATTCTCTGCTTATGCAGGTGCCTCCGCTTTGCAAGACTGGTCCCTGCAGCCTCTTCACCCCAGCATTCCAGTGGCTGGATGCCCTCTGGTGTCATCAAGACTGATGCAGGGACCATAGCCCTGGATTGAACATGTGGAGGACGAGGGACAGCCCACTGCCAGACTGTAGGGGAGCACTGTATGCTGGGGAGCAGAGAATCAGGTAAATACAAGTGCTTTTGCCATCCCTTAGACTAAGTGAGCATTTAGAGAAGAACAGACTACTCAAATCTGACATTCAGTTATTCCATACATTCACACTCTTTCTGTATTTGTCGGCATATGCTCAGAAATAAATCTGGACATGCACAGCAATTAAAATATAGAGCCAGTATATCTACAAAACAGAGGCTGATTTACTAAAGAAGATGAGAATTTTCACACAACAAATCCTTTTCAGTGAACCTATCACATGAAAAGCCAATTCCTGTTTCCTTTATATATCCATTCAATCAATATGCAAACATGTCAAGTAAACGGGCATTTTCCATTCACATGATTGGATAATTAAAGTGAATATTCATACAATTTATTGTGTGAAGGGTTTCAGTGTCTTTATAAAATCAACCTCATTGAATCACCTTTCCTGTATGCAATACATATTGGATCCTGTTAGCATTTTAATCAGAACACAAAGGGGGAGACTTACTACAACTGGGGCACACAGAGTCTGGTGCAGCAATTAATAGTAACAATCAGCTTTTAGGTTTTATTATCCAAGCTGAAATGAAAGGCTGCTTGGATACCATGCACAGCTACCACCACTTGTAGTAAATCCCCCCAAAGGATCAGATCAAGTGTTTAAACCAGCCTTTCTCAACATGTTTACACCAGAGGAACCCTTGAAATAACTTGGGGATCTTGGGGAACCAATGCTAAAAGAATTATTGCAGCTACAGGTTACAATACATTGGCATGATCTGCAGGTTGTAGAATATTTTAAATAAAAGAAAAGAAAATAGCGTAATTAGGGTATGTGACACCCAGGCAACTGTGAAGGTTGTAGTGTCACTTTATGCCAGGGTAGCCAACCCCCCCGCCCCCTGCAACTTTTTACTTATAAAACATGACAAATTTACTGACAGAGCATATATTCTACTCACAATCTTAAATACGACAGAAACTCTTAAATACTGTGAGCAGGGGCGGACTGACAACTCATGGGGCCCCCGGACAATAGGGGATCATGGGGCCCCTGTGTCCTTGCCCAAACTCAAAAAAGCCTATGAAAAAGGTACCAGGGGCATCTCATGGGGCCCCCTACTGACTCCGGGCCCTCGGGCAGTGCCCGAGTTCCCAAATAGTCAGTCCGCCCCTGACTGGGAGATTTGATATCTAAAAGGCAGGGCTTTTTTCTCAGAAAATAGGTGCAGGAACTCCTCCCTTCTAAGCCACTCCTCTCTCCGCCCCCACCCATCGCCGAGCATCGTTCCTTGGTTCCACCTCCTACCCACCTCCCACCTAGCAACCAACCAGTAGAGCTGACAGTGGTGGACGAGAGATGACATTGCAGTGGCGACTGGAAAAAATAAAGAATGAATGTGAGATGGATGGAGAGATGTGAGATGGACTCATGCACTCCCCTGGCGCCACCCCTGGCTACACTGTGTGCAGTATTATTAAAGACATTTTATGTTGGTAACAGACATTTAGGGATAGCTGTAAAAATTACTGTTTTTTACAAACTGTGAATATACAGATGGTTGGCAACATTACATTTGTTTCCAGTGCAAAGTGTCCCCTTACATTGGTGGTCAATAGTAAATTGTCCCCTCGCAAAGATGGTCAATAGAAAAATGTTCCCTCACTGTGAAGGTCAATGGAGAAAAATCCTTTTACATTGGTGATCAGTGTAGAAGTGACTCCACAGATTAGATGCCAGTGGAAAAGTGTACTCCTTACATTGGGGATCAGCTGAAAAATACCCACATACATTGGTGGTCAATGGAGAAAACCCTCTTTACAGTGGTGATGGGTGTAGGAGTGACCCATTAGACTGGATGTCAGTGGGATATTGTCCTCTAATAATGGTGGTCATTGTAGATGGGAGATCAATCTGCCACTGCTTGGGGAACCCCTAGCAACTCCTTGAGGAAACCTAAGGTTCAACAAAACCCTGGTGGAGAAAGCCATGAAGTTACTTGCACACTTGCAGTAATTTGAAGTTACTTGAAACAAACTATTTTTACATATGAATTTGTGCAATGATTTCAACATTTGTTATAGTATCAAAATTCATGGCTGGCACCATTTTGTAAATCATTTGAAAATAAAACCATTCTCTGTTTATGTGAATAATAACATAATTATAACTTGCAGTTGGAATAGGCAAAACAATCCTCTTACATTAGCTGTCATACTATTTTTTCCTTAACATCTGTGGTTCAAAAACAGGAAAGTGACCCTGAATGGCAGGTACATGCCTCTATAGAGGACAGGGTCTAACCGGTAAATGACCCCTGTTATATTTCTTAGACCAGGGGACAAGTAACACTGTCATATTTATTATATACACACAATTTTTCATTGGCAGCAATGTAGCTCGTACATTACTGGATTACCTACTAGGAAGCCCTCAGCTGCAGTGCACCAAGAGCACAATGATGTATGTCGGCATCATGCACTAAAATGTTAGCTCTGTATAGCACTTGAACGGCACAGTTTGTGAAGTTCACAGTCTGTGTACAGATGGTTGAGATTCTCTTCTTACCAGTAACAATAGGAGTTCCCATCTGCTTTAATTTCATAATGGATTTAATCCTTGACCCCATCTGCACTCCATGATCCCATATCTGAATTACAGGATCATATACTTGCCCCCACTGAGTGTTGGAAAAAAATAATTTGTAAATCCATATTCTTGATAGATTGTACTAGTGTGCAGGTCTGGACCCTAGGTTCTTTACAAAATAATGTTAGGCAATAGTAATTCAGATTAGACAGACCAGAAATATTTTCATTATTCGGCTCATAAATACATCCCCACAAATTCATCCTATTTCTTGTAAATATTATTTCAGGACATATTTCTGCACAAATAATATATCTATTTAACTACAATTTTTGCTCATTATCAAATTTTCATCTTGCAATGTTACAGCTGAATTTTAATATGATTATATATTTGGCTGGTTCCCCCCCAATCAACATGCTTATGATATTTTTAAATAAAATCTTTCCATTTTCATTACATACCATGTTTTAGACCCAGTGACATCATTACTGGGTCTCTGTGCTTCTGTATACAATGCAGCACGATCACAGCTGGTGTGAGGGGCAGCAGGGTGCTGTACATAGCCTCCAGATGACATCATAGCACCCTGGCTCTATACTCCTTTCAGGAAACCACTTAATTCCAGCTGCAGCAGGAAGATGCTGAAAACTGCCACCTGTGCAGTAATGTTGTATAGGGCTCATAGGCATCCCAGAGGCAACATTCGAAATGGACAAAAGAATAATGGTTACAGCTATTCTGAATAATATTTTGGGGAAAAAAAACAACAGACCCACTTGAATTATATCAGGCACACAAGATCCTAGGTCCTCAAACAATTATGAGAGACATACTTTGTTGTGTCCACTTTTTCACAATTAAACAGGACATTATCCAAAGAGCATGGCACCAAGGCTTCAAAGATATTGATGAAGCAACAGTTCATGTTCTGCCCGACGTCTGCTACCAAACCCTGTACAGATGGCACTTGTCGAAACCCTTGCTGGAACCAACCACTTTGTGTAATGGGCACACAATACGCCTGGGGATACCCACTACCATTGTATATCTGCAAAGATAACATATTGTTTAATCTGCAATTGCTGTCAGAACTACCAAACCTTTTTTGGTTCCTGGGCAACAAGGACATCTTGATAACGGATTGGATTGGCTTAGTGGAAGAACAGAGAGTACAGATGCTGCATAACTTAGACCACAGAGGCAGAGATGGGTGTTTTTTTGTCTACCACAAAGGGAGGAATCTCATCTGGCACCTGGAACACATGAGGAATGATACCTGCTCTGGGAGGAAGTCTTGTAGACTGTATGCATAGGCTTCCACTTTCAGAGCCATCAACATTCTTCACAATTACACCACTC
Source organism: Staurois parvus (assembly GCF_062004578.1). Classification (NCBI taxonomy): domain Eukaryota; kingdom Metazoa; phylum Chordata; class Amphibia; order Anura; family Ranidae; genus Staurois; species Staurois parvus. The sequence goes on from NW_028318628.1 coordinate 2,110,576, forward strand.
AGGTTCAGTTAATTGTGACCAGTATGTGGGAGTCCACATGCTGGGGTGCATTAGGTCGCAGATAGGCTGGATACTTCCACCAGCCACCCAACAGGTCTAGTTACGTGGCCAGCCACTTACGAAAATGAGGAGTTCTTTGTGGACATGCTTTAACATATCTATCAAATACAAGCCTGTTGGCTCCTAATATTTCAGGTTAGGCTGGAACTATTGAGCTTATGTTCATGCAATGGTGTATTTAATAACATCCCCTGTTGTTGGCTACTGACCCTGCATGGAATGCTTTTCCCCCACTTGGAGGTATACTAACCCAATTTCTCCAGAGAAAGTACAAAATTTCACACCCCAACCAGATTCCCCTACCTATTTTCTCTGTGTCTCCACTCCTCAACTTCGATCTCCCTCCCCAATGTAATCTTCTGTCTGCTTCAGACAAGGTTAGTGCCCCTATCATCTTCTCTTACACCCTCACCTCCTCGGACCTCCTCCACCAACCTCCCTCCTTTTTTTCCCTACTCAGTCTCAGTCATCTCTACCAGGGCCAGATCTAGCCAGTCTGATATGGGGGTGCAGTAAAAAATATCAGGGGGCAGAGGATATGAGGTCAGCAAAGCAGTGTACAAAAACAGGAATCAGTAGCGGATTACACTGGCGGTCAGCAGGGCAGAGGACAGGGTTTAGCAGAGCAAAGGGCAGGGATCAGCAGTATGTAGGGCAGTGTACAGGGGGTCAGCAGGGCAGAGAATGGGTGGTCAGCAGGACGGAGGACAAGGATCAGTATGGTAGTGTATTGCAGGAGTCAGCAGTTTGTAGGCCAGTATACAGAGGACAGTCAGTCAGCAGATGACTGTACAGGAATCAGTATAGCAGTGCACAGGACATATAAAATGTTTTTTAAAGGTGAACATAACCTCTAAACAGCATAAACAATGTGTAACCATTGACAATATTAATACCCATAACAAGTAATCTGACTGGCTTTACAATAAAAAAGTCAAAACAGGATGACAAAATGTGAGCAATTCTGAGACTATGAAAGACATGGGGCACCCTGGGAAAGAACAGAGAAATAAGTTCTTTGGCTGGCCAGTTGGAGGATCTTAAAGGGGGATTGGACAGAATCTGTTTCTGCTGTATACAATGCACACCTATACCACAGTACTCTTACCCACAAACTACTAAATACTGTGCCACAACCCACAGTCTCAAAGACACAAATAAACCTAAGGAACTTTTTTTTCATGAAATTTTCCACTGGCTGAATTTCGATCCAGGTATGGGCAGGCTGGTTGTACAACTTCTGTACAATCAGCCTCTAGGAAAATTTGTGCACGATTAGCACCGCTGACTATAGCTGGAAGCACTGATAAGTCCTCCCCCTTAGATTGTAAGCTCTAACGAGCAGTGCCCTCTGAATCCTCCTGTATTTATTTGTATTGTAATTTTACTGTCTGCCCTTATGTTGTAAAGCGCTGTGTAATCTGTTGGTGCTATATAAATCCTGTATAATAATAATAAGTGTGTTCTGGTGGCACTGAAGCCTGTTCACTGTCAGAACATACCTCAGCAGGCGTGATTCTCCATCCACATTAAATTTGTAGTTTGTAAATTTTTTTTTTTTTTCAACACATTGTTAAATGAAAAAAATGACTAATGTATGGGCTGCAGCAATCTAGCAGAGTGCCACCTTACATCAGAATCCGGCAGAGTGCCTCCTTACAGCAGAGTCTGGCAGACTGTCCCCTTACATCAAAGTATAGCAGTCAGAGCCCATAACAAAGGGATTTTTTATGGGCATTTTTCTCCTGTCCATGAACATTTGTGGATAAGAGAAGTGTGTCTGTAAATTTGCAAACTGTAAATTTACAGATGGTTGGCAACACAAGGTGTTGCTTTCTGTGGGCATATTGCCTGGTGAATATGAACCATTTAAGTGAATAAGGCTGCTCTGCAAGCACCCCACAATTGTGTGCAATGTACGTGGTTGCAGTGAGCTAGTGTGGGGTTTTAGGGGTTAAAGCAGGTGATACCACATCTCACTGCCTGCTAACTGCTCCCTGAAGAGTGATCTGAATGCAGATCATTCCTCAGAGGCTAAAACTCATGTGAACAAGCCCCTAAAGGGATGCTGGGGCTGGGCAGGAAGGAGTTAAATAGAAGCATCACAAACTTGAGTAATTACTCTATCAGTTTATCCAGCCTTCAGATTGTCAGCCATCCCCAGTAATACTAAAGATGTCCCTGATTGTTAACTGGACAAGAACAGAGAGGGGGGACAGATAGGGGAGGGACGGGGGAGGGGGTGAGAAAGATGTGGGAAAGAGGGGACGGAAATAGAGGGGGATTAACTGGAGTCCAGTTTATCCACACAGTGTGTGATGTACAGCCATCTCTAAATTGGAGGACCGCCTTAAGATTGACTTTCCCTGAAAGTGGTTTCTACCTTCTCCCAGGGCATTGATGAGAACGACACAGCAAAGATACCCCATATGTAGGGTGAGTGACCACGTCCATGGTGCCTAGAGTAGCCCAGAAGAACCTGGGGAGCTTACAGTCACTTGAAACAGTCATCAATCAACTGTCCATATGATTTGGTGCTCAAAGTGGGGCTATGCCTACTTCATACACCTGAAAACCACCTCTAAAGAGAACATAGCAGTAGTTAGCAAGTTAGAACTTGCCCAGGCTTGCCCAGCAATAGTGTATGTGACTAGTCACCTGATGGGCTCCTGCACGAGGTACCCTTAGGATTGGAGGAGCAACCAGTCCCAGAAGGGCACTTGGAATAGTCATCAATCGACTGCCCATGAACAGATTGACCTTCCCTGTCTAACAATGGCAAACTTTGGTTTGTTCTCACCCATCAGACCATGCTTCCACACAGTGCACCCTTACGATAGGGGAACTTTCACCACAAAAGTGGCAATGGCGATTAAACTAATCAATCTTTTAAGACCCCACATATGAAAACCAAATCCAACAAGATCTGACCTTATTTTTGTCCACAAACGCCACATAACCTCTCCCTTCTGTCTATGGAAAAAACACACAGTAAATGCTTCCACAGAGGAACACTCATAAAATTAAGGATTCATAAGAATACATTTTTCACTCCCAATCAACAACTTCCTACAGGTTGAAATTAAGACACTGAAGAGCGTTCCTAAGAAGTCTCTTTCTCAAAAAGTGGAGGGATGGCTTCAACCTCTGAGACAGACTGAACCACCTTCTTATAGATAAAGCAGATACAAAATTGATGCACTATAGAAGGGCATTCAACAGATATGCTAACAAACCAAGTGAAAGGCTAGCCAACGCCCTTCGCACTGTAAGGAGAAGAAATTACATTACCCAAATAAAAGGTTCTAATATTGACATAGTACCAGGATTGCTAAAGCCTTTGAGGAGTACTACATTGCCCTATATAATTCAGATACAAAGTGTTCAAACGTGAGTCAACGAAATAAAGTTGCAGCTGCCCTATGATAGATACAAATGTTGGGAATGCCCAAATTCCCTGATGAAGCAATAAAGACCCTAAAGCTACCCAGAACTACAGACCAATTTGTGAATGCACTTAAATCCATAAAAAATGGTAAGGTCCCAGGGCTCAGATGGCTACACACTAGCCTACTACAATACATTCCAAGACATCCTAGTGCAGATACCATTCATTTACCACTGGCAAGGGTGATTAAAATGATCAGCGTTTATTTATTCATGTAACACCTTTTTGCTCAAAAGGAAATATGTTTGTTGTAACTGATTCTAAAGTGTGAACTGGAGTTTGACTTCAATTTGTATTGAAATCTGCTAATGCATTTAACACTCCCATTCTCCTCAGACTAACAATGCTGCTGTCTGCTGTGTCCTGGCTCATTCCTCCAAAGTGGCATCTCGCTAATACAGGTGTTAATGGTCAGATTACCAGGTGAATACAGAGGGAAAAAGCCAAATAAAGGAAAACTGATACAGCCAACACATCTAATGATTGGTAAACTTCAATATAATATATTTTTGGTTTGGGGTTTATTGCCACTTTAATGAAACCATATCTAATTCATTTGACATGTGAAATGGCATGTGGCTGGGTTGCCCAATTTCTTCACTTATGTTCATATTCACATGGGAGATGTTTTTTGCAAACCATGCGGTACCAACAGGACATATCAGGATGCACATCTGGGCTCCCATAAACTAGCCAGTTACACAGATGACTTGTCACATCTCCAAAAATATCACTACTGAACCTAATGACTGAATTGGATGGCTATAGTGTGCTATTGAATTTCAAAATCAACTACTCTAAATTTGAAGCAATGGGTATAGTGCTCATTGATAATCTAAAAAAACAAAGTAGAATCCATTTCCCTTTTAAATGGACCTCATCCCGATACCCAGCCTGGGGCCAGCATTCCCATCATTCTTCCTAAAACAATGAGATAGGGAAGAGTTCACCTGGTTTGGACGCAAAAGCATCAATAAAAATGTCCTGGTGAGGTTGTTGTACCTCCTCCAAGCTCTACCACTGAATCTCCCTCTTGGTTTCTTACACTTGAGAACTAGATATCCGAAATACATCTGGGTCAGGAAAATCAGCTAGATTTAAGAGATCTATCTCAGCCAACATTCACCAATTTGTACTATGTGTTGGGTTGTCAAGGTAATAATGAGACCACACCTCTTTCTCTGATGCCAAGTCCCGTGCTTCACATCTTAGGCTCTCCAGACTTCTGCATCTCAGACCTTCAGTTCCACAGTTCCATGTCCGGCTCAAACAGGATATATCGACTAGCTCGCTTTTCATATAATAATCTCCATATAACCTGGGCAGAAGTAAAGACTAAAGCCGGCCATACATGGGTCAAATTTCCGAAAGAATTTTCTTTAGAAAATCTTTTCTAAGAATTTCACACCATTAGTGGACCACAGAAATGGCCGATTTGCAAGTGACCATCATATTTGAGCGATCGGGCATGTTGGAAATTTATTGAAAAATGAAAGAATTTCTAATCAATGATGGAAGAATCACACGAGAAATATAATACAAAAAGAAATGAGCATGAGCTGTAACGTGGCAAGAAAAAAAAATTCTTGGCCACGAAAATTCTTTTCTGTAGCAACATGAGGTCAAATTGAAGGCTTGGCTGGTTGTATTTTGAAATCAACGATGGCACCATCGGGTTACAAAACTCCGAAAAGTTCCGATTTTAGAAAGAAAATTTGTTCAGAATTCGACCAATGTATAGCCTGCATAAGTCCACAACAGGCCTAGGTTTTCTATGTTGCTTCTAGCTGAACAGATATTTATATGCCTTTCCTAAAGAGCTTAAATTAGTATTTAGAAAACCTCACACCTGAACGACTGTGTCGCGACAAATAGACAATTCAGCTCCTCGTATGACACGTCGTATGGCATCTCTATGCCACATTAACAGAAATATTAGCAAATTTAGACTCTAGGCTCCTATACGGTGACCCAAAATTGTAGAATGTGATTTGAGATCAGATTTGAGATCCTGCGGGAATCGTCGGCATGCAACCTATACAGGGTGACACCGGACCCGCTCCAAGAAAAGGTAAGTTGTAAAGAAAGCCAACGATCCCCGCAAAATGGATCGGATCTGCGGATTAAGCGTAATGGATCAGAGTCCAATCCATTATGCTCAATCCGCAGATCTGATCTATTCTGCGGGGATCGTCGGAGGGGGTGTCACCAAGTGTTACCGTACCGGGTGACACCAACCCTAGGGACGCCTCTGCCTATATGTACATTTTTTTTTTTTTTACAGCCGCAGCAGCTTTCAGCATCTCATAGAGTTTTACAGGATGCTGGCAACAGGACTGGACCAGGGGCGGACTGACCATTTGGAAACTTGGGCACTGCCCGAGGGCCCGGGGTCAGTAGGGGGCCCCATGAGATGCCCCTGGTACCTTTTTCATAGGCTTTTTTGAGTTTGGGCAAGGACACAAGGGCCCCATGATCCCCTATTGCCCGGGGGCCCCATGAGTTGTCAGTCTGCCCCTGGACTGGACAGTACAACTGTGCCTTTTGCACCTATGAAAACAGTGGGATCTTGGATCTCACACAGTACATGAAGCCTTAGGAGGACCCTGCTCATTAGACCCTGCTCAGCAGGATAATACGCTTTTATCATTATGTTAGGATTGGGGTTACATTCACACTGACAGCAGATTCACACTGTTGTATTTGGTTATCACTGGATATTCTGCAAGAAATGTGTGAAGGCAGCCCATTTATTTGGAATGGGCTGTCATGCACAGCAAAGCAGGTACTTATGATGTTGCACCTTTTTTTTTTTCCAGTAAAGCCAACCACAACCTACAGATGGTCCACGCCTGTGCATTTTGATGCGCAGTGCATGTCCATTGGGCACCCATATCAAATGAATAGCACAACAGTGCAACACAGATAAAGCTGTGGGTTAAGGTAACTGCAATGGAATAGTGTGAATCCAGCCTGGAGGTTAAAATGGAATTCCAGGCCCCACCAATTTAATCCTGACCCCCCCCCCTTTTAACACCTATTCTGATTTAGTTGTGTAAAAAAGAGCTGTATACTCACCTATTTTCACTTTACCAGCAGCACAGGTTTGAGCTCTCTGACAACACCTTGTAATGCCTGGGAGTGTGACATCACCCATATGTTTCAATGACCAATCCTTTGTTGTCACTCCGTCCTCTTCCTTGCAGTGGTGTCATGGTAGCTGGATCACATGACTGGACCAGAGCGGCCTGAAATAGATAAGTATATGCATCTTTCTTACACAGGTTAGCCAGAATAGGTGTTAGAAGGGGACAAGAAGTGTTTTTAGGATTATTTAAGCTGTACCTGGAATTCCACTTTAAATGTATCAGTACTGTTCAGTGTTAGGTTTAAGAGTTAGATAATTTGGGTTAAGGTCTGGGTAAAAGTAGAGGGAATGTTTAAAGTGAAACTAAACCTACGTTGTAGAAAACTGTGAGCAGGCAGCTTGTTACTGCAGAAGACGTATTGCGTATTGCAGTTGATTTACTAAAGGCAAAGATACGTTGCAAGTGCAGTCACACCAAAGCTTAGTAAATGAGGTAAAGTTTCATTTTACTAAGAATACCCAATCACATGCAAGGACAATAAAAAAAACTGCATTTTTGCTGGCACATGATTGGATGATGGAAATCAGCAGAACTTTACCGCATTTACTAAACTCAATTTACCAAATTGTGCTTGCAAAGTGCACTCTCTGTTTGCCTTTAGTAAATCCACCCCGATATGTCTCCAGCCTTAATAAAACAAACCTATCCTCTTGACTAACTCCATTTGAGTCCCTTCCCCTCCAAGAATACCTCACAACACATGTCACTTCCCAACCCTATACTAAGCTCTTGTCATATACCTATGCTTAGCTCCCTAAAATGATGGACCAGTAGTCACCTGAATTCAACACCTCTTTCTTGCCAGAAAACTGGGACAAAGCCTTTACCTTAATGTAGGGAATATCTTTGGCCAGTAAAGCCCAAGCGACCAGTTTTAAAATTCTCACCCCTTGTATAAATGACCAACTGTCCTCCAAATCTACCCTTCAGTCCCCAAAACGATGTTGTTGGTGTCTAACTCATCCAGGAACGCTCATATATCTGGTGGTCCTGTTCCTCTATAAAAGAATTCTGGGATAAAACTCTTTTATTTATACCTCAAGTTCCTTCAGGCCTATATTCTTTTATTAAGATAGACACCATCACCATTTTTTTCCAATGCAAAAATCATTAACATCAGATTGAAAAAAAAAAAACTGGATTTTTGCTTGCAGGTGATTGGATGGTTGAAATGCTTCATCTTACTTGGCTAGGTAAACATACCCTTAGCACAATGAACAGTCTCTATATTTTTGGTAAATGGTCCCTACTGGGTTGACTGCAAGGTGAATGTTCATTGAGCTTAGTAAATACAGGAATTTTTATTTATTTCAGTTAACCAATCTTTATATCTGTGTGCTAGTGTTCATACATACTCTACAATACACAATATACTGTGTGGGCCAGTGAACATATACAGCATAAAGCATCTCCCTTGCCCCTTAGCACACCACAATATACAGATGTGATTGAGATCTGTGTTGCGGTGCACTGATTGCAAAGATTGCTGCTTCGTTTGTTCAGTGTGCTGATGCATGTTAAGGGTTCCTTAAAGTGAATGGGCTATCTTAAATCTATTAATCCAATGCTGTGTGGCAACATATGAATGTGTGCTGATGTGTATGTGTTAGCCAGTGGATAGGTGTGAATGGACCCTAATTGTTACAATACATGTTACAATCACAATCAACTTTAATTTTACCAAAACTGTAATATGAGGACCTTCCTGAACTATGGAACTAATCTGTACCCAATCAGCCAGGTCCTTGCACTGAATAGTTACATAGTTGGTAAGGTTGAATAAAGAAGAGAGAGAGAGAGAGAGAGAGAGAGAGAGTGTGTGTGTGTCTGCTGTTGCTGACACCACCAACTGTAGAAGGGAGTCCACACCCTTACTGCTCTAACAGTAAATAATCCCTAATGCAGTTTAAGATAATTGTGTGGCCATGTCCATATGTCCTCTTTAGAGACCTAAGATTACATAGTTTCCTTCGAATTCTAGAGCCCCAATTTAAAGGTTTGTATTTTGCTATCGTATCCCTAGCATCTCTTCTCCAGGGAGAATAAGTTTAATATTTGTAGTTGTTCCTCATAAATGAGATCCTCCAACCCCCTTATTAACTTTGTTGACCTTCTCTTGACTCTGTCCAGTACAAGGTCATCCTTTCTCAGGATTGGTGATCAGAACTGAATGGCATACTCAAGATGTGGCAGAACCAGATTTTTGTAAAGTGGTAGATTTATACTCACCGGCCACTTTTTTAGGTACACCTGGTCAATTGCTTGGTAACACAAAATACTAATCAGCAATCACATGGCAGCAACTCAATGCATTTAGGCATGTAGACGACTTGCTGAAGTTAAAACCGAGCATCAGAATGGGGAAGAAAGGGGATTTAAGTGACTTTGAACGTGGCATGGTTGTTGGTGCCAGACAGGTTGGTCTGAGGTTTTCAAAAATTGCTGATCTACTGGGATTTTCACTCAAAACCATCTCTAGGGTTTACAGAGAATGGTCCAAAAGAGAAAATATCCAATTAACGGCAGTTGTGTAGATGAAAATACCTTGTTGATGTCAGAGGTCAGAGGAGAATGGGCAGGCTGGTTGCTGTGACATTCATATAGTTGAGCATGAAAGCATGGATCCATCCTGCCTTCTTTACATGGTTCAGGCTGGTGGTGTAATGGTGTGGGGGAGATTTTCTTGGCACTAGCAAGGTGTACCTAATAAAGTGACCGCTGAGTGTATAATCTCTTGAGTAAATACCCTTTTCAATGCATGCTAATAGTCTGCTAGCCTTGCTTGCTGTAGCTTGGCATGCTGATGCTCAGTCTGTTAACTACTAGGACCCCCAGGTCCTTATCCATCTACAATTAACCCTAGTGAGCAACGTGCAGTCGTATTTTTAGCTCCTATGTGCATTACTTTACATTTTCCTCCATTGAACCTCCTCTGCCATCTACATGCCCACCCCTCTATTATAACTAAGTCTTCTTCTAAAATTGCTATGAGGAGCGTTCAAGTCAAACTGGAACTTTTGAGTTTATATAATAAAAGAACAAATTTCAAGGAGTGGAAATTTCATTTATTTTTCAACACTCTCTCCTGCTACATTTATACACTTATCCCAGGGTTTACCTAATGCATGGAAAGTTTTGACGATGAAAGATTTATCAGTACGCCTGAACCATCCTAGAACAACCTGCTTCACTTTGTCATCAGTGCTAGAATGCTAGTATAAAATAGTGCAGTGCTAAAAAGTGTATGGGTATGATAACAATGATAAAATGATATAAAGGAATAATAATCAGCACATTGTAAAGATAATGACATAAGAAACAAAGTGATGTAGCATCAATAAACACCGCTCTGTGCACTGACCAGCTGGTAAGATATGGGGGGCCTCCGTGATTCGGCAGCATAGCGTCAAAGGCGTGCAGGCTCCTCCAAGACGCGTTTCTATTTCAGGTACTTATATAGCACCATCAATTTACGCAGCGCTTTACATATATATTGTACAGTCACATCAGTCCCTAACCCTCAAGGAGTGTAAAATCTAAGGTCCCTAACTTACATTCATACATACACATACTAGGGCCAATTTAGACAGGATCCAATTCACCTACCAGCATGTCTTTGGAGTGTGGGAGGAAACTGGAGTACCTGGAGGAAACCCACGCAGGCACAGGGAGAACATGCAAACTCCAGGCAGGTGGTGCCATGGTTGGGATTCAAACCAACGACCCTAGTACTGCCAGGCAGAAGTGCTAACCATTTAGCCACTGTGCTGCCTCTACTTGGGATTCGTACGAACGTACTTCCTCAGTTGGGGTATGGCATAATGACGTTCTTATGTCATTATCTTTACATTGTGCTGCTCTGGAAGGACATTGTCCATCACTTTGATTTTATACATCCTTTATGATTATTAATAAAATCCATTTTTAAAATACTACACTATGGGCATTCCCCTTATGGCTCTTTGGTGAGCTTTTAACCCCACAGAGCTCCCCCTGGTGACCATCCCTGGTTTATGAAGAGGCTGAATGCACGTCCTTTAAGTGGACCCCCGGATGTAAGGACACCCTGACGTTATGCACCACTCCTAAGCTGCACCATCTTAAGAGGGATTCCAGGCAGACCTCCACCTGATTAAAGATATTGCGCATTCCCTTTGTGCTTCCGGTGAGTGTGCATTTTATCTATTTGTTGCCACCCACCACCCTGTCTGATGACTGATATACCACCAGGATTAATCGTGTCACCTTGGGGTCCATTCATGATTTTTGACTTCTAAATCGCATTTGAATTTATGGACTTTTTCCCTAATATTTCATGATTAAGAGCTATTTTATGATGGTCATTTATGGTTTACATTTATCCCTTGCATTTTATTGATTATTATTCCTTTATATTATTTTATCATTGTTATCACACCCATACACTTTTTAGCGCTGCACTATTTTATACTAGTTATTACTGAAGGTTTTATGGTCTCCTTTCTGGTGCATTCTCCTTGTTAGTCAAGTGCTCACTTATATACCTTCTTCTATGGTGCTAGAATGCTGACCTCTGAGGATTTGTCTCTTGGGCAATTTCACGACAGGTTATGCATCAATTATCCAGGATAAGCTGTTCTATGTGCTGAATGTTCACAGGAATGACTGCTGTGGTCTGGAAACCACCACGGCCAGGATCAGACGTATGGCCATCTTTGAAACTGTGGCTGAGTGTCTCATCACCGCACTGTGCTTAAAGTCTCCTATAGGTATCCATGGGTTTTATGCCTTCATTCACAAGAAACTTCATCACCACACGCTGTTCCATGCACATGCTAACACTGTTGTCTGCCATCTTGAATAACGTCTTCTAGACTGGCCCATGACATGTGTGCAGCCTATCAATATATTATATTATACTTGACTGCATGTGTACCTCATCCCTATTATACAATACAAAAAGAAACAAAACCTGATGGGACTTTACTGGTATATAATGCAGACAACCTCATGTTGTACATAAAACATGTTTATTGAAATATATCTTCCAAACACATTGTATAAAAACAGTACTTGACTAATGAGCCCAAAAGATCACAGCATAATGTTCTGTGGCATCAATATCTTCCAGAGGTCGACGCGTTTTGCTTATAAGCTTCTTCAGGACCCCAAAACTGGAGGCAAAGAAATCAGATGCCCTAACTGGTAGATGTATATACATATAGATCATTAGTTATACAAATACAATGTTATATTGTTAATGTCATTGGCGCATGCGTTCTGAAGGGATGGCACAGCATGCGCAGAAGTGATGTCATCGCAAGCTCCAGCAGTAGGAATGGCCCAGAAGGAAGATGGGTGAAGATGGCGGCACTGGGGAGCTGTGACAGCGTGGCTGTGTACGGGTAAATCTGTCACAATGTACAACGTGGTGCACAGCAGTACATTATGACCTAAAGCTGCAGGGGGCCATTATTATTATTTTTTGGGGGGGCGGTTTACTACCACTTTAGCTGAAAAAAAGTACCTTTTCCTACTTTCATCCTCCTCCAGATCCCTCTTTTTTTGCTGCTGTGACCTGACTTCCTGTTACAGGGTGGCTACGTTCATTCTCCATAGATCCACCATATGTAGGAAGGTAGTCACCCTCTCTTGTGCGCTGCTGACATGGACTATGGGATATATTGTGTGCATAGGGCAGCGTACATGACTGCAACTAACCGAGCTCACAGAGAATGTTACCAGGAGGTAGACAAACACAGCAAGAAATCATTTCCCCACAACTAGATGACAGGACCAGGAAGTCGTACAAATGTATTATATTTTACATCTATCAGTGTCACCTTCATACACGAGGACATATTTAGTTACAAATAAATCCTTACACGGGACGGGTCAGCCGTCACCACACAACAGTAGCCACAGCTCATGTGACTCTCTGATAGCACATGGCAGGAGCCGCACCACGTGTCCCAATAGCTGCCCCTCCCCTTCTCCCGGCTTGGATTGGGTGACGTGTTTTGCCTGCGTTCTCCTGAGTTGGGTGTCGCAGGCTGCTGACGTCCGTCCCGGTCACCTCTAGTGAGACTGTCATAATGTACCGAGCCCTGAGTACCGGCACACAGCGGGGGGTGAGGGGTGCTATATGTAGAATGCAGGGTGGAGGGGTAGAAGTGAAATGAGGGCATTGTTATGGAGGGTGGCTGTGTCCATAGAAGTCCATGGCTTCTGTCATAGGAGACGTCAGCTGTGTGCCTTGTATTGCAGCTGCTGATATGATGACTCCTCATGCTGTCTGTTTTCTTGTTCTGTATAGTTTATTGAATGTTACAATATAAATGTAAACCATGATGTGTACATATGACGTCATTCTCTCTGTTTTCAGTGCTCTGCCCTGCGCAGGTTGCTCAGCACTTTGGTGGTGGCAGAACATGACACGCAGCAGCTCACCCCCCTCACCCTCAACGCAATATCTGCTGCCAGGAGACTCGGAGGGGAAGTGTCCTGTCTGGTGGCTGGAACCGACTGCAGCAAGGTGATCGTCCTCCACTGACACTGGACGCATGTCTGCATGGCTCTCCTTATATGTGTCTGCTTGTCAATTAGCACACCATGGATCATCGAGTAATGTCTGAATCTTTATTGAAGAACAGTCACATGACCGAGAACATTTGTTACATGCCTGATGAAGGGGCCCTGCATGGCTCTGAAGTGTTGCACTATGTCCTCCGTGATATGATCAAAGATTTTGACATTACTGTGTTGTTATGGTTTTGGGGTTGTATTTGAGATGTGCAAAGAGAGATCACACAAATACTTATAAGTAAAACATTTATTACAAGTAATGGCAGATGCAGAAAAAGAAAATCTAACAAGAATGCTTAACTAAAGATGCTGTTTCCGCCATGGGTCCCTCCATTATATGGCGTGGCTGATGATCAGAACAGACAGATGCTTAACGCAAGCTCTGGGTCGAGACAAATACTTCCAGTCTAGCTGTGTGTTATATACTGGACTTGTGTGCAAGCAATGGACTACCCACCCCCCATGCAAACAAAAAGGAGAGCAGTGGTCTGCCTTGTCCAAATAGTCACATTCCTTTGTTATTTAAGGTAATCAGACCTTGTCCTCATATAGCCCTTTAATCAAGGCTTGGAGGCCAACATTAATAAGGAAGTATGTAATATACAATTTCCCCATCAATTACTCAATGATCCATGGTGTGCTGTTGAATATGTGCATTTGATCTGTGATGTCTCAAGTTCCAGATGGTGGTTGTTTCAGCACCCGTTATTCCTAAGCCTCATCCAGGAAAGTGTGTGTAATGGGAATATAGATATTTACATGTCAATTAGATCTCCAAGCTGCATCTTAGTATCTGCATCATACTGTAGTGGTGAAAGAGACCCTGTCACCAACCTAAAGCAGAACTTCACCCAGAGGTTCCATTTTCTACCTCCTCCCTCCATCCCTTTCCACTTTAGGAAACTTTTTTTCTTTTTTAGTTTGGGGTAGAGGCAGTTACCTGGTTTTTACAGGTATCCACTCCCACGTCCACCTGGATTGCCTAGGTCGGGTGTCGGCAACCCGCGGCTCCAGAGCCGCATGTGGCTCTTTTTCATCTTTGCTGCGGCTCCGGAGCACACTGCCCACCAGGTGACAGGCAATAGGGTTTCAGTGGTCGGCAAGCCGCGGATCGCAAGCCACATGCGGCTCTTCTGTGTGCCGGGCGCCCGCTCCCCTCCCTCCTCTTTGGCGGCCGCCTCAAAAGTCAGGACTTTTGAGGCTTTTAATCCGGCCCGCGGAGCGTGGAACATTAGCTGTCAGGATGTAGGCGGGGCAGCCAGGATGTAGGCGGGGCAGCGTGACGAACTCCTCTCACAGTCCGCTCTGAAGACCGGAACACAGCGCGGGAACACAGCGAGAGGAACGCGCGGAGCAAAGGTAAGTGAATTGAGACAATATGGGGAATTAATTACTATAGGGGGGATGAATTACTATGGGGGATGAATTATTATATGGAGGATTAATTACTATGGGGGATGAATTACTATGGAGGATGAATTACTATATGGGGGATGAATTACTATGGAGGATGAATTACTATATGGAGGATGAATTACTATGGGGGATGAATTACTATAGGGGGGATGAATTACTATGGGGGATGAATTACTATATGGGGGATGAAGCTAACTGCACGATCCTGTATATAGCATTAAGGTAAGAAACAATATATGCAGTGTCGGATTTGTTTTAAATGTTGCAATGGTTTTGCGGCTCCCAGTCTTTTTTTTCCCTTCGGAAACGGGTCCAAGTGGCTCTTTATGTCTTAAAAGTTGCAGACCCCTGGCCTAGGTGATCCAAACAGAGGTTCACCCCCCCCCCCCTTTGACCACAGCCTTCTGGGACACGTCACAGGTCTCAGAACGCTGCAGTACCATTCACAAAGTGTGGCTCACTCGTGCAGTGGGAACCCGGCTGTGAAACTACAAGACTTCACAGCCAGTTTCCCTTGGTAAACATGCTAGTACCAGGGACCTGGAGAGCGGTAAAACACAGGCCTGGGTGAGGATGATGCTGGATCCCTGGATAGGCAAGCATCATTTTCTGAGATGTGCTGCTGTGTCCTCCTTTCACAGAAACCTTCCGTCTCCAATCCCCCCGTTTTTTTCCAATATGACGGGGGGTGGTTATAAGAAATAAAGGACTGACAAGTTGCATCAAGAGCGCTTAACTATGTGTACCCTTTTCACCCAGATCCTCCATTCATAGAAGCCATACATCTTCTATAAATAACACATGATTGGAGGGGGTGGATCTATCAAACTTCCAGACATCCTTCATTCATAGATTCTGTTTTATTCATTGAAGCTGTAGTACGACTTCATTGAATGGAGGAGATGGGCGGAAAGGGTGGGCATAGTTGAACACTCTGAATGAAAGCCTGTCACAACCCCTTATTTCTTTAAACCCCCGCCCCCCCCATACACGCACGCACGCACACACCGGGAGTGGAGGGGGCATGGGAAGAGGAAGATTTCTGCTAAATGAGGACACGGAAGCACAAGGGACACATCCCACTAAAAGTAAGTAATATCACCCAAACCGTACTCTCTGCTCCTCGCACGACCTCCTGCTCTCTAGCTCCCTTGTCTCTTCCTCCCATGCTAGTCTTCAGGACTTCTCCAGAGCTTCCCCCATCCTCTGGAACTCTCTACCCCAATTTATCAGACTATCGCTTACTCTGCTCTCTTTTAGGTGATCTCTGAAAACCTATCTCTTCAGGGAAGCCTATCCTGCCCTCAGCTAATAATGGAATATTCTATTCCTCCTACCAGTCTATCCCCCACAGTTATTACCTTTTGTACCACTAGCCCCTCCCTCTTAGATTGTAAGCTCCAAGAAGCAGGGCCCTCCTAGCCCTCTTGTATTGAACTGTATTGTTGCTGTATTGTCTCCCTTTATATTGTAAAGCGCTGAGCAAACTGTTGGCGCTATATAAATCCTGTATTATAATAATAATGCCCCTCTCACCCTCTTCGTCATAGCTGTTGTTAGATCGGCTGTGGCAGGAGGGGAGAGGGCAGGTCAGACTTTATAACTAAGGTTAGGAAGCAGTTAGAACCTGCATATACTTTGTCCCATAAAGTACAGAACTGTAATATAAAAATTATAATGGTAGAGCTTTTTACTTGCAGTGCTCCTTTTGAATGGCTATTTTTTTATTGACTTTGATGCTTCTCTGAACTTGCTGGGCAATTACCACTCCTGAATGTGTCAAATCTCTAGCACAACCACCCTTCCTCCTTTGTGCTTGCACATCATAGTTCTTTCCTCTTCTGAAAGTGTCTACTGTCTGAGCTGATCCAACTCCCTTTCCCCACCTTACATAACCTTTCATGTAGCTGCTGGGGGAGATGTTAAGGGTAATTCTATAGAGTGCTACTTGACAACTCTGAGTCTTTGGGTCTGCTGACATCCTGTCTGATGTTGTGGCACCCAGCAGCAGTCTCGTGGTCCATTCACACTAGCCACTAAGTTATAATGCAGTGGCTGGTATACAGTTTTGGCATATTGCACTGTTACTTTTTTCAGTGCACTTCCCTTGCACACCACTGCACTGCATTGGTTTAAACCAGGCACACAGGAGACTAGGCATTTTGCCTTGTCATGTGGTAGGACTGTGCTGGTGTTGATGAACCCTTAAGGGGTGCTTTTACAGGTAAATGACATGCATACAATATGTTAAATGCACATATAATTTCATGAGAAGATAAATGTTAAAATAAACGGTTGACAGGGTCTCCTAAAGCAGAACAAAAGTCCATGATACTTTACGTCTCCTTCAATGGTCCAATGTTTCTCACTGGTACCAGCATCTTTTATCCAGCTTCTTCTGGGTGCTGGAGTGGGATGATTTCACTCCTGCGCATGTGCGTGAGTTCAGTCATCCCAGCACACATGACCTATGCTGGAATATAAAATGAGCTGCAACTGTGCAGCTTGGTGTACATTCCAAAGAAGACTGTGAGCAGTCAGGTAGGTTTATTTTATTTATAAATAAACTTACACCAATCCAGGTATTTGTGCTCCTATCTCAGTATCATTCACTGCTCTGCCACTTCGCCAGGGTGTTAGTTTGGCTCATCAACACCACACACTGAAGATAAGAAACTGCTCAAGATGGCTGCGGTCCTTATAGGCTTTATGTCAAAATCCAAACACAGAAATCATCAAACAGCAGTGGAGGAAGGAAGAACATTGATGCATTTTGCTTCAGGATAACTATGTTGTATTATGACTAAGCATTTGGAAATAGCAAAGTGCGAAATGCATCAATGTTCTTCCTTTCCCCACTGGTGTTTGATGATTTCTGTGTTTGGATTTTGACAGTAAAGCCCATAAGGAGTACAGGTAACCGGAATAGTTATTAATCTTCAGGATTATTTTATTATAGAAGAGACATTTCTTCAAGCTCTTATTGCTTGCACTGCAAAAAAATTACTTAGATACTCCCCTCTCCGACTAAATACTCTGCTTGGTAGCTAAGCGCTTGTATTCGTTGACAGCTTTATTTAAAGTTTTACAGACAGAGCTGTTATAAAGAATTCTGAACTGAGAGAAAATGGATGTTGCTGTGACATCTTCCATTGGAAACTGCTATTATAATTTAGTTTTGAAAATGCTAATTACCTAAGTGACTCAGAAGCAGGTAGTATTCAAATCCATAATAAAGTTATTGTTTCTGATCTCCATACTTCACTTATTACCTTAGAATAAAGACTCAGAAAGTACTGAAGATAACACATTCATTTCACAAATTTAACACACCAGGATTAGAACTCTTCTTTTTTTGTGTATAAATGAGAGTGACATTTATTGTTTGATGTGTTCAGTGAGAATGAAATGACAATTACTTGGCTAGATAGAGATCTTTATCTTTGTTAACGCCTTGTGAACTGAGCCTATTGGATCAACCTGTCAGCAGGGGAATTGACACTTTCACAAAAAGGGATTAGAAATGACATCAATCATGTTTTTTTTCAGCTCTCCTGGGAATTGTGCATTTACCTGTACCCTGAAGAGTTCATATGGTACCATCCAACCACACATCCCTGTGGCTTCTTACTTGGCTGCTGCTGTAGGGAATCTGCATGTGGAGTTTAAGATCCTGATGAAGTCTAGAGTGATATCTTCTTTAACTTTATTTTATTACATTTCTAGGTAGCAGAGCAGTTATCAAAGGTTGAAGGAGTTTCCAAGCTGTTTGTAGCTCAACATGAAGCATATAAAGGTTTCCTACCAGGTGAGAATTATATTTTTGAAGGAGTGCTAATGTCACAAAATGACTGCTATATCTCTGTGCCCTTTTTATATTTCTCACTTTTTAGTCTGCATATTCTCAAGCATTAAAAGAGAAGCATGGGTTTCTATCCCCCCCCCCCGAATTAGACTTACCTAGGTAGATGCAGCATCAGTCCAATGATGCACCTGTCCCCCACCAGATCTAAGTGTGAACTCAACGATCACATGATCGCTGTGTTCCCACATCCACTCTGAGCAGAGAGCGGTGACTGTCAGTCACCGCTATCTGCTCTGCTTCCCCATTCCCCCCCACTCGCTAGAGCACTGAGGTGTGGAGGGAGCAGCTGGCTCATGCTCTCCAGTGGCTTGCTGAGAGGATGAGCCAGGTGACACTCCAGACTCTGGGATGGATCTCGACTTTAAAGTCGGGATCTTTCCCCAGCCTGGACCAACTGAGTGAACTCCACTCCTATGATCCACAGGAGAAGTACAGCCAAAAGGGCTGACTAAAATATACTATAAATTCCAGCTTCCATATGTACCAATATGCAGTACTATGTAAAGTTGTGAAAGAATGCTTTCACAAATGAAAGTTCATAGTTTATTTTTTATCAGTTAACAAAATGGAAAGTAAAAACAGAAGAGGAATCAAAATGAAATCAGAATTTGGTATGACCATCCTTTGCCTTCAAAACTGCATCAATTCTTCTAAAGTAGGTACACTTGCACACAGTTTTTGAAGGAGCTCAGCAGGTAGGTGGTTCTAAACATCCTGAAGAACTAACCACAGATCTTCTGTGAATGTAGGCTGCCTCAGATCTTTCTGTCTCTTCATGTAATGCCAGACAGCCTTGATGATGTTGAGATCAGGGCTCTGTTGGGGCAAAACCCATCACTTCCAGGACTTCTTGTTATTCTTTACACTGAAGATAGTTTTTAATGACATTTTCTGTTTGTGTGGGAATACATTTTGTGGCCACTGACACTCCTCCCTGATGGTATGACATGAAGGATAAGTATCTGCCTGTATTTTTCAGCATTGAGGATACCATTGATCCTGAACAAATCTACAGTTCCATTTGCAGAAATACAGCCCCAAACTTGCAAGAAACCTCCACCATGCTTCAATGCTGCCTGCAGACACTCATTGTTGTACTGCTCTCCAGCCATTCTGTGAACAAACTGCCTTTAGTTACAGTCAGATATTTTATATTTTGATTCATCAGTCCAAAGCCCCCGTTGCCATTTTTGTGCATCCCAGTTCCTATGTTTCCATGCATAGTTCAGTCGCTTAGCCTTGTTTCTATGTCCTACACTCACCTGCACAGTAAAAAAACATGCAAACCACTTCAAAATGCCTCATAAGCTACTCTGCCATGTTTGTCGCTTGTGGGGCAACCCATTCACATCAGTGGGCTGCCCTATGTGTGTCACAGGAAAAAACAACCAAAAACCTTGTGCTCTCACTATGCTATGTGTGAATGGGGCTTATAAGTGAAATTCATGTGTTTACAGAAAAATTACAGCTGAGTGTCTCTGTCCAGTCCCTTTAATGTATTTTTTTTATAAAGCTGGCTATGCACTATGCGATCTGATTGTACAATTTCCTTTTATATACCAAAATTATGGAATAGGAGGACACACCTGAGCAATCCATTAAAGTTGTATCAAATCAGTCAGGTCCTTGCACTACATAGTTGATGGTAGATCTAAAGGAGATTGTACAGTCAGATTGTACAGTGTATGGTCACCTTTAAGGAAGAAGTAGGAATGTGGGTGAAAATAAAGAGTTGGTACAGTGATGAGAGAGGCATTGTCAAGAGGGGTAAACACAGCCTATTCTGTGATGCAATAAGATGGTGCATGATGGGATATGAAGTTTCCTGGATGGTCAGGGCTCAGAATACATTCTTTTTAAATTTTAAACCGAGAGGTGCAGATTGAAGGCTGCCATGGACTAAGTAAGTGAGAGATAAGCACATTGGGTTGGCTTGGGCAAAAAAGACATTAGAAAAGTCTTCTTTTTATTATGAAAAGTGAAATTCTGCCTGGAAAGGTGAACTTAGCCTTTATGTCATTGACATACATTAAATATTACCAGTAAAAGAGAAAAAGAGAAACAATACATGGTGCAAAAGCTGCTATGCAGTAATAAAATATGCCTTTGCTGCAGCTGTGAACTGCTTTTGTCTATTTAGTCCATACAACTTTCAACACTGTTCATGAGGCTCTCAGACTTTGGTGCAATATTTTTTTTCCTCTGTGTACCATTAAGGAGATTTCACTTCCTGACCTGTTGAGATTTAGCGTTATTCCTGTTTAGTTGTTGCCAGGATAGGAAATGAAGGGGGATCTCTGTAATGGACCTGTGGATAGCAGTAAAACCTCAACAGGTACAGGGGTTCTAACCCTTCCCCTTCTCTATCCGAAACTAAGAGAAAAAAGGTTTTGGTTGGACACATACTTTAAAGATGTACCTCTGTCTAAACCCTACACGGAGTGCTTCTACTGTAAGCGGCTCTGACTGGGCAGGAGTAGTGTTGGAAGATTTCTATAGTATCCTAAACACAAAGAAATCTTGATTTGTTCTACTTGCACTGTCAGTTGGAAGGTGGACATGTTGCTGAATTTTTATAGAGCTCAATTGATGCTGGAGAGGCATGGTCCAGGTAAATATAGTCTTAAAGGACAAGTATAGTTGTTTTCAGATATTAAATGTAGAGATTTGTTTAGTGACTAGAGGAAGAGCACACCAGGCTTGCAATTGCTCAGCCTCCTTTATCCCTATAGTGTTTAACTTTGTTATGCCTCTCCATTTTCTGGATTTTCAGTGTGGTCTTTCAGAGTGTGAACTGTTGCATGTTTGCAGGTCTGTAAGCTTTTAGTCATTTACATATTTATTTGTTGTGCTTGATCAATAATATATATAAATTGTCTCCTGAACTTTTTCTTGGCATACTTCTGTATGATCCATTATTAAAACAAAGTCTTTCTTATTAGAGGAGCTGGCTCCCTTGATTCTGGAAGCACAGAAACAGTTTAAATTTACCCACATATGTGCTGGAGCATCAGCCTTTGGAAAGGTGAGTGAACTTCTGTCATGGCTGGACATAGAGGTTGTTTTGAAATGATTTCATCAAGGCTAAAATGTTCATGTATGTATTGGTCTGTTCACCCAGTGTAGACTTGAATTTTAGCTTAAAATGGTTCAAAAGCCTGAAGGTTTTTACTTTTAATGTATTCTTTGCATTAAGGTAAAAATCCTTCTGTGTGCTGTGTGCTGCTCCCTCCCCCCCTTAAATTTACCTGAACCCAATCTAGATCTAGCAACGTGCACGAGTGCAGAGGCTCCACTCTCTCTCCTCATTAGCTCAGAGACATTGGCTCCTGCTGTTAATCACAGCCTGTGAGGAGGGAACAGGGGCGGGGCTGAGCTGGGCCTGAGCAGGCAAAAGTGGCTTGCTATGGGGGCTCTCAGTGGGGAAGGGGGGGGAGGAGAGGACAGTGCTGGTGGGGGACCCAGAAGAGGAGAATTAGACCTGCCCTGTGCAAAACCATTCATTGCACACTGCAGGTAAGTATGACAAGTTGTTTTGAGAAAAAAAAATGAGCCTTTAAAACCAATTTAATGTATCCAGAACAGTAATCATTTGTGAAAAAGATTTTTTGAATGCACATAACATTATCTATATGCTAATCTGTTTTGACGGTTTGTTTCCTTTTACAGAATTTACTGCCAAGAGTAGCAGCAAAGCTTGACGTAGCACCAGTATCTGATGTTATTGACATCAAGTCTCCAGATACATTTGTGAGGACAATTTATGCCGGTGAGCAGACCTGTACAATCTAATCACAATCAGCTTTTTGATTCAGGTGTTTACCATTTGAAAAATATTACCAATTATTCCTTAGACCTCTGTCACACGGGCGGACCGGTTGGGTGTGTCTGTCAGTTTTTTAGGCGGACCCGATCAGACGCTCACATATGTCTGTTTACACCCACCAACTTCCAAACCTATCCACTAAGAACAGATGGAATAGGGATCCGTTTCACCATCCATCTGGCGGACTGGATGGCCATTGGGTGTAAATGAAGAGGTGGTCCGTTTATATCTGACTGCCCCATAGACAACAGTGGGCTGTGTCTGCTCTGCACAGGCGGAGCAGACATGGACCTGTCATTCGTCTGCTGAGCTGGGATCAGTGGACAGATCCCCCGCTGAGCAGGTGGATCCACTTGGCGGAGTCCACCCGTGTAAAAGGGGCCTTAGACATTCACATATTATTGCTTTCAACAGGAGGTTGGGACTCTTGTAAAACAAGTAACATTTTTTTTTTTTTCCTATGCAGTCACGCCTTTGTAACACCTATGGGTTTGAGTTGGAAGGACTCCCTTTTTGGAAGTCCAAGTGTGCTAGTTAGCATTACGGTGCATCCTTAAAGTGATATCAAAGGCATTAACCACTTGCCCTCCAGAGGATTTACACCTCCTTCCTGACCAGGCCATTTTTTGCATTATGGTGCTGCATTATTTTAACTGACCATTGCGTGGTCATGCAACGTTAAACCCAAATGAAATTTGCGTCCTTTTTGTCCCACAACTTGAGCTTTCTTTTGGTGGTATTGATCGCCTGTGTGTTTTTTTTTTTTTTTTAAATCTTTTTGCGCTATAAAAAAAAATTTTGAGAAAAAAAAACTATTTTTGACTTTTTCCTATTAAACATGTCCAGCAAAAAAATTAAAAAAATCTAATTTCGTCATAAATTTACGCCAAAATATATTCTGTTACATGTCTTTGCTGAAAGAATCCCAATACGTGTAAATTAATTGATTTACGTGAAAGTTATAGTGTTTACAAATGGCAGTATATATACTGGGATTTTTTTTCCATTTCTCCTAGTAATGGCAGCGATCAGCGACTTATAGTGGGATAGTGGCGGACATTCTGAAACTGGGAGAGGGGGGAGAACGGGCTTGGTGTCACTGACATCCCCAGGGACACCAATACAGTGATCACTACTAAAAAAAAAAAAAAAAAAAAAGAAGGCTGAGAGGAGCATTCTTGAGAAAAGAGGATTTTTGGAAAGCTAGATTACCAGCCTTGTCCTTAGTCTTAAAGTGAATAACAGGAAACTATACAAGTTTGGAAGATAAAATAATTGGCATACATTCATATTCAAATCCTACAGTTCTGGATTTACTCTAGGAAGGAGTTAAAAAGGTGCAGGTGACGGCTTTTATGGGTTTTCTAGAAATAAGACTGACAAAGTTCTGGTCAACTTCTAGTCTTATATGGTGGTCCCATTTAGGGCTCCCTGCCTCATAAAGTACCATGGCCTCAAGGTTGATGGCCGCATCATGAACAAAGAGGGCAAGTGCTTCGTGGGAGGAAGTCTTTAAAACTGCGGTATGGTACTCAACCCATGCTTTTGGGAAATGCTACTGTTTCAAAATGTTGTTCAGCCAGGACCTGTCCTCCAGAAAGAGAAAGTTTTGCAAGTTAGTGCCTCCCCCACCATCCCCCAAAGTATGTTTACCTGTTTATTTCCTCAGGTAGCTGTCCTGGAAGATGATTTGGGAAAACCATGGTTGCACTTACTGGTAACATTACTTTCAGGAATCTTCCAGGACAGCATCCATATTCCCACCCAGATGTTTTTGGTTTAAAGTGATGGTGTTTAAAATTGTTGCATTTGTACCTAAAAATTCCCCTGGTATACATTGGTGGAGGTTCTTTACTTACCACAGTTGAGAATGAATGTTACTGTGCACTGTCTGTTAGACCATGGTTACTTGTTATAAAATCACCAGCCCTTCACTGCCACTCAGATATTTTCTCATAATTTTTACATGTCACAAAATGTTTCAAGCCATGTAATAATTATTGCCATGGTTGCCTACTAATTAGAACTTTGCCCAACTAGATTGTAAATAATTCTCTCAAGTATTGTTAATGTTGCCAAATACATATCATCCTGATATTTATATAGAAATCTAAAAGTTCAAAGCCTAGTGCACTTTTCTGAACATGTTTTATGTTACAGCCATATTTAGAGCGTAACATGAAAGATGGTGACATTGCACAACTCCTGACCCTCAAACCGCTCCCCATCCCCCTTACCTAAAATGCAGGGTTCTTCTCCCTGTTTTCTTTTTCTCTTCTGTTGTTGTCTCTTCTTCTGTTTTCATTTGAATTTGATGCTTCTGTGTGTGGATGTCTGCGCAGCCACATCATATATTCACAGATCCATTCACAAGGATTTGTGAATGGAAGACTACAGGTCCCATCTGCCACCGCGCCATCCAATAACTGAAGGTCCGTTTGGACCTATGAGTGGAGCAGTCGTCTGCAGGAACATGTGCATTGGTCCTGCTATTCAGTAACCGCAGATGCAATGCTCTACAGGCTCCAGTGCAAAAATTCAATAAATGCATTTACGTTAATAATATAAAAAATGTGCATTTATTAGATTTTTTACAAAAGGTGGAGCATGCGATACACAGCTTGAGGTGACATAATTCCTTTATAGTTATCTATAGCTGAGATTTGTGCACTGGTATGCCTATTAAAGTGTATGTATGTGAATGTTACGTCTGATATTATTGTAGCCTAAATGTGTCTAGTAAGGTATGTTGGTGCCCCAAACCGTAGCCTATTGTGTTTCAATGCCTTTGAACATGAATACCTAATCGTGCTAGTCCCCCTCCATTACTTTTCTATGCAAAGGAGATTGGTGCTAGCATCCTCAGTTTGCATCTAACTCTATCTCAATTTAGGTCCCAATTGATCCTAAGTGTGTTGTTTTAGGTATCGTTCCAAAGGAGGCATTACCTATGAGATATAATCTATTATGGACCAGCGCCCTGTATACTGCCCGTAAGCGTATTTTGCAGAGGTGGCTCTCGCCTACCCCTCCCCCAACACTTTCACAATGGAGGGATATAGTGAATTCCACTTTAAAGCGGGAAGAACTAACATATAACCACAGAGGCTGTCCCGGGAATGTTCATAAAATACGGAGGTTATCCTCTGCTGAATTAACCTTTATCCCCACTGAAGATTAACATGATAATAATACATTTATTCTCCTAGTAGACTCCAATTTGGAGTGTTGTCCTGCATAGGGTTATATAATCTTAAGAGAAATGCATGTTACTTCCTGATGTGGAAATCTGTCCTGTTAAAGTAAAATAACTGTCTTGATAAGCTAAGTATTAGTTGTAAGATGAAAATCTTGGTTGCTTTATTCTAGTATGATCCCGATGGAACAATGTTTCATGTAAGCCGTCAGTTTTCTTTACTCGCCATCATATGATGGTATTGTCTATGTCTACTTTTATTTTGTTTTTTTGTAAATGGGGAAAAAAAAAATTTTTTTAAAATAAAAATTACCTTATTAAAAAAAAAATAAAAAAAAGATAGATACAGGTAAGCCGTGCCTATGCACAGCATGCCTGTATCTCTCCATAGTCAATTTTACAGAAAAGCTTCACCCCCCTGTCCATCTTCACCAGGGTAGTTGACAGCTTCTAGAGCAGAACATACACATACAGGGAAAGAAGTTTGTGCTGTCTATGACGTCAGTTGCAGCCTGGAGGGCAAGAGGGGCTTGCTCATGGACACACATATCAACTGGTTTACAAAAAGGCGTTTAACGTAAAAATACTTTATTAACGTTTTCTATATTCTGAGCCATCTCATATTCATGATGTAGTTAAAACTGAACTCCAAATACAAATTCTAAATATATACACACACACACCTCACAATTTCAAGTCCTGAGATAGTAGCCAGGGCTTAAGTTACTTGCCACCAATTGCCCCACCCAAACCCTACCCTGCTCCACCCCCCCATTCCGTCCCTAAACACTCCCTCATAAATTATCTCAAAGAATAGCACTGTTAAATGGTTTATGCAGAGTTAAAAGAAGATATGAAGGGGAGGAAGGAAGGGAGGAAGAAAGCAAGGAAAGTAGAGAGGGAAAGAGAGGAAGAAAGGGAGGGAGGGAAGCAAGGCAGGGGTGGAAGGAAGGTCGGACTCACATGGATGGTTCCCGCCTCACATGCTCAGTCAGGAGCATTACAGAGCTGCCGGCTAGTCTGTGTACAATTTTTGCCCACACATCCTTTTCTGCATGGCACGAACTGGAGTGTTGGCAGGCACAAGGGGAGGCAGAGCAGATCCAGCCTCTTTCCTCTCCTATTGGTGTGGAAGATGGGGGGAGGGGCTGGGCACTGAGGAGAAAGAAACTGAAGGATAAGGGATGGTCGCTGCAGTGGTGGGGGCAGCGACAAGCACCAATCTCCTATGGCTTTCAGTGAAGCAGCTAGAAGCCGCTTCTCCTCCTCTCCCTCGGCTTTTAGCTGCTTCATTGAAAGCCATACAGGTCAGTGCTTGTCACTGTCTCCACTGCTGCCTCTCTCACCCACCCCTAGTCCCGTCGCTGCTTGCCTCCATGTTATTTCCACTTCCCCCATGTGAGCGGGTGAGTGATATTTTTGAGGGCTGATATATATAAAAAAAAGTTTTTGTTTTTTCATTTTGTGTGTATTAAATGCTCTGTCATACCCCCTTTACATTGGTAAAATGTGTGTTGTGGTGCCATTCATTGTAGCGGACATGTGTTTATCCATTGAGTGCACTGGGTTTAAAAAAACCAAAATAAATAAGTGCATGTATAATATTTAGTACATTGAGGTGCACTGATGCCTCTTTAAAATGATTTGACTGCCTTAACCACTTTAAGACTGTCCTATAGCAGTTTTATTGCTACAGGGCGGCCCTCCTGTGTATATACGTGATTTTACACTTCTGCCATAGTGGGTGCGCGTGTGCTGCCAGTGGCTCGCTTCTGCTGTGAACACTCTGCGAGTCCCGGAGAACAGATGTTGGCCAGCACCCGCTGATCGTCAGGCAGGAGAAAGAACAGAGCTCTGCCTATGTAAACAAGGTGGGGAAGTGAAGGATTGTGTGGCCCTGCAAAGCTGGGAACATGATCCTTCACTTCCCTCTAGTACAAGCAGCACCTAGTGTATACCAAGCACTTGGCTAGGCACACATTTAACTCTTTGATTGCCCTAGATGTTAACCCAACAAGTGTCATTAGTACAGTGATCAGTGCATATTTTTAGCAATGATCACTGTATTAGTGTCACTGGTTCCCACAAAGTATCAGTGTAAAAATGTTGATCTCAATATTGATCGCCACCATTACTAGTATAAAAAAAAATTAATTACTTTAAAAAATTCCAGTATATGTCCCATAGTTTGTAGACGCTATAACTGTTGCGCAAACTAATCAGTATACACTTATTGGGATTTTGTTTACCAAAAACATGTAGCAGAATACATTTTGGCCTAAATTTTATGAAGAAATCTTAATTTTTTTCATTGGATATGTTTTATAGTAGAAAATAAAAAATGGGGTTTTTTTTGTCTTTTTTTTTTTTGTTTTGTTTTGTTTTTTCAAAATTGTTGGTCTTCTTCCTTTTTATAACACAAAGTAAAAAGATCAAATACCACCAAAAGAAAGGTCTATTTGTGGGGAAAAAAGGGCATAAATTCCATTTATGTACAGCGTTGCATGATCGTGCGATTGTCAGTTGAAGTAACGTAGCTCCATATCGCAGAAAATGGTCTGGTCATGAAGGTGGGAAATCTTTCGGGGGTCAGGTGGTTAATGCAGTATACCTTGACATGCATCATTGCACAGGAGCATGTTCATAAAGCAGTGAATGTGACATATCAAACACATTCAGGTGGTTCAACATTCCCTGTAATTTAAAGAACATGCAGCTGGAGGATTCACCCACAGTTAATATTTGGTGACATATGGTCACATTACCTGCTTTACAAATATGCCCTGTGGTGAAAGGGGGCTTGGACTTTTCATAACTGTGTCCCTGTTTAGGAAATTTCACTTAAAGAATATCTATAGCCAAAACTTATCCATCCAAAACTGGAAAATAAATTGGTCCCAATTAGACAAATTTGACACCTGTGAGGTCCCTTGCTGGTGCTGGCATCTTCTTCCTAAGTTCTTCCAGGGGCCAATCTTTGGCCATTGCAATTGGCCGGCATGGGATGATGTCACTACTGTGCATGTGCAGGAGTGCAGCCATCCCAGCTCCCTAACCGTGTGCTAGAATGTAAACTGAGTTGTGCATTTACAGCTCTGTGTACATTCTACAGTAGACTGCAAACGGGCGGGTGTTTTCTATTGCAGAAGAGACTTTGTATGTCTCTTCTGCAATAAACACATTGCCTGTTTGCAATTAGTTTTTTTTTTTTTTTAATAATTAACCTTTAGTTCCGCTGTTCCCCGCAGTACAGGCATAGTGGGCATTCATCCCTGAGCTGTCCCAGTGCCTTTTTAACCACTAGCCTACAGGGCACTTATACCCCCTTCCTGCCCAGGCCAATTTCCAGCTTTCAGCGCTGTCGCACTTTGAATGACAATTGCGCGGTTATGCAACACTGTACCCATATGACATTTTTAGCATTGTTTTGTGACAGAGCTTTATTTTGGTGGTATTTAATCACCTCTGGGTTTTTTATTTTTTCTTAAACCAAAAACCACTGAAAATTGTGAAAAAAAAATTCTTAGTTTTTGTTATAAAGTTTTGTAAATAAGTGATTTTTCTCCTTCACTGATGTGCGCTAATGAGGCTGCAGCGATGGGCACTGATAGGCTGCACTGATGGACACTGATAGGTGGCACTGATGGGCACTGAGGAGGCACTGGTAGGTGGCACTGATGGGCATTGACAGGCATCACTGATGGGCACTGAAAGGCAGCACTGATACATGGCACTGATCTATGGCACTGATAGGCAGCACTGTTAGGCGGCACTGACTGGCACTGTTAGGCGGCACTGACTGGCACTGTTAGGCGGCACTGACTGGCAGTACTGATAGGCGGCACTGATTGGCATTGATGGGTGGCACTGACTGGCACTGATGGGTGACACTGAAAGGCAGCTCAGATGGGCACTGATATGTGGCATTGATGTGCACGGATATGTGGCACTGATGTGGCACTGATGGGCACTGGCACGAGGCACTGACATAAGGCATTGATGGACACTGACAGGTGGCACTGCTGGGGCTACACTGATCATCAGGACACACTGATCATCAGTGCCCTGATGATCAGTGTACAACCTCTGCGGAAAACCAATTACTAGCTCTCATCTCGAGCTGTCAGCGTGACAGCTCGAGAGGAGGGAAATGCCAATAACCGGCATTTCCCTATTTACATGTGATCAGCTGTGATTGGACACAGCTGATCACATGACCGAGCCGACATCTTCGACTCTTTCCGCGATAGGTGATCCGCTGTGTCCGAGGGACACAGCGCACCGCCGATCGACGCGTTCTCCCTGAGCCGAACATGCGCAGTGAGAATGGGAGGACGTCATATGACGTCCTCCCAGAACAAGAGAACCACCTTGTGCCCGTCATATTACTATATGGCGGGCGGGAGGTAAAAACCTGGCCAATCTCAGTGGTTTCTGTGGTCCCCGTCGGCTGGAATTGCTGGCTGTCTGTGAAAGCAGGGACCCAATGCTAAGCCCAGGGGCTGAAATGATCAGCTCCTGGGCTAACAATCTTGCTACACAGCGCTTCATAGCAGAGTGCATTTAAAACTGTGCTTCCACATTGTGTTTACATTCGAAGGCATTCCATGTCACAAGTGACATCACATCATTTCAAGGAGGCTGGGACAGAGCTTTTCTAGCTCCCAAAAATAACATTCCCTCCCCATGTTAATTCCCAATGATGTTGGATGACCTGATTGACATATTGCTGCGAAAACATCAAATTCCTATGGAAGTGAATGCAATGTTGTTCAAATTATATCACAGATCTGTGAAAGAATCCCCATCATGCTGATTTGTGGCCTTCTCTGCTAATGTTAAATGTTCTTAATGTTACGCTTACAATTGATGCAAGCCTTTTTTTCCCCTGCATGTGAAGCAATGTAGTGTTGAAAAGCTACATAAAAATGACTAATTTGATACATTTTTATTAATCATTGTGTTGATTTTTATCACTTTGTTGATGCATTGGGAAAAAGGAAGGTTAATGCAGTTTTTTAAAACGTATTTTGTACTATGTATTCCCATTAAAAGCAAGAAAATATAAAGATCTCTAAAAAAAACATTGTCAAAAATGAATAAGAAATGCTTTGTTTCAAGTGGGTTTAGGGCGAAAAATGGCCTGGGAACTCAAGTGGTTAAAGCTGAAGAACACTGCATCTTCACACCACAAACCAATATTTATTTTCAAAGCAGACGTACCCATCCCCACATATTTTCATGCTTTATTTTGCTTTGAAAAACACCCACTATCATTTCTGGCCGTGGCCATCTTGAGTAAGGGCAGATGATTAATGTAACATTTACTTCCTGGAATCCATCTGCCCTTAGCTCAGGCATAGATGCAGGCAGGAACTGTGAAAATTCCTCCTCCCATACTGAAGACTCCTGGGATGTGTGATATCATTTTTTCCTAGGCCTAGAAATCGGGAAGTAACTGAAAAATGTAAAAACCATGAATATAATATACTTTTCTATCTATTTACTAATGGTAGCAGAATAAGGATTAAAAATAGTCAATGTTGATTGAGAGAGTGAAGTTCTGCTTTACCTTCTGTCTTTCTGCCAAATTAGAAGGTGACAAGAAATCTCCTTAATACAACATGGACAACATTTAATACCCGACTGAGATCCAGCCCTTTACAGCAGTATTATAAATGTAGGGTTTCATTGCCAGTTTTCTCTCTTCCTGTTCTATTAATATTTGTTTCTATAAGTGTAAGTTTTGTGTGACATAGTGTGATGATAACATATCAATGGCTTTTTAACATTGAAATGTCAATATTTTTGCATGCCAGTTTGATTACATAAAGACTTGATTCTGAAATGAAAATATTACTTGCATGAATGTTCATATATTCATGCTGTATATCTTTTTATTCAGCCCATCTGTGTTTCCCCCTTACCCTTAGATAGACCCTTTGCATATTTTGCACAGAGTAATATCAAATGTTGTCTGCCCACATGCCCTGTTAAATATTAATAATTCCTGCTGTTCTGAGAGCTCGTCACAACAACATACAATCCGTGTCCTTGGGATGAGAAATCCCAGTGGGAGGACACAGCAGAGTATCCACCTCCACCAGTCATGTCCCAAGTGTCAAGCACAAGCCTGGCCGGGGCAGCTGTCACACAAATGGCACAAGTCCTGATTGTTACGGAGGCTGATATTCTTTACTGCTTAGATAGTTTCTGATTTTTTCTTTTTCTTTCTGATTCTAATAACAGATATTCAACAATATTGGTAAAATTGTCAAAGCTCTCTCTGGTTGTTTAATCGTTTCCATACCGGGCACTTTTACCCCCTTCCTGCCCAGGCCAATTTTTAGGTTTCAGCGCTCTCACACTTTGAATGACAATTGTGCGGTCATACAACATTGCACCCAAACTAAAATTTTATAATCTTCTTCACACAACTAGAGCTTTCTTTTGGTGGTATTTAATCACCACTGGGGTTTTTATTTCTTGCTAAATTAACAAAAAGAGACAGAAAATGTTGGAAAAAAAAAACCTGTTTCTGTTATAAAAGTTTGCAAATAAATAATTGTTCTTCATAAATTTAGGCCGAGATGTATTCTGCTACATGTCTTTGGTGAAAATAACCCAAATTAGGATGTATTTTTTAGTTTGTAGGAAAGTTATAGAGTTCACAAACTATGGGATATATCTGAATATTGATCAATCCTGAAGTACAGACAGCCAATCTAATTTCTTGAGGTCCAAGAATGTCAGAATAGTACAGATATCCCCCAAATGACCCCTTTTTGCAGAGTAGACAGTCCCACGTACTTCATAAGAGGCATGGTGTGTTTTTTTAAGTATTTTTTTTGTCATAATTTTTCGGAAAATGAAAAAATTTAAAAAAGTATTTTCACTAATTTTCTTTTACATACTGTCACCAGTGCAGTACAGCATCATCATATAACTAGTATGGCGGTGATCAGGGACACTGACTGGTGACAGTATGAAAAAAAAATATATAATTTCTTTTACATTTTTTATTTTTAATTTTTTTATTACATTTTTTTTCTTAAGATTTTCTTTTCATATTTCACTATGACCAAAGTAGTACAATGTTACCATAGTAACATTGTACTACTTTGGGGAAGTGATCAGTATTTTTTTTTTTTATACACAATTTGCTTATAGCAAAGAATTACTTTGCTATAAGCAAGCATTTACCTGAATGACATCGATTCATTCAGGGTTTTTTTTTTTTTTTTGTGCTTAGCTGTGATTTGGCCAGGGCTAATCACATGACACAGCTGGGCTGTGATTGGCCCAGCTTGTGCATGTGATTGCTGTGACCATTCACACTAGTATACAATGGATGGCATGAATGAAGCCATCCATTGTATACAACTGTCATGTGACCTGCTGTGATTGGTCACAACAGGTCACATGGTGACGGCAACGGGGCAGGTACTCAGATCTGTCATCAGCCGTGTCCAAGGTACACGGCCGGTGACAGATCGCGCTGCTGCGCAGCTCTGCAGGTGCGCAAACTGCGCATGCCCGAAAGGACGCCATATGGCGTCCACCCAGAAAGGTAGGGGCTTTTGCCGGCCGCCATTCGGCCGTAGGCCGGGCGGGTAGAGGTTAAGGAAATGTATACATTTACCTCCCTTCCTTTACTCTTGTTATCCTTCTCGGACCTTCAAGACTGTTCCTCTATTTTTGTCTTGAATACTTATTTATTATAAAATATGATTTACTCTTTAGTTATGAGTACTTGCTCTAGACCAGCAATGGGCAAACTACGGCCCGCGGGCCGTATACGGCCCGGCGGACCTTTTAATCCGGCCCGCGGAGCGTGATACATTGGCTGTCAGGATGTGTGTAGGCGGGGCAGCGTGACGAACATGAGGGGAGCTAGGCTCCTCTCACAGTCCGCCCTGAAGACCGGAACGGCGCGGGAACACGGCGAGAGGAACGCGCGGAGCAAAGGTAAGTAAATTAACACAGGGGGGACTTGGCTTACTACTTGGGGGGGAATAGTACTATGGGGGATGAAATACTATATGAGGGATGAATTAATATGGGGGATGAATTACTATATGGGGGATGAATTACTATATGGGGGATGAATTACTATGGGGGATGAATTACTATATGGGGGATGAATTACTATATGGGGGATGAATTACTATGGGGGATGAATTACTATATGGGGGATTAATTACTATATGGGGGATTAATTACTATGCTTACTATGGGGGAATATTACTATACTTACTATGGATGACACATACACATCATTCATCTACTCTTGGTCCGGCCCCCGGGTCCAATATATGAACCCATTGCGGCCCTCAAGTCAAAAAGTTTGCCCACCCCTGGTCTAGACAGTTTTAATGGCTGGCTGACACTAGGAATCCTACAGGAACGTGCAGTGCACTCCTGTGTGTCTCACATGCAGTTTGTTGCGATTTGAGCACATTCACTTTGAATGGGCTCAATCACACTGCAGCGCACCAAAAGTAGTGCATGAACAACCTTTGGAAGCTCATTGCAATCAGATTTCATGGTACTTCTGCAGGCAAATGCATTACATTTGCGACCTGCATTTGGGGTATCATTAAATTGGCACTGACACCTGCTGCAGATCTCAACTCTAGTGCATATTGAATACTGTGTGGGGAAACGTGCATGGAACGTGGGTTTCCCACACCCGCTTTCTGGTGTGATTAGGGCCTAAAAGTTTGAAAGGAAAAAATTCCAAATATTTTTTGGTTGTTTAATATACTTCAGTTTGCTAAAATAGGACAACCTTGATATATTTGGGAAATGAAAGACCTTGTCCTCTCCTCCCTAAGCAGACACGACATGTACCATAATATATGGTTGTATTAGATTGATTTGATGCGGTAAAGTCCTTCTCCAAGGAGTTTCCATATCCCATATACTGTTTCCCCGAGCTCATCTGTGAGAGTGCTATCCCTTCTCCCTCCTTCACCTGTATGTCCAGCCATTTTCCCCCATGCTTTCCTCTGTCCACTATTGCCCCTTCTCCCCACTCTAAACCAACCCCCCCCCTTTTTTCATGACACTATTACAGCAAAGGGATTAGAGTTACAAAGCTAAAATTAAGTGTCAGTGCACATTAGCAAAATATTAGCAAAGCTCTAGAAGTGACCTTCAAGGGATGTTATTAATACTTGAAAAACACAACTTCAGTAAGCCTTGGCAGGAAAGCTAGCAATGTGTGGATTTGCTTAATAAGTAAACCAGCTGCAGTATTGTGCTAAGGTGATTTTGTAAAAAATGTCATAATAGGTACAATCAAATATTTGAAAAAAGGATTCAGACCTTGAAGAACAATGATGGCCTGCAGTGTCTTCCAACCAATCCAGTTTACTGATGTACTCAGGGGAGTTATAGAGACAATGGGGTGGGTTTATGAAATACTTTGAGAGTGTTCACACAAAATAAGAGTGAGAAATGATGATTTATTTTATCTGCACACAATTGGATAATTGATGTTAGCAAGAGATTGCTTTGCACATGATTGGTTAATTGAAGTATATCTTCACTCTTTCTTATGTGGGCATTCTCAATCCTTTAGTAAATTAGCCTCCTTGTATGAGCCTATAGTATGTTGTATTAGATGGTCTGAGGAATTTTATGAGAAAAGGTTAAAGAAGAATTCCAGTTATGGATACATACCGTATTTCGCGCTCCATAAGACGCACCTGACCATAAGACGCACCTAGGTTTTAGAGGCGAAAAACAAGAAAAAATTCTGAACCAATGGACTGCAGACATAGTACAGGAGATGACCAGAGACTGCAGACATAGTACATAGGATGACTAGAGACTGCAGACACAGTACAGGGGATGACCGGAGACTGCGGACACAGTACAGGAGATGACCGGAGACTGCGGACACAGTACAGGAGATGACCGGAGACTGCGGACACAGTACAGGAGATGACCGGAGACTGCGGACACAGTACAGGAGATGACCGGAGACTGCGGACACAGTACATGAGATGACCGGAGACTGCGGACACAGTACAGGAGATGACCGGAGACTGCGGACACAGTACAGGAGATGACCGGAGACTGCGGACACAGTACAGGAGATGACCGGAGACTGTGGACACAGTACAGGGAAAATACCAGGGACATAGTACAGATGTCCAGAGACTGCAGACAGTGCAGGGGATGACAAGAGACTGCAGACAGTAAAGGAGATGACCAGAGACTGCGGACCTTTGGGGAGGGGAAGCGGGTACCTGAATTCGACAGGTACCCGCTCCCACTTTCGCGGAGTCGTCCTTCCCTCTTCTTCCCGCGCTGGCTTCTGTGACAGCCAGGTGCCCACTGCGCATGCGCGAGAAGTGCTGCACTTTGTGAATGGCCCGGCGCCTTCTTGGACCTGTCATATGTCCCAGAAGACACCGGACCATTCACAAAGCCCAGCGCTTCTCGCACATGCGCAGTAGGCACCCGGCTGTCACAGAAGCCAGTGCGGGAAGACTGTACAGTGCTGGAGCTAGGAACAGGTAAGGCCCTGCAGGAGAGAAGAGCTGAGCGGTCGGCCCGATATTCTGACATGGTGGCGGCAGAAATACCGGACCTGCCGCTTTATATTCGCTCCATAAAACACACTGACATTTCCTCCCTTTTTTGGGGGGAAAAAAGTGCATCTTATGGAGAGAAAAATACGGTAGTTAAATTGATCCAGCTTGGACCAATGTACGAGGTGTGTTCAAGTCAAACCAGGACTTTTGATTATACAGATATAAAAAAAGGATGCTAGCGTGGCAGTACTACATGCAGTAGTGAGTGGCAAGTGTGTACTATTACTGAAAAGCAGAGCACATGTGGGTCAGTCCAGAGACCGTTCAGCAAGATGGCGGACAACAGTGCTAGTGTGTGCATGGAGCAGCGTGTGGTGATGAAGTTTTCTTGTGAACAAAGATGGCCATCTACAGAAGACTTCGAGCACAGTACGGTGATGAGACGCTCAGCTGTAGTAAGAGATTTGATTGATGTCAACGTTTCAAAGACGGCCGTACGTCATTGACGATCCTGACCGTGGTGCTTCCCAGCCCACAGCAGTCACTCCTGTGAACATTTAGTGCGTGGAACGCCTGATCCTGGATAATCGACGAATAACCTGTTGCGAAATTACTCAAGAGAAAAATCTTTCTGTGGGAACGGAACATGATTATGAAGTGAAGCAGGCTGTCCTAGGATGGGTCAGGTGTACTGACAAATCTTTGTATGCTGAAGCTATCCAGGCATTCGGTAAACACTTGGAAAAGTGTATAGATGAAGCAAGGGGAGTATGTAAATAAAAAATAATTGCAGTTTCCACTCCTTGAAATTTTTTCTTTTATGATATAAACTCAAAAGTCCCATTTTGACTAGAATGCCCCTCATATATTCCAAACCTGACCAATGCCCCTGGAAGCTGAAAATCACTGAAGTAGACACTGCTACTTCAGTGATCGCCACTTTGCTTCCAGGTCCGGCACCAAGATGCTGTCCTGCTGCAATCTGAACGCAGGAGGTCAACCACTCGACAGGGGCACCATTCTCTGAATGAATGCAAAGCGTATGCTGATTGGATGAGTTGAAGAAGCTGGGTGATGACATCTCACTAAGCACCTTGTCCAATCAGAGAATGCTTTCCATTTATTCATTCGGCCCTGAAACGCTTTAATGGGAGCAACTGAAATATGTCCGAAAACACGTGTTACATGGATTTTGTGCATTATTTTTTGGCTCTCTTCCTCCTAGTAATTTATCTTTCTATTGGCTGAAACAAAAACACTTTGAAAACACCCATAAAACGTGTACAAATTTGCAAAAAGAACACTCTCTCAGGTCATGAAGATTGTGATTGTTTACAATGTGTAACAATGTATTAATGTGTAAGAACTGTCGCAGGCAATCTGGGTTACCTATAGGTCATTTTATGTAGTCATTGTAGTATATGAGAAGGAAACTAAAGGTCCTGACTGGTGGTGGGCACCACCGGTTTTCAGGGACAATTCCTCCCTTAGATAGGTTTCTAAATTGTTTTTAATTTCTTTTCTTCACATTTTACTTGCCACCTTTTATAGTTGTTAACCCCGTATGCCTGTAAGTGTTGCCTACCTACTGCTTGAACACTTATGAAATAAGAGAAAGGCAGAGGGTTTGGTGTTTCTCATAACAGCTGGTTTGGTGTGTTCTGTCTTTTTTTTTTTTTTTTTTATCCCCTTGTGCATTTTGGAAAATAAAGGCCATACTGTCATTTCTATTGTCCGTTCACCTTTACTGCAATACGCACTGAGAGAGTTATGTACATGTTACTCTTTGCCAGTTTCTGGAGTTTACCAGCAACAGCTGTAGATCCAGCAGTAGAAGATGTGGTAAATATGTGTGCACCATATGGTGTGGAGACTGTAGGCAACATGGCAGCTGGCCTGCAGATATGATGTGGCCATTTAATGGGAGAACAAACATTTTGGCAACATGAAGATAACCATGGAAAATGTTCCAAATGACTTCAGTTCTGCTGGGAGTTAACAGCTGTTGCCAGTGGCTGTACAGCATTCTCTTCTGCTTTTGCTTTTTTCCCTCTTAACAATGCTGTGGGCATTAATGGTGGCACTGTTCTACAAATTGTCTATCCTGCCTTTGAAATAGATCACTTTGAATTTCCATAAAATGGAGTGTAATAATGGTACCTAAAGTGTGGCTAAATAACATAAATTACAGTTTCATTTGGCATTTCCCTTGACATGAAATAGTATGGGTATAAAACAGAGTATTCTCTGTATCCCCGGCTATATTGGAACAGCTATGCAACAGGGAGGATGAAGACTTTTGTCCATTCACTTTATGACATTCTAGCATTCCTTGAGTATGTATTCTACAGTATTTCTGAGGCTTTGTATGTCCAGGTGATCCTCCTAGACCTAAAGTTACTAGAAGTCAAGCTACAGTAGTATTGTACAAATCACAGGATCTTGAGTACCAAGGTTCCTAGTAACTCTCCTGGCTCTCATCCTACCTGTCACAACGCTCTTTCAGCGTTACCTATAATGCTACCACCTCCCCCTCACTCCCCCTCTCTGTTGGGGTCCCTCACTGTCCTCGGGCCCCTTCTCTTCTCCATCTACACCTCCTCCCTTGGCCAACTCATACACTCTCACGGCTTCAACTACCACCTCTATGCCGACGACACACAAATCTATCTCTCAACCCCCCACCTCACCCCCTCGGTCTCCGCCCGAATCACACACCTACTGAGCGACATATCAGACTGGATGTCGCTCCACTTCCTTAAACTGAACCTCTCCAAAACCGAGTTTCTTGTCTTCCCCCCAGCCCGTACCCCACCCCCCATTGACTTCTCCATCACGTCCAACAACACCACCATCAAACCCGCCCCGCAGGCCAGAGTACTTGGTGTCGTTCTGGACTCCAACCTATCCTTCCAGCCCCAAGATCAATTTTTAACAAACTCGTGCAGACTCCACCTCCGCAACATCGCCAAAATCCGCACGTTCCTAACCCCAGAAACCACTAAACAGCTCATCCACTCCCTCCTCATATCACGACTCGACTACTGCAACTCCCTCCTCACTGTCCTGCCTCGCCGCTGGCTATCCCCGCTTCAGTCGATCCTGAATACGGCTGCCAGACTCATTCACCTTTCCAACCGCTCCGTTTCCACCGCCCCCTCTGCCAATCCCTCCACTGGCTTCTGATTGTGCAACGGATCAAATTCAAAATCCTAACACTGACGTACAAAGCTGTCCACCATACTGCCCCGAACTACATCACTGACCTAATATCCAAGTACCGCCCAGCACGCACACTCCGCTCCTCACAAGACCTCCTTCTCTCTAGTTCCCTGGTCTCCTCCTCCCATGCCCGCCTCCAGGACTTCTCCAGGGTGTCACCCATCCTCTGGAACTCCCTGCCCCAACCCATCAGATTATCACCTACTCTCCTCTCCTTTAGGTGCACCCTGAAAACCCATCTCTTCAGGGAAGCCTACCCCACCCCCTGCTAACTTACCGACGACCTCCACTCTTCCTACCACTCCATCCCCCACAGCTATCTCCTCCTGTGCCACCATCCCCTCCCTCCTAGATTGTAAGCTCAAAAGAGCAGGGCCCTCGATCCCCTCATGTTTTGCATTGTATTGTTATTGTTCTGTCACATGTTCTGTCTCCCTTTGTAATGTACAGCGCTGAGTGAACTATTGGCACTTTATAAATACTGTATAATAATAACAACTATAGTTGGTGCCTAAATGCTTTTCTAATGTTATTAGAACCACTTATTTTTTGTGGCTCACTCTTGTGAAGACTGAGAGCAGTGGCTTTCTTATTCCTGGTCACAATCCTGTGCAATGTCCTTTTTGTCTCTTTCATTCAGTTGACTATGTTGACCGTGCTTATGCTTATCAGACGTTTTCCCAGAAACTGTATATGCCGTCATAACCTTTGAAACTGCACCTCGCAGCACGGCAAATAAATTGGCAACTTCAGTCACAGAGGCACCAGCTAAGTGGACACCAACAATTTGCCCTCTTTGAAGCTCAGTAAGCTCTGACATGACTCTGTACTACTAGTAGCCCACACAGTGAATGACGTAAGTGAGGCTTCCCACCTGTTAGCTAGGTGTCTCATCACACAGCAGAAGCAAAAGCCTGTTACATCACTTCCGCTTTCAACGTGAAACATGTTGTCCCTTTCACAACTGCAAATTGTGTAGGCTTCCAATTTTTTTTTTCTTTTTTTCCCCAACCCCTGTAATTTTCATCTTCAAGGCTATCTTGACTTGATTTAAAGGCATTGTACATTTTCAAATGTTTTTGTTGCTCCAACTAGGTATTAGTGTAGTTGTATTCCCAGTGTCCCAAAATATTGTGAAACTCCATGCTCAGAGAAATTGTATCAAGCCTTGAATAAATAAGTGTCGGTGAGACTGCACTTGCTTATACCCTGAATACAAGGTAACATTTTTGATGGAAAAATATCTGTTGCGCTTTCCCTTTAAGTTTTAAACCTAAGACAAACAACTTTGTGCTCTGAAATTAACATCACCATGAATAGTTCAGAGACAATAAAATGAATTTACAATCATGTGAGAGAAAAATTCCAATAAGCATGTGTCCAATGAAAAACTGCATGTGCAGATCAGTACTTCAAACATGCCAAATGCACTACACCGCCACCTTGAGACAAAAGTCTCTTGCCAAAATCAAAAGCCCCTGACAACGTTCTTAGGGACGAAACAAACTGGGTGGAGCCTACACTGCTGACATTATCATGTCCCCTGGTGCTTGCGAGTGGACTTTGAGCTTGTTTCAGTTTTTGTCTTGTGAGTACCTTCTATACTGAATAAATGCAGCAGTTTTATACAGTGTTATACTATCTGGTCTGCTGTTTCTCTCCTCATGTACAATGGCTTTTGTCTCTGGGTGGTGGTCTGGGGTTGTCACATTTTAGAGTATTGATCTGCGCATGCAGTTTTTTCACTGAACACATGCTTATTCATTTTTTTTCCTCACATGATTGTATATTTTTGTCTTTTAATTATTTAGTGATATTTATATGAGAGCACAAGTTGTTTGTTATATGTTAAAAATGTGAAGGGGAAGTACAACACAGATTTTTTTTTTTCCATCATATTCTCTGTGCTGTTTGCCTTAGCTTGTAATGATGGGCACACATGTGTGGCTGCAGTTTGTAGCGTCACAGCTGATTGATTCCACTATGTCCATTTATTCTTTCACCTAGATTGTCACTATTTGCTAAAGGGACAGGCAACCTCTTCTTCGGATCACATAGCATCCATTCCTTGCCTCACCATTTCCTCTGTGTTGCATCACAATTGTAGGAGTGCTAATCTGATGAAATAGTGATCTCTCTGTTAATTGCTGTGCTTGCTGGTGTCTGTGTCAGACCTTATTACTAGCTTTCACCCACAGAACACTAGCCTGAGAGACCCAGTGATTGTCAAATATGTAGTTCCTTCACAGGAATTGTCAGTTATTGACTACAGTCAGAGGTCATGCATTAACCTGTGCAGTGCCATGTCGCATGCCTTATGTTTGAACACAAACAAATTGCTGACAAAAGAATTTTAAGATTTACTCTAGTATGGACAGTGCGTAACTGCAAGCAACAAATGACACCATGAAACTACATGGTCAATGCATATCTTATGAAGGTATAAAACACAAAGTGCAGGTAGGATGGTTTATAATGTAATATAAATAAGAATGATATAATTATATAATAAAGGATCATGCTAGTCATTGCAAAGCTAATCAGGAAGTAATATAAAATTATTTTAGTAGTTGTGTGAAATTGCAGTGAGTGTAATGTAAAAACATCCGCTGTTCAGAATGAGAGTGCCTTGCTGATCCTTACACAGGTAAGCAAAAAGCTTCTAGAGTTTTTTCAGTATAGTTTAATATTTTCACGTATTTTACAGCTTTTTATTAATGACCACTTTAAATTCAGGTATAATAATGAATGCATGTGTGTCCATAGCAATCCCAGTAATGATACCTTTCTATACAGTGTGCATACTCAATAGATAATGAGATCTGTGCACTTTCTCATCTTGGATCATTTTGTTCTTGTTTGTAAAGGTTTTGTTTCCCTTCAGACAAAGTATTCACCTTGATGTCCTTTATTTTTTATTATTTCTGTAGGAAATGCTTTGTGTACAGTGAAATGTGATGAGTCTGTAAAAGTGCTCACTATCAGGGGTACATCCTTTGAAGCAGCTCAGAGTTCAGGAGGAAATGCAAGCCTGGAAAATGGTAAGAAATGATGACTATTTGTTTTCTAAACTATGACATATATTGGTAATAATTAAATTATAAGGCGTAATGCACACAGGCTTAATCAGTTTAATTCAGCAGGGACAGGCTGAATTAAGATCCATGTATGGGCAGGCTGGTTGTACCCAAGTTGATCTATCAATCAAGTTGTGTACAACCAGCCTGTCAGGTTCTTCCCAAGCGATCAGTGCTGCCGGCTATAGCTATAGCCGGCAGCACTGATCTTTGTATTCTGATGGCAGGGAAGGCTCCCCACTGTCAGAATACAGTAGCACAGCAAAAGGGATTCGGGGGAATCGGATCATTTTCTTTCATTCAACTCGCTGGTTGAACAAAAAGAAAAAAAAAAGTCAGCGTATGGGCTTTTTTATGGAAATAAGCAGCATTTTTTCTGCCACAATTTGGCAGAAAAAAAAACACCTCTCGTTTTATTTATTTATTTATTTATATATATATATATATATAATATATATATATATATATATATATATATATATATATATATATATGCACATATGTCATGTGAGTGCATTCTGTTGGCCGGAATATTAATTTATTCTAGCCATTGCAATACATATACTTGCATACACGCACATTTATATGTATTTACGCCTGTTTTTCTCTGCTCAGAAGCTATTCTTAAAACGCGTGGCTTTGGTGTTGTGTGGTTTGGTTTTTTTTTTGTTTGTCTGTTTGTTTTTGCCTGCTCTTTAAATATGCCTATGTGTGCACATAATCTAACATAAAGGTGCTTTTACAGACCGGAATGCCTGCTTGAGTGTTTGCTTGAGGCTAAAGTTATATTAATAAGATGGCATGCTTTTTGCTAGATTCC
Source organism: Staurois parvus (assembly GCF_062004578.1). NCBI lineage: Eukaryota > Metazoa > Chordata > Amphibia > Anura > Ranidae > Staurois > Staurois parvus. The sequence continues at coordinate 2,153,766 of NW_028318628.1, forward strand.
CAGAACAGTTTAGGATATGTTCTATGACACTTACCTGGGTTTTTAAATAATGTGTTTTTGGACATATGGCCATGCGATCTAAAAAAGTGAAGATAAAAACAAGAAAATGGACATATAAAGCATTGGTACCAAAGTTGTTTTGTAACACAAAATATTGTTACTGCTTTAGTGTCTCCACCTCCACCGGCTGGAAAATCTGAGTGGCTGCAGCAGAGTCTGACCAAAAGTGACCGTCCAGAGTTGACTAGTGCTAAAGTTGTGGTCTCTGGAGGTAAGTTCGCAGTGGAAGCTCCCTATACAGTGCTGGGTCGAAAACAATTTTTTACATTTCTATAAAAATGTATAATTCGGTTATAAACCTGTTATTGTGAAGTGTAAAAAATGACTGCATCTCACATTTGTATTGTCTGTTTTTGCATCACAGGTCGAGGGTTAAAGAGTGGCGATAACTTCAAGTTGTTGTATGATCTAGCAGATCAGCTGCACGCTGCGGGTAATGTACAGTTTATATTTACACATAGTACATCTGCTTACAAGGGAAGGGGGAGAATATTCAAAAATTTCTGCTCTGTCTTGAAACCTTTTTAAATCTTGGATCACAAATGAAGGCATATGCAGGTTTCCAGCTCCTTCTCTGCTGGTCTTTTTGCACTTTTGCATACCTTAAAAATATTATACAAAATTGTTCAGTCAGTATTTGGTATGTTTTTTAGCTTCAGTTACTGCTGCAAGTATTTTGGAGTATACCCATAGCAGTTTTGCACATCTGGATCCTAAATTTTTTGCAAATCTTTTAAATGCTGACTTTCTTCCATAAGTCTAATTGCATGATATGCAAATTATTTAGGAGCTGGGGGTAGGGAGAGGATAAGTGGCACTTTGATTTTTGGGTAAAGGTCTGCTTTGATAATAGTGGATGTTCCAAGTTTATTTCTTTAGCCACTTGACCTCCAGAGGATTTACCCCCCTTAATGACCAGGCCTCTTTTTGCTACTCGGCGCTGCACTAATTCAACTGATAATTGCGCGGTCATGCAATGCTGCACCCAAGTGAAATTTACGTACTTTTTTTCACACAAATAGAGCTTTCTTTCGGTGGTATTTGATCACCTGTGCGCTTTTTATTTTTCACGCTAGAAACAAAAAAAGCCAAAAATTTTGAAGAAAAACAATATTTTTTACTTTCAGCTATAAAAAATATACAGTATACTCAAAGTTGGTTAAAAATTTAGGCCAAAATGTATTCTGCTACATGTTTTTTGGTAAACAAAATCCCAATAAGTGTATATTGATTGCTTTGTGTAAAAGTTATAACGTCTACAAACTATGGTGTATATATACGGCAATTTACGCCATTTTTTTGCTATACTGCGCTAGTTTAACGGACAACTGCGCGGTCATGCAATATGGTACATAAATGAAATTTACATCCTTTTTTTTTCCCCCACAAATTGAGCTTTCTTTCGGTGGTATTTGATCGCCTGTGCGGTTTTTATTTTTTGCGCTATAAAAAAAAAGGCTGACAATTTTGAGGAAAAAAAACTATATTTTGGACTTTTTGCTATAAAACATGTCCAGTAAAAAAAAATTTTAAAATCAAATTTAGTCATAAATTTCTGCCAAAATGCATTCTGCGACATGTCTTTGCTAAAAAAAAACCCAATACGTGTAAATTAATTGGTTTACGTGAAAGTTATAGCATTTACAAATGGCGGGAAAGATACTGGGATTTTTAGTTTTTTTTAATACTAATAATGGCGGCGATCAACGACTTATGGCGGGACTGCGGCGGACATTCTGACATTGGGGGGTACTGACTTGGGGTCACTGACATCCCCAGTAACACCACTACAGTGATCAGTGCAAAAAAAAAAACACTGACACTGTACTAATGGCACTGGGGAGGAAAGGGTTAAGTTTATTTTTCAGGGAAAGGGTTAACTGTGGGAGGGGAGTGTTTTACTAGGGTGCGGGGGTGTGTACTGCAGGGAACACCTCTGATCGAGAGAGAGAAACTCTTCTGTCCCGATCAGCGTGTCCTGGAGCTGTTAGGGAACTGACAGAAAGCACAGCTACTGCAGCTGTGCTCTCTGTCAGCGATTGCCGCCGATCGCCGGGACATAGCCGGTAACGACCGGCTGTGACCCGGCAACTGACATCCGTGGCTGTGATCGGCGGGACAGGTAGGGCGGCGGCGCGCCTCGCGCGCGCCCCCTACCTGTTCACAAAACACACGTTTTAAAACGTGCTTTTGCCCAGCCGTGCCACCCTGCTGCCGTATTTATACAGTGGCTGGGCGGCATGTGGTTAATGACATTCTACTTGGTGCATTTCTAGAACCTAACCATAAAATTGTTTTGCTGGCTGGTTTTCAGGATTCTGTTCTGGTAAATTCTCTAGGTGTCCAGAAGTATGTGCAATTATTTGGAGATCATGTTACACTAATTGCACATTGGTGTATCTCATTCATCAAGCTTTGTAACTGCTAAAAGTAATAGGCTGCAGCAAACCTTTCATTAGGGTATTTGCACACTGTACTGATGTATGGCCACCGGACATTCCTGGGGAAAAGAAATGCAAGAATGAGATGTATGCCTATACAAGTGTGAAAATTCTGCTAGCTTTATTTTAATCAAGGGAGTGATGTATGTGTGTATTTGCATAAAAATGCTGACCAGCAACTCCGATTTATGTATTTTTTTTTTCTTAACTGATCTATATGCAATGTATGTTTATACTCCTGTGTGTATAGGCACATTGAAAACAATGGTCTGCATTTACATCATTAAAAAAAACAAAACACCTGTATACCTAAAAACGCTGCATTTTTAGGCAGTAGTGTGCAAGAAACCTTACAGAGGGGGTAAATATCTGAGAAATCAAGACTTTTTGGTTTTCAATTTGAAATCGTGTAGTTATTTTTTTGTCATTGTGATCATATAATTCTTGTATGTGACAGAAAACCCCAATTTACATAATTGTTAGGTTACATGAATAACAAATAACATACATTGCAAATACCTTAAATCTATTTTATTTCCAAGCTCTAACACTATACAGTATATTAAATTCTAGGGTGGTGTGAATATATATGCAAAGCACGAATGAACAGTTGGTACTACAGGGCCATTTTATAAGTGAGAAGAAAACTGTATTATTTATGTCAACCATCTTCTCATTTGCAGTGGGTGCCTCCCGTGCTGCTGTAGATGCTGGATTTGTCCCCAATGATATGCAGGTGGGGCAGACAGGAAAAATTGTAGCACCGGTGAGTACTAATATTTCCAAAAAATATAGTATTGTTGATGAATATAAGAGCTTTCATTTAATCTGGCTAGCCTTATTCAGACTTGGATTCCAAAAGTAGAACAAAAAGAATTATTTAGTAATGTATGGCTGCACAACAATCACATTGGGCCTCCCCTTTTTAGAAACCTCTACCAAAAACAGATTTGGGTATATTAAGGCAAGGCTTGATAGACTTCTAGGCTTTCCTTACTATTTGTGAATGCAGAGTTCTCATTTACTTAGTTACTTTGTTTTGGGTAATTGAACATATAAAAAACCAGGAGTACAGTGATGGCAGCGTATTTATATCATGACTTTTATACACTTAGAGATGTGTGCAGTCCCCCCATGCCATGTATTTCTGTACAGGTCTCATACTGGCAAACATTATAGTGTTTTTATTAGTCCTCATACACACTGGACGTTTTTACAGCGGCTATTTTTGGCTTTCAACGTTTTTTTTTCTACAGACCGTAAACCTCCAGCATGTTATCCTATCTGTCCATGCACACATAGACTGTAATCAGCGCTTTTTGGCAGGGGCATTTTTTGGCTGGAAAAAAAAAACAAAACGCGCGAACACTGTAAAATGCTAATGCAAAAGCGTTTAAAATGCTAAAACACTAACTTTTTAGCATGACTTTACACAGCTAATGTTACCACCGTTATTAAAATGCCCCGTGTGCATGGAGACTTATTTTTGTCAGAAAGCATTAGCATTTCAAATACATGCTACTACCCAGTGTAATGATTACATACTGTGTTATCTGTGGTACCTGACTTCTTCCTTGTGGAAAATAAAGACTTAAAACGTGCAGTGTGAAGCATAACTAAAGGCAAGACTTTTTAGTTCTGTACGGAGTGGAGAGTAATTTATTTATTTTTTAATTGCTGCCGTGCCTCCATTGGGGGGATTCACACTCTATTTGTCATGTTTACTGTTATCACTGAAAGTGGAAGTAAATGAAAATCACAGATTTTGAGTTGTTGTCAGAACAGTAATGGAGGGGAAAATCTTCCAACAGGGACACTAGTTCTGATGACAACTGGGGACTCCTCTCACTTTGGTGTTCCCCTCAAATTCCTGTTTTGTCTGCGGGACAGGAAGTGAGGGGAAATCTGACCAATGGGACACAGATGGCAAAAAAAGAAAACTGGAAAGGAGTAATAACTTCTACTTTAACCACTTGTCAACTGTGTAACTGGGAAAATACGTCATGATTTTGACATTTAATATCGGGATTATGGCTGCAGCTAGGTGTTGGGTATTAAATGTTTCCTCGGACGCCAGTCTTTCTGATAAAACTGATGAGCAGTGGATTCAGCGCTGGATCATTGCTGCTTTCTGGTGGTTCCTGGGCTTACCTGATTGATCGGTGAGCCCGAGAACCAATCTGGCTCTGGCAGTGGCTGGTCACAGAGGTGAGCAGAGGAAAGATTACTACCGCTCATTTGTATGGTCTAGGAGGACCAGAGCAACATCATAATATCACTTCTGGTTCTGGCCAAATGTAAACATTGTTTTTTATTTTTTTTAAAGCTTTAGATATTTTTTCTTAAATGTTTTCCATTGTAGAGGAGAGATGTTGTGTCTTTAAAGACCCCGGATCTCTCCATAAAAAGGACCTATCACGCTCTATTGTTATTGCAAGGGAAGTTTACATTGCTTGCAATTGCAATAAAAGTTATCAAACATTTTTAAAGGGACAGTGTAAAAAAAAAAATATATATATATTTATTTTTTAAAGCGCTGCACTTCACTGTGAACGTCAGAGGAGAGCAATCATTCTAGCACTAGAACTCCTCTGTAACTCTAAACTGGTAACCTGTAGAAATTTTTAAAGTGTTGCCTATGGAGATTTTTTTAATTACCATAGTTTGGCTTCATTCCACAAGTGTGTGCAGTTTTAAAGCATGACATGTTAGGTATCTATTTATATGGCGTATCATTTTTCATATTTTAGAAAACAAATTGGAGTATATAGAGTGTTTTTGATTTTTTAAATTAATTAAAGTGTATTTTTTCACAAAAATGTAGTTTGAAAAACCATTGTGCATATACCATGTAACAGCAGTATTAGACCCAAACCAAAGATGTAATATATCAATATATTGTGGTGGTTGCATTTTGTTTTTTTTTAGGTCCCCCCCCCCCCTCTGTTTTCACCTGGTGATCCAGCCAACAACCCACCTCCTATATTAGGGTTCTACACTCTGGATGAAGAAGCACAGGAACACCTTTGGATAGCATTGTCAGTTTAGGGGGAAGGGAGTTTTAGATGTACTAAGATACAGTGAAAAAATAAAGCCAAACTCCAGCTAACATTTTATAAGCAATTACAAGAAAATTTTTTTTCTTTTTTTTTTTTCTCTTTGGGATAAAGGTTTTACATAAATAAGTAAAAGCTGATCATTGTAAGCATCCCTGTCAGTGATCAATGGTTTGTGTCAACTGCTACATCTGCAGGACAGTTTGTTCTTTTGAATAACAGCAGAATTACTGAAAGGATCACCAGGTGAAAATAAAAGAAAGAAAGCCTAAAAACAGAACAAAATGCAGTCATCACATCTAAGAATTAGTAACTACTTTAGGTGTACTTTTTAATGTAACATTTTATATGAATATTCATGTATTTATATTGTAAAGCGCTGAGCAAACTATTGGCACTAAATAAATCCTGTATGATAATAATAATGTATTTGTGCATATTATGACAGTGCTAAGTGCTTATGACATGTTTTTATATATAGTTATGACATGTGTTGGAGCGATTAACCCTGGAAAAATAAATACATTTTTACCAATGTCTGCCAAACTGATTAAGTTATAATGTTGCTTATGCTTCCATCCACTTCTATATAACCTGGGCCTATTAAGTGCATCAAAACTGCAGCATGCTATTTGAGCTAGTGTGAATAGTACCACTGTAAAAATAACTTACTGATTTAACATGTGCCATAGTACAGCTTTTTCTTTTTAGTAATTTATTATAACATTTTAGTTATATACAAAATATGTAGGTTGGGTACATGACTAAACAAAAAAAAATAAAAATGATAACATTTTAGTTATGAACAAAACAAGATGGTACAGACATGAGGTCCAACTGACAAATGGATCATAGGAGGTAACAGCATGAAGGATGATTTGTTTTAAGTTGCATGAAGGTTTCCAGTATTAAATAAAAACTGCATGAACATACTGATAAGTAAGGCAGATTTTCTTACAGTGTAATAGAGGTACGTCTGAATCAAATCCTGATGGAAGAAAACGCCATGACTAATAGTGGAGTAGCCATAAAGTGTGATCTCCATCTAATTTTTATTTTCACTTCATGAGAGGGGAAAAAAAGAGGACAAGAAAATGGGGGGGGATTCATGAAGGAAGGAGGCTGTCAGCTGACATCACAGATCTGGTCCAGGCTGGGGAAAGATTGCGACCATATGGTCGGGATCCACCCAAAAACCTGGACTGTCATCTGGCTCAGACTTGGCGATCTGCTGAGAGCTTGGGCCAGCTGCTCCCGCCACCTCTACTGCCCGGTGCTCCAGTGAGTGCTGTGGTGGTAGAGCAGAGAACCAGAGACTGAGGGTCATGAGACCGAGACAGAGCGGTGGGAGAACTGAGCGGTCAGTAGTGTTTAATCACTCAGTTCTCAGCCTTAGATTTGGCGGGGGACTGATGTAACATTGGTTCGAAGCTGCATCCACCTAGGTAAGTATGATTTAAAAAAAACAAAAAGAAAAAAAAATATATATATATAATAATTATTTCAGGTACTTATATAGCGCCGTCAATTTACGCAGCGCTTTTACATATATATGGTACATTCACATCAGTCCCTAACCCTCCAGGGGCGTACAATCTGAGGTCCCTAACTCACATTCATACATAGTAGGGCCAATTTAGACAGGATCCAATTCACCTACCAGCATGTCTTTGGAGTGTGGGAGGAAACCGGAATCCCCGGAGGAAACCCACGCAGGGAGAACATGCAAACTGGTTGGTGGTTGGTATTCGAACCAACGACCCTAATACTGCCAGGCATTTAGCCACTGTGCTGCCCATATGGACTCCCCTTATCCCAGGTGCCTGCTTGCAAGGTCAGCTTCTCTTAAGGTCCCATTCACACTTGCAAATGAGGCCCTGTTCAGGTTCTCACTGATTGGCTGTGGGAGACAGCCCCATTGAAAGCAATGGGAGGCAGACATTTCCCACAGTTAACTGTGGCTGCTCGCTCGTGGAGCAGTTACCTGCGAGTGATTGGGCCTGGGCTGTTGTGTAATTCATTCTTTAAATTGTCAACTCTGAGGGGAGTTGGGGAACCCCAGAGTCTAAGTGCGTAAAAACACCTGCCTGCCCAGTGTTGGATTCACATTAGGGCTCCTCAGGTCTGATGCTGTACAGTGGTTGATAGTAGTGAGTAAAAATGTTCCTATTTCTGTGGAGATATAATGGATGTGCCCTTGGCTATTTTTGCAGGATTGCATTTGTCTTTTGCTCATAGCTAAAGCCAATAGCTTTCCCAACACGTCTCTCTTAATATGGAATATTCTTTTTTTATGGGTCAAGCAATTTCTGAAGGAAACGCTGTAGATTTGTTAGTTCTGAAAGATGTTTGACTAGAGTCTAGTCTCTCCTTATACAAAGTATTGAAGTAGGCAATATTCGCAAAGCTTTATCCACTGTCAATTATTTTGGTTTGGCTCAATTTGCCACAGGATTTTGGGGCTTTAAGAGCCTCCCACAATACTGGGTGGGACACTGAGTCTTTGTCCTTTTCATTGAGGAACAGAAGCAAATGTGATCTTTGGGATTCTAAAAATATGGGGTTCGTAACAAGAGTGCTGTTTAGCTGTTTTGGTGTTTTAGAGCATGGTTGACCAATTGCTTTGCTGACACTAACAGGTGTTTCAGGGGAAGTGGTAATGGTTAACAATACTAAGGTTCAAGCCAGAGTAGGAATTGTTAGCTGCTGAGTTTTACAGTTTAGTCCTTTTTATTGAGATGTAGCTTGTGCAGAGGGTGCTTGACTTGATCAACTTTAAGTAAGTGTAACCACTAGAGTCCCAGCACATTTTTTTTTTTAATGGTTCTGGGATCATGGGCTTTTAAATACACACACTCCCAGCTGCTATAGTGGCCTGGAGCATGTACTCCTGTTAAACTGACTGTCGACTTTCAGATGAAAGTGATTAAGGCCCCTTCCACATCCACTGCAACATGCCACTGGCCCAGCCATATATCTTGGGTTCTGCTGTCCCACCTGCAGGCCCAGGACATCCATTGTGGGTGTCGCTGGGTAGAGCAGAGAGAGCTCAGCAAATGTCAGTTCCCTGATCCTCCCTCCGGTGAGTGAACTAGGAAGTGCCTCGTGCTCTGTGCTCCCTTGATGTCTCCATAAAGGGAACCTGTCGCCACATAATGGGCTATTGGTCCCCTATGGGATAGTAATAAAGTTATGTTATAAAAAGAAATGGTTTTATACATTTAAAGTGACAGATTAAAAAAAAACACGCATGCGTTTGGGGTGCTTTATGTACAAAAAAGGCAATTGCCCTACACATATTCTTGATCACCATACACGTCGCAGCAAGAAAAATAATGGTAGGCCCATTATTCACATTTAACTCTAAACTGATATCCTTTAGGGGTTTTTAACCTTTTCACTGCCAGGTCCGTTTTTGAAGATTGCATAAACCCCTAAAACATTATATAGTTTCTGAAAGCAGACACTCTAGGGAATAAAATAGTGGTAGTTTTTTAATAAACACAATATTACCCCAAATTTCAGTAAAAAATACACTTGAGTTAATTCTAGGGAACACAAACTCAATAAATTACCCAACTGTTTGGTAAAATATATGATGATGAGGTTGCATTGAATAAATTGATACCCAAATGTCAAACCCTTAAGTTTGCATGCGCCCGGAAAATAGCAATAAACGTCAGTACCCTATATTTCCCATAGGTTTATTATTATAGTACAGTATGTATATAGCACCAACAGTTTACGCAGAACTTTACAACATAAGGGCAGACAGTACAGTTACAATACAAATTAATACAGGAGGGATCAGATGGCCCTGCTTGTTAGAGTTTACAATCTAGGAAAAAGAAAAGGTCAATTGATACAAAAGGTGATAACTATGGTGGATATGAAAGTTATAGGAGGTCTTCCGCATGATTGCCAACATCTCTAATATCAGATTCGCTTATGACAAATTCTCCCCCTGGGATTGGGATTTTGTAGGCAATATAAGGACAAAGTTTTTCTTAAAAAAAAGCAAATAAAAATAACTTTTAATAAATAATATTTAACCACCTCCCGTCTGGCCGTTGTATATAAACGGCCAGACGGTGGCAGTGCAGGGTCGGGTGGCCGTTTATAAACGGCCTCCCCGCCCCCTGCTTGTTCGCGCTCCCTGGGAGCGCACAGCACCGCGATCTGGTGCCTGCTGTGTCCTTCCGGACAAAGTGGAAACCCGATCGTCGTACGGGACCTCTGTGTGAGGTCCCGATCTCGTGACATGCGGTGTAGTAAGCAAGATGTCACTTCTGACATCATTGCTTACTACGTGTGAAATCTGTGAATGATCACAGAGGTCACATGGTACAAGGCCATTCACAACAGCCTTGTACCATGTGACAAGCTGTGACCAGTCACAGTTCACACAGTAGTTCTCAATGGCTGCAAGAACGCAGCCAGAGAGAAGGAGGAATGATTGCTTTTACAGCCTTGATGGGTGTAAAAGCAATCCGTGTAAAAAAAAAAAGAAAAATCTTCATCACTCCCCACAAGTAGTACAGTGTCACTATGGTGACACTGTACTGCTAGGGTGACAGTATGTAAAAAAAAAAAAAACATAAATAATAATATAAATTATAATTTTTGGTTATAAACTAATTTGGGTTATTTTTGTTTTTACTAAAAAGATAACGGAATACATTTTGGCCAAGATTTATGATGAAGCATTATTTATTAGCAAAATTTTACAAGAAACACTTTTTCAAAATTTTTGGACTTTTTCATTTACATAGCAAAAAAAATAAAATCCCAGTGGTGAATAAATACCACCAAAATAAAGCTTTATCTGTCTCAAAAAAATGCTAAAAAATTCATATGGGTACAGTGTTGCATGACCGTGCAATTGTCAAAGTGTGATAGCACTGAAAGCTGAAAATTGTCCTGGACTGGAAGGGGGTAAAAGTGTCTGGACTTGAACTGGTTAAGAGATAACACATAATAATTTTCACATATCAGTCAATTGTTACAGGAAACTGATGTACAACATTGTATTTATGAAAGCAGAGACTCTAGACCGAGTATCCGATGCGTTTCGGAGGCAACGCTCCTCCTTCAGGGGTAACACTGCATACAATACAATAAGATCTGTAGCAAAATTAAGAATATACATTTTTTTTACATTATAAAAAAGGAAAAACACTTTTCTTGCATAATATCAATAGAGCTGAAATATTATGATACAGCACCATCAGAGTAAGAGAGTGTTATCGGAACCAATGTGGCCATATATCACCATACCCCTTCTTGATTGGAAAAGGGGGGGGGGAATGATGAGAATTCCCAAAAACCCTGAAAGTCACCCGCAAGCAAATGCTGGGATCTAACTATGGTGGATGGGCTGATGGAGAAAATACAAGTATAGTTAATAGGTGGGGGCAGGATAGGCCTCTCTGAAAAGATGAGCTTTTTAGGGATTGTCAAAAAGTGGACCGAGTAGGAGATAGTAGAACACATTGGGGAAGGAAGTTCCAGAGGATGGGAGCGGCTCTGGAGAAGTCCTGGAGGAGAGTATGGAAGGAGGTGACAAGAGAGCTAGTGAGTAGGAGGTCTTTGGGGAACAAAATTATTTGGTTGGTATTTTGAGATGAGGTTAGTGATGTAGCTGGGGGCTGAGCTGTGGATAGTACTCATGATGGACTGAAGTGGGGTTAGCCTATGTAAAGGTAAGCCAGTGAGGAAGGAGTTGCAGTAGTTATACATTTATTTTTTTATTTCATTACAATCACAAGGGGGCTGACAAGCCCCATGGTGATACAACAGAGGCAGTGACAGGTTCTCTTTATTGAAACATTAGAGGCCCAGTAGAACCCTGATGCCTCCTTTTGCCCTCATCAGGGTTTCTTACCCAGCGACTGCCCCCCAGGATTTTGACAGCACTGACCCCAGAAGTGATCAGAACTGAGCACTTCCAGGTTCATACAGCTTAGAGAAATTCAGATATCTCACTGCTCTGTATCTTGAATTCCCTGAAAAAACATGGGCGAGCCCAGGGACCACAAGGGGGAATTAGGAGGAAGAAGCAGGCTTTGGAGAAAGCGGGTGGCCAACAAAAACTGCCAGGAGACATGCATGACAATCCTAAGGAAACCACTGCTCTATTGTCCACTAGTAATATAGCAATTCCTAGACAGCAGCTCCAGTCTCCTGTGAAAAACGTCAGCAGCTACAAATACTGTAGATACTGACCTTTAACCACAAGCCTACAGGGCACTTATACCCCCGTCCTGCCCAGGCCAATTTCCAGCTTTCAGCGCTGTCACACTTTGAATGACAATTGCGCAGTCATGCAACACTGTACCCATATGACATTTTTATAATTTTTTTGAGACAGAGCTTTCTTTTGGTGGTATTTAATCACCTCTGGGATTTTTATTTTTTCTTAAACCAAAAACCACTGAAAATTGTAAAAAAAAAAAAGTTTTTTCTTAGTTTTTGTTGTACAATTTTGTAAATAAGTGATTTTTCTCCTTCACTGATGTGCACTAATGAGGCTGCAGTGATGGGCACAGATAGGCTGCACTGATGGACACTGATAAGGAGGCACTGGTAGGTTGCGCTCCCTGAGCCGCGCATGCACTGTGAGAATGGAAGGATGTCATATGACGTCCTATCAGAACGAGAGAACCACCTTGTGCCCGTCATTGTACTATATGGCGGGCAGAAGGTAGTTAAAAGAGCAGCCACGTACCTGTCCCCCGATCCAGTGATGAGTTCACACCAGCTGGGTTCACCGGCTGTCCTCTCTCCCCAGCGACGGGATCTTAAGTGTGGGCACCTGGTTGTGACAGCTTGCGGCTTTACAGCCAGATATCCTCTGCACATCTGCGCATTCTGAATGTTCCTGTAGTCTTCTGGGACCTGTCGTGTCCCAGAAGACTGAGGGGGGACAACTTCCGCTTCTGATTGCCTAGGCGGTTGGTGCATAAGTGGGAGCGGGTACCTGTAAAAATTGGACATCCGTTCCCCCTCCCTCCCCAAAGGTGCCATTTCCTCAAGGGGAGTCCTTACCTAAAAGCGGAACTTCGCTTTAAACATCAGGAAATCTAGTTTGGTTTGTGGCTAAGTGGCAGATTATTGTGATTATATTGCTTAAACATGATCAGTTTCTAGCTGTTGCACACTAATTATGCAGATGTCTGTAAGAAGTGCTGGGTGTGGTGCCCATAGCAGCCAATTAGATTCTTCTATGCACGTTAACTAACTTTCTGGTACATGGTTGAGCCCAACTGGTTGCTATGAGGCAATAAAAAAATGTCTTATTCATTGCAAGCCCATCATAGCAGAGATCAGCATAGAACAAAAATATTTTGCTTTAAATTATAACCTAGATTATATGATTTATGATGTATTTTATATAGAATACTTTTGCTAGTAAAGTGAAGAAAATCTAGTGAATTTTTCCAGTGTACAAATCACAGATGTACACGCAGAACACTAATGAGGGTTGTACGAAGGTATATGTTGGCTTGTTTTTAATGAGAATGAATCTTGCACTGTTCTGGCCACACAGGAGTTAATAGGGATTAAAGGGGGATCCAGAACATCCTGGCCAAATTGCTTTTATGTTTAACCCCCAGGGAGCAGCACGTCAACTGCTTTCAGCTAAATGCACTGACATATGAATATTTTACAGCAATCTAATGTTTTTTCCGGCGGCCCCATAGGACCTGCGAATCAATTTGCGAATGTTGTTCTCCTGCAGTTAAAGGCTGAGCTGGATAATTTGGGATGAAAGAGGCTGTCAGCCCAGAGCTTTTTAAGGGCTTAATAAGAAAGTAAAAATCACTCCCACCTGATATCCATCCCATCTACTTAAACTTTTATGCTCAGAAATGCTCCTCTCCTACCGCTGCTCCACACAAACACATCTGTGTGGAACTTGTATGTACTTCATCCGTATACTTGACCTGTGCTAGATTTCTCAGAAAATACTTGGCATGAGTCTGAGTAGACTAAGTAAAACGGAATTATGACTTCATCACACAAATCCTGTTTATTAGTGACAGTCCTGATAGAAATAAAATAGTGACACAGAACCATATGCTGTATTTATTCTTCAAAAAAAAAAAGTCTATACACCTCAACTACTGGCCCTGTCTAGTCTTCATGAAATTTTCTTAGTGTGTTTTTTGCCTCCTTGTAGCAACCTCTATGAGCTCCTGAACCTCTCCTTTTCCCTTCTCCCTGACATTATTTTGCAACAAGCAGTGCATTTTGGTTGCAGTCATGTGTACGTTTAGCACTCTACAAATCTAATAGTGCACCTCAAGAGTGAGTATGAGATGGTAGCTTCATTCCTATTGTGCTCAAAACTTTGCGTACCCTTGGAGAAGTGGCAATATACAGTATGTACCGTTTTTAAAGTGAGTGAGAAGGCAAAAACACATTTCTTTTACTTCTCATGGGATTCATATTCAACTGGTAGGTCATAATAGAATTGCACAATCCTAAAACAAAACATAGCAACAAGTAAACAAATGAAATGTCCCCTGTTCAAAAGTCTGCACTCACTTTTGTTTCCAGCGATTTAGACATGAATGGCTGTGTGTTGAGTTATTTTGAGGGGACAGCAAATTTACACTGTTATACAAGCTGTACACTCACTACGTCACATTGTAGTGTCATTTCTTCAGTGTTGTCACATGAAAAGTTAAAATAAAATATTTACAAAAATATGCGGGGTGTACTCACTTCTGTGAGTACACCCCGCACATTACTGTGTGTGTGTATAAGATACAGTCAGGTCCATAAATATTGGGACATCGACACAATTCTAACATTTTTGGCTCTATACACCACCACAATGGATTTGAAATGAAACAAACAAGATGTACTTTACCTGCAGACTGTCAGCTTTAATTTGAGGGTATTTACATCCAAATTAGGTGAACGGTGTAGGAATTACAACAGTTTGCATATGTGCCTCCCACTTGTTAAGGGACCAAAAGTAATTGGACAATTGGCTTCTCAGCTGTTCCATGGCTAGGTGTGTGTTATTCCCTCATTATCCCAATTACAATGAGCAGATAAAAGGTCCAGAGTTCATTTCAAGTGTGCTATTTGCATTTGGAATCTGTTGCTGTCAACTGTGAAGTTAAGATCCAAAGAGCTGTCACTATCAGTGAAGCAAGCCATCATTAGCCTGAAAAAACAAAACAAACCCATCAGAGAGATAGCAAAAACATTAGGCGTGGCCAAAACAACTGTTTGGAACATTCTTAAAAAGAAGGAACGCACCGGTGAGCTCAGCAACACCAAAAGACCCGGAAGACCACGGACAACAACTGTGGTGGATGACCGAAGAATTCTTTCCCTGGTGAAGAAAACACCCTTCACAACAGTTGGCCAGATCAAGAACACTCTCCAGGAGGTAGGTGTATGTGTGTCAAAGTCAACAATCAAGAGAATCGAGAGACTTCACCAGAGTGAATACAGAGGGTTCACCACAAGATGTAAACCATTGGTGAGCCTCAAAAACAGGAAGGCCAGATTAGAGTTTGCCAAACAACATCTAAAAAAGCCTTCACAGTTCTGGAACAACATCCTATGGACAGATGAGACCAAGATCAACTTGTACCAGAGTGATGGGAAGAGAAGAGTATGGAGAAGGAAAGGAACTGCTCATGATCCTAAGCATACCACCTCATCAGTGAAGCATGGTGGTGGTAGTGTCATGGCGTGGGCATGTATGGCTGCCAATGGAACTGGTTCTCTTGTATTTATTGATGATGTGACTGCTGACAAAAGCAGCAGGATGAATTCTGAAGTGTTTCGGGCAATATTATCTGCTCATATTCAGCCAAATGCTTCAGAACTCATTGGATGCCGCTTCACAGTGCAGATGGACAATGACCCAAAGCATACTGCAAAAGCAACCAAAGAGTTTTTTAAGGGAAAGAAGTGGAATGTTATGCAATGGCCAAGTCAATCACCTGACCTGAATCCGATTGAGCATGCATTTCACTTGCTGAATACAACACTGAAGGGAAAATGCCCCAAGAACAAGCAGGAACTGAAGACAGTTGCAGTAGAGGCCTGGCAGAGCATCACCAGGGATGAAACCCAGCATCTGGTGATGTCTATGCGTTCCAGACTTAAGGCTGTAATTGACTGCAAAGGATTTGCAACCAGGCCTCCATCAAGCCTTTCCATTTTAGCGGGTTAGTATAATACTCATTATGATCCCTTTTGCCTTTATGGCATATGTTTACAGCACATGTGTTTATTACTCTGATATGTATTATTTATGTTTTCATTATATCATACGTTTGTATTTTGATTTATTTTTATGGGGTATGCTTCTTAAGTCCCATTTACGCTGTTTTACCATGCTGCTTTTGCCTCGTATATGGGAACTATTCTCATATATATGGTGGATATTTTATTGCACCAGTATTTTATTTTTATTTTTATCATCCTTTTAGTTTCCATACGTTGGGGCTTATGAGTTCAATACCCCCCTATATTTGATATCAGTATACTTACCAGTATATATGTTTACCCTGGTTTTGGTCATTTTATACCTTTTGGTGCACGTTTCTAATATTCCCCCCTCTTGTGCACTATACATTTGCATTGGATACCTCTTGGGGTTATCCTTATGGTATCTGGCAAATACACCGCTGCTTCAGAGGTTTATGATGTCTGGCATCAGCATCTGTGGCTGGGGCAGCGCTGGTTAACTGCATTATATGCCCATGGTAAAATGGCGCCCGCGCATGCGCACTTGTGGATTACGGACGTTCGGACTCCGGCAAGATGGCGCCGTACCAGTGCGCATGCGACGGCTACGGTATATACACACACGAGGATACGGTCATGGCAGTCCTATGCTCTACCTCTGAAGAAGTGCGTGCGCACGAAACGCGTCAGATGGAGCCCAGGACGCCGTTGACACTAAGCCGCCGGTGCCACGTGGAGGCCCGGCGGCCACCTTTATTTCCAAGGGGTCAGTGTGTTTGCTCATACTTGCCACTACTATGTTTTATTGTGCACTAGTGTTTATAATAAAATTTCTACCTACTACACTATGAGTGCTTCCATATGTCTCCTGTGAGGAGCTTTTCAACCCTTACAGCCCTAAGTGATCCCTGTGTCAGTTCCTGAGAAGGGGGAGGCTGATCTTGATTGATTCTTCTCTGACCTGCTGGACCTTTCTTTCACCACATGAGGGCGTAGGATCTCCATTTTTCCCGGCTACTTCCTTGACCAGACCAGAAAGGAGAGGGGGACCTTCAGGATATATGCTCACATGTGTATTACTTATACGCTTTCTGGTTAGTGTGTATTTCTACCATTTGCACTGGGAATCAAGGAGCACCTTTATCGGACTGTGTTTCATCATTATTTTAATGTTCATTTTAATGTTCTTTTTAAACGCTGCATTTTGTCTATACATTAAGTGAAAGTTTGATTTAAGATTATTATTCTGTCCCATTACTTTTGGTCCCTTAACAAGTTGGAGGCACATATGCAAACTGTTGTAATTCCTACACCGTTCACCTGATTTGGATGTAAATACCCTCAAATTAAAGCTGACAGTCTGCAGTTAAAGAACATCTTGTTTGTTTCATTCCAAATCCATTGTGGTGGTGTATAGAGCCAAAAATGTTAGAATTGTGTCGATGTCCCAATATTTATGGACCTGACTGTATATGTGATTTTGCACAGCCCTGTAGCAGTATTTCTGCTATAGGGTGGCAGGAAAGCGGTTAATATTCAAAGCACACACACACTTTCTGGTTGTGGCCATCTTGAGTAATGGCAGAAGCTTCATGTAGCATTTATTTCCTGAAATCCATCTGCCCTTAGTTCAGGTAGAAGGGTGTGCTTTACTGAGAAAACCCCTGCTCCCTCCTGAAGACTCCTGGGATGTGTGACATTCTTTGCCTTGCCCCAGAAACCAGGAAGTAACTGAAGAAATGTAAAAAAGAAAACGTTGAACAAGTAAATATGATATACTTTTCTATCTATTTACTAATGCTAGCGGCATAAGGATTAAAAATAGTCCATGTTGATTGAGAGAGTGAAGCTCCACTTTAATAATAAAGTCTTTTTCAAGTATACTAGACTGGATGAACTTTGTGTCTTTTTTTCAGCCAGATTAACTGTGTATACTAAACTCTATAAATTGGGAAAGAAATGGCAACCGAATGTGTTGACCTTTATCAGCCAGCTGCGATATTTCTATTTGAATACAAGGGCTAAACCTTGATTAGCTGCTGTTTTTTCAGCTCCTCCTCCTTCACTTCTTTCCTAGCACTTGTCTTTGACAACCAGCTTAATGACCAAAATAGTGGGAGTTAGCTCTTTATATCTGTGTACACTTTCCATAAATAGGTATGATCAATATATACCTACAAGGATGACTTTTAAGGGAACCAAAACCACATGTGCATGCTTTAACTGACATCAACTTTCAATAGTTAGAGCGTATCCAGTGGGTAAATGGTTAGCACTTCTGCCTGGTAGAACTAAGGTCGTTGGTTTGAATCCCAGCCACGACACCACCTGCCTGGAGTTTGCATGTTGTCCCTGTGCCTGCGTGGGTTTCCTCCTACACTCCAAAGACATGCTGGTAGGTTAATTGGCTCCTGTCTAAATTGGCCCTAGTATGTGAATGTAAGTTAGGGACCTTAGATTGTACACCCCTTGAGGGTTAGGGACTGATGTGAATGTGCGATTTATTTATTTTATTTATTTCAGGTGCTTATATAGTACTGTCAATTTATGCAGCACTACATCTATATATTGTACATTTATATCAGTCGCTGACCCTCAAGGGGCATACAATCTGAGGTCCCTAACTTACATTCATACATACACATACTAGGGCCAATTTAGACAGGATCCAATTCACCAACCAGCATGTCTTCGGAGTGCAATATATATATATATATGTAAAGTGCTGCGGAAATTGATGGTGCTATATAAGTACCTGAAATAAATAAAAATAAATAGAAACGAAAATGTTGTATACTGCAGCTTACCAGTCCTTAGGTGTGGCAGTTGGCTTTTCAGATTTCTGGCTGAGAACATTTTTCAGCAAGTACAGAAAATACCTGTTAATCTTGCCAGAAATGGAGTGTACTTAGCCCTTCCTGTGAGATTAAAAAAAGAAAATACAGACATTCTTAACTGTTAGTATGTAAATTACTAGTCCCATCAGTCTACTATGTAATGAAGATGAGCAAAGACGACATTTGTGCAGTTCATCCTGTGTGACAATCATGGCTTCCTCCATAGATACAATAGAGAAATGATCATACATAGGAAGTGTTATTCGCAGGCTCACTAGGTGAAAGTAGAAGGAGAGCCTGAAAAAGAAATCTGAAGTAGTCACTATATCTAAGGATTGGTAAGCTGCAATATATTACATATTTGTTTTTTGGTTTAGCTATGCTTTAACCATTGAAGTTCTTTGAGTCTATGTTTAATCGATGGAAACATGACCCTGTAGTTTTGGTTCACTGAAAAGGCAGTCTTTCAGGTAAATGCCGATTTATGTCTCTTTATGGAAAGTGCACCCAAGCAGCAATGTACCAGCACAGAAAATTGTTTACTTTTATTGCTGTTTTCTATAGAGATACCACACACCCTGCACTGATACTTTACATTCAACACTGATTTAACTGAATTAACTTTACAGCTCCATTTTTCATAAGAATGTTTTTATTTCCCTTTTTATGCTTTGTTTTTTTTCTCTGTCTTGAATCATCATCTTTTTTTTTTTTACTAAAAAAGTAGCAATCCAAGATTTGTTGCTTAATCTTGCTAGTTAATAACTCTGCTGTGTTGCTTGCAGGAACTATACATTGCGGTTGGCATCTCAGGAGCTATCCAGCACTTGGCTGGAATGAAGGACAGCAAGGTAAAATGTGTATTTTGAATGACATCTTGACTGACCTGTATGTTTATATCTTGATTGTATAGTACAGGACACAGGCTTGATATCCATAGACCCTGGGTTATAGGCTGGCATATTCACTTTTGCTATTACTTTTTATCCCACGGGTGAGTAATTTTCCCAAGGGGCCACTTGAGAAACTGGGACTGTTGTGGAGGACCGAACTTCATTCTTCTCAATATTAGTTTTGGATCTGGGAAGGTCCGTAAGTAAGTAAACATAGAAAACAAACACCGGGCACTAGGAATAATTGGTACAACTGCTCAGGAAATAGGTCTTTTTCAGATGGTTGGTCAAGAGATTGTAAAAATGGGCAGCTGAGGCCTAGTTTTACCGTCACCTGGCCTCCCATCCGAGCTGTAAAAGAACAGCCAGAAGGGCTGTTCACATGCTGTGGCCGCAATGCTTTGCTTCAGTGCATTTTTAACTCTGGATTCAAAGTTTGAGATGTGGCACTTCTTGTCAAACTCTTTTGTTGAGTTCAGTGGGGCCGTGCTGCAACTGCATGCAATGCACAGGATTGTGAGCGGTAGCGTGGCATTATAGGGTTAAATCAGGTGTTGAGGAGGTGACGTAGCACCCCCTTACTACCTGTCAAATGCACTGTGACTGGAAGGAGAGAGCCCGAGATGAGTGCAGCCGGGATTTCTGCAGATACTGACTGGGAGTGAATAACAGGTGCACAACTCCTGGGGTTTGTAGTGTGCAGGCGCTAACACAAGAAGAACTTGGTCAGGTAGGTAGCAGAGTGGTGGAAGGCATCCGTATGTCTCCTAGGCAATGCTCTGCCTCCAGAATCCAGCTTCACTGCTGTACCGATCAGCTCCTTCGGCTCTTTCCTTCCAGTTCTTGCAGCTCCCCACAGGGACATCTGTCAGCACACCTCTCAGCCTGTCAGCCAAGTCCTTACTTTGTAGCAATGAAGTGGTAAATATTCCACAACAGAGAAATTTTAACATTGGGTCATTGAATTTCTTGCAGCAATTTAAAGTGGAACATCACGCAAAAGCGGGCGCTCCGCTGTTATGCCTCCTCCACTTCCCTTCCCTCTTCAACTTTTGGCACTTTTTTGGGGGGGTGGGGGGGGGGGGGGGGAGTCAGTACCTGGTCCTGACAGGTATCCGTCCCCACTTCACCTTGGCTATTCAAGCAGAAGATTGGAAGCCTCTCTTTGCCCACAGCCTTTTGGGATACGTCACAGGTCCCAGAAGGCTGCAGGAGCATTCACAATGCACAGTGGGAAGACACAAGGGGGTTTATTTACTAAAGCTGGAGAGTCCAAAATCAGACTCCCTTCTGCATAGAAACCAATCAGCTTCTAACCTCAGCTTGTTCAATGAAGCTTTGGCAATGAAACCTGGAAGCTGATTGGTTTCTATGCAGAAGGGAGTCTGATTTTGGACTCTCCAGCTTTAGTAAATAAACCCCAAGGAGTCACAGCTGGCTTCCCGCACTAAACATGCCAACACAGAGGAGCCAAAGACCGATGAAGAACTGGCCTGGGTGAGGATGACGCTGGATCCTTGGACAGGCAAGTGTCTTTTTATTAAGTCAGCAGCTACAGTATTTGTAGCTACTGACTTTTGTCTTTCTTTTCAGGGTAGAGATTCTCTTTAACTATTAGTAATGTATTGCGGTTAAAATAAATAAAATACTTAAATCACTTTGCTGTAAGGTATGTGTTATTTGTCATAATGATTGGTACTTTTAGCCAGTTCTATTTGGCACTCATTTGTTGTCACTGCTTCAGATAACTGTTCTAACAAATAACAATTATAACAACTTAGTGAATTGAGTCTAGCAGCCATTGGAAGAGCAAAAAATGCAGAAACTTATGTAACAATGAAGAAATCTTTTTTCTTTTTCAATTTATATAATTAATCTAAACTGATGAAAGGTAAAATCTGGTTGATTTAGGTCATTGTAGAGCATTTCTGTTTGCCAAATGGCAAGACCTCTCTGATAGCCTTTGGTATGTATCTTTTGGTCCATTCTCAGGGCCTGTTAAGTGGGTCTGCCTCCAGTGAAACACCATTTGTAAATCAGCCTGCTTTGGTTTGAAAACAAAATACCATAATGAATACAGTAAACCTTCATTCTGCAAATTGTATATTTACACCAGACCTAGTCAGTGAAATTGTGCAACAAACAGAGAAACCCAGAGCACCCAAATTGGATTGTTTTACTGATAACAGAGTGAAAAAAAATGTTTTCTCAATTATTTGTGTGTTTTTGTACTTTGGAATTTACAACTTACATTAAGGCTAGGTTCACACCTATGCAGTTTGTGTTTGATCCATTTCTGCAGTGCTTTTTCCGGTGCATTTTTGCACATGCATGCCACCCCTCTCTGTCAATCCCTCCACTGGCTTCCCATTGCCCAACGGATAAAATTCAAAACATTCAAAATTAACTTTTCTAAATCCCAAGCGCTTAATGTATCATTAAAACCGGAGGTGGTTAAACAAGCGACATCAAATTTTCCCTTTACCTGGCAACGAGAAACTATCACTTATTTAGGTATCCAACTACCATCCCATCTTACCGAACTATATGCAACAAATTTTCTACCCCTCTTACGTAACATTTCCAAAGACCTTCAGACGTGGAATAAACCTTGGTTCTCTTGGTTTGGTAGAGCAGCCATACTTAAGATGAACGTGCTCCCCAGAATATTATATTTACTACAAACAATACCAATTCAATTACCAAATTCATTCTTTCAATCATATAAAACGCTCTGCTCCTCTTTTCTTTGGTATAATAAACGCCCAAGAATCAGCTTCACCCAACTCACTATGCCCAAGAAGAATGGAGTTATTGGATTACCGGATATTTCTCGTTACTACAGGTCTTGCCACCTAGCCAGATTAGTAGACTGGACCACGAATCACATTCGTAAGATCTGGGTCGGTTTGGAGGCTGATTTTTCGAAGATACCACTTTCCACCTCCCCATGGCTGAAAACCGCCCATGTCCCTTCTGAATTTCGGATGCACCCACTTATAGGTCCCACTTTACGATGTAGCGCGCAAGTGTTTCAGGAAAAATTTCTTTCTTCCTCTCTGAGCCCTTTCACTCCGATCAAATTGAACCCGGACTTTATTCCAGGGATGTCTACGACCTTTCTTGCTGGGTATAAACGGGAAGATAACCTAACAGTACGTCAATTTCTCAAAGATTCTAAGCTCTGATCTAGAGAAGACATTACAAAGGCGTGGCCAGCCCTTACCTTAACGCCTTGGATGTATAGACAAATCCACCATTTTCTACGTAACTCCCCACATCTAAAGGATTATTCAAGACCGCTTACTGCTTTCGAAAAACTCTGCTTTACAGATCTCCCACAGAGGCATGTAATATCCAAATTATATTCCCTATTGGAAAGTTCCAATACATCTCACTCACTGAAGGCCTGTGCAGCCTGGCAGCATGATCTAGAAATTTCAATCTCACCTGAGGAATGGAACCACATTTACGATCACATGCATAAAGGTTCCATATGTGTTTCTACACAAGAAAGCAACTACAAAGTTTTTTCCAGATGGTACAGAGTTCCATCTGTGATTCATAAATTTGATCCTAAAGTGCCAGATTTATGCTGGCGATGCTCCCAGGCAAACGGTACTCTTCTCCATATATGGTGGGAATGCCCGCTGCTGCAGCCCTTCTGGAGAAAAGTTTTGGACACCATTAGACAAGTAACCACTTACACCCTAGACTTTACACCAGCACAATGTCTACTCCATCACTCCTCCCTTCCGGTGAGGATTTACCGTAAGTCCCTTGCATTACACGTTAAATGCGGCAAAGCAGTGTATCCCTGTTCATTGGCGATCAGCCTATATTCCCACCGTACGAGAGTGGATTCTTAGGATCCAGAGGATTGCTGAAATGGAGGAACTGATCTCAGTGGCAAAAGATCACCCCGAGCGATTTAGGAAGACTTGGGCTTGTTGGACCCATTTCCAATCTACTGATACTTACCTTGGCTTGCTGAAGGATTGAACGAGAAAGACTTGGAGACACAGAAGGCCTCTAGAACTTTCACCTCGGCAATAACTCCATTAACGGTCATTCACTGAATTATATCGCTAATTAAAAAGATGGACTTAGATACAGCCAGGCTGTTACTAATAGATGTAACTGGTTTGGTTATGCTTCTTTAAATATGAACCTCATCATCCAACCACTCCCCCCCCCCCCCCTTTTTTTTTATTTTATTTCTCTCTCCCTCTCTCCCCATTCCCCCCTTCTATTTGTCATGTGCGTCTCCTCCCACCTCATTTTGATATCTCATCTCATATTCTTCCTCCATCCCCACGCTCCTCTCTTTCTTTTCTTTCTCTCATTTACACCCTCTTTTCTCATAGTCTAATTAGCTATTATTCTCATTCGGTACGGAACACTCATAGCTATACAGATGTAACAATATTCTACAACAGTAGCTCACATTTTTTAGAGATGGAAATATATGTCATAGATGCCTTGAGAGGATACTTTTGTCGACCACTTCAGAATCCGCTTATGTGTACTCTCCTTACATAGAGCCTAGTGTATACCATAATTATCTAAAGTACATGCTACTGTCAGTATTGCTATGGTTACGTCTATCACTTTTGCCTTACTGTGGAACTCCGTCCTCTGATGTTCTACAAATTAATATATTGTCTTGATCCCGTCTGCGTTACGGGAGAACGTACAAGAAATTTTGCACGGACTGCGATCCGTATCTGTCTATCATTTGTTTACCTTTCATACTTCAATAAAACGTTTTTTGGAAAAAAAAAAAAATTCAAACATTAACAATATCATATAAAGCCATTTATAACTCTGCCCCAAATTACATAAACGATCTTGTCTCTAAATATCACCCAAACCGTACTCTCCGCTCCTTGCAAGACCTCCTGCTCTCTAGCTCCCTTGTCTCCTCCTCCCATGCTCATCTCCAGGTCTTCCCCAGAGCTTCCCCCATCCTCTGGAACTCTCTACCCCAATTTATCAGACTATCGCCTACTCTGCTCACTTTTAGGCGATCTCTGAAAACCTATCTCTTCAGGGAAGCCTATCCTGCCTTCAGCTAATAATGGAATCTTCTACTCTTCCAACCAGTCCATCCCCCACAGTTACTACCTTTTGTATCACTTGCCCCTCCCTCCTAGATTGTAAGATCCAAAGAGCAGGGCCCTCCTATCCCTCTTGTATTGTTGCTGTATTGGCTCCTGGTATTTTGTAAGGCGCTGAGCAAACTGTTGGCGCTATATAAACCCTGTATAATAATAAGCGTTTGACGCGTTTTTGATGTTTTGCTTTTTTTTCCCCAACTTGTTGCTGAGTAAAACTCATCACATGCATTTCTGCAGCATCTCCATTGAAGTCTATTGAACTAAAAACACAATGTTTTGCGTTTAAAAAAGTCCCTGTCTCTGAATAACTGAATGGAAAATGCATAGGTGTGAATCTAGACTAAGGGCCAATACCACCAAAGACTTTTGTTTCTAGCCTTGGGTAGAGTGGGCAAAAGTTATAACTTTATAATAAGGTTTGTATTGCTGTCTGGGTTTTATTGGTGAAGATTCCACCTCTACATTTGTCCCTGTTATAATCGCCACTGGGGCAAAAAGTAAAGGGAAAGCCAAAATGTTACTGTTGTCACAGATGCAGGAGGTGAGGGGAAATCTTCAGGGAGGGACATGCAATTGGTGACAACTGTTACAGGTGGGATTCTGCTTTCTGTTCAGTCTGCAGAATGTAAAGTGGAGGAAATTTCTCCAGTGCAGAGACACAGCAATAAGAACATAATAGCAGTTCTATCCCTTACCAATGCTATCCATGTTAAAAAGAAATAAATATCTAAAAATGGAATGTTTGGCTGGAGTTCCATTTCCTTGGACAGCACAGTTTGTGTTAAAAAAAAAAAAAAAACTAAGATCATGATGTGTTTTCAATCTGCAGACCATTGTTGCCATAAACAAGGATCCAGAGGCTCCAATTTTCCAGGTGTCAGATTATGGTTTAGTAGCAGATTTATTCAAGGTAAGTCTTTTTCCACTGTGTCATTTGAAGTTATTGTAGCAGTATGTCCTACTGTCTACAGACATTATCTTATGAGATCTGGAAGGCATATTTTGGTACTGCTAAAGGCCTGTTGTAAACTCTTTACACATGGTATTGGTATGTTACTTACCATTAGACGGGCTGTCTATTGAAACCTGCAGGTCTTGTGAATGAACTAGGAGAGTGCTCATCCAATCCATCTCAGTGTTCATTCAGAACTACACGCTGACAGCAGCAGTGGCTGATAGTAGTTGTGATCTATTCATTCAAAGGAAACTATAAATGAATTATGTGGCGGAACCCTGCATGGCCGGGCTGCTTTTAAAGGATAAGTTCTCCTTTGGGAAGATGTTAAATGTTCAACCGTTTTGAGGGAGTGAGGATATTGGAAAAACACCTTTATTTCAGAAGAGAGATGGTAGTAAAAAAAAAAACCCAAAACATCTCTTTCACAGTTCCCCTTTAAGTAAAGTCAAATACACATTTTAAGTATCCATGCATGCTTATTACAATGTTTGACTTAATATATAGATTCTTGCACAAACATAGTTGACATTAGTATTCTTTAAGGCCTATTGTCTTGTTATATTATGTAATTGGAAACTGCTTGAACGGCCATTTCCAGAAAGTTGTCATCAGTGACTGCTACTATGATTTTTCCCTTTTCCTCTTCGGCCAGTAGTGCACCCAGATATTACCATCCACTACTGGTTTAATACACTGCACTAATGATGACCAACAAGCCTGAAACATCTGTACACTGTTTGGAATAAGTAGTCCAGTTGGATGGGGGGGGATTTACTAAAACTGGAGAGTGCAAAATCTGATGCAGCTCTGCACAGAAGCCAGTCAGCTTCCAGGTTTTATTGCCAAAGCTGAAATTATGTTGAATCTGTTTTTATTCATTTCCAAAAGGAATGGCATACAAGTAGTAGGGTTTACATTGAGATTCAACCAGTAGGCAAAGTTACAGAAAAACAGGTATGAAATATCTCAGATCAGCAAAAATCCAAAGTAGAGCTTGAACATGTAGAGGTTCTTATATAAAGCACAAGCAACTTTTATGAACATGTTGATAGTTTGATGTGGTTATTAAAGAGGCAAACATAGCATGAGAGAAAAATCAGATTAACTGCTTCCCGACCGCCCAATAGCAGACACACTGCTACAGGGTGGCAGGGGTACGCAAAATCACGTATATATACACATGATTTTACATTTCCAGGTAGGTGCGCGCGCCCTGCCTGCACCGCCATTCGCAGCCATCAATCACCGGGTCCCAGCCGGTGATTACTCGCTGGTGCCCAGTGATTCACGAGCATCTCCGACAGGGAGGAGAACTGTTTGTAAACAAAACAGTTCTCCCTGTCAGCTCATGCACACTGCTTTGGATGGCTATGCACAGCACAGCCATCCAAAGAAGTGTGCTTACAGTGAAGCATACAGACAAAGCCCACAGTAAAACAGCACATAATTAACCCTTTATTCACCCCTCATGTTAACCCCTTCCTGCTCAGTGCCATTAGTACAGTGTCAATGCACTTATCACTGGGGATGTCAGTGACACCAAGTCATTTCCCCCAGAATGCCCACCGCAGTCCCGCTATAATTCGCTGATCGCCACCATTGCTATTAAAAATAAACAAAAATCACAGTATATATACCGCCATTTGTAAACGCTATAACTTTCATGTAAGCCAATTAATTGACACGTATTGGGATTTTTGTATTAGGAAAGACATGTAGCAGAATACATTTTGCCCTAAATTTGACAAAATTAGATTTTTCGAAAAGTTTTTACTGGACATAGTCAAAAAAGTCTTTATTTTTTTTTCATAGAGCAAAAAATAAAAAAATGCACAGGCGATCAAATACCACCAAAAGAAATCTCAATTCGGGGGAAAAATAGGATGTAAATTTAATTTGGGTACAGCGTTGCTTGACCATGCAATTGTTCAGTTAAAGCAACACAGCGCCGTAACGCAAAAATGGCCTGGTCAAGGAGGAGGGTAAATCCTCTGGAGGGCAAGTGGTTAAACGTATTCCAGTACTCTTGTCAGCATTATGTAGAGCATTTGAACTCCAGAACTAGTGGGTTTCTAGAGGAGTTTTTTTAGCTGTAAAAACGCTCTAATGCAGCAAACTGGCGTCTTTGGACTTTTTGACCCCCCCCCCCAAAAAAAAATCCACAAAAAAAATGCAAACGTGGGAAAACACCATTATTTGTGGCAAAACGCTAATGCAAAAGTGCTTAAAAAAAAAGTGAAACACTCACATTTTTAACGTGACTTTACACAGCTAACATTACCAGCGTTATCAAAACGCCCCGTGTGCATGGAGGCTAAAACCTGCAATGAAAGGCTCCTGTGGCCAGGAGGGAGAGACTTTCAATGCTGGATGTAAAAGGACACGGCTGTTGGATCTTAGCAGTTATACATCTGTGGAGCGGGATGCTGGGATTGTTTAACTAAGTGCAAAAGGACAAAATGAATAAGTACACTCTTTAGGAATACATACAGAAGGGCTTCTTAGTTACCTTTAACCCATCTCTCCATAACTTTTTCCAGTTCTATTGTCTTGTAGGTCCCCTTGCTCTATTGCAGTTCGCAATAAGTAGCATTATAAATGATTTTATGGCTCTGTCCACTATTCT